>NC_034607.1:41254999-41317120 GCF_900095145.1 Mus pahari
CCTCCTCCTCCTCTTCTCCCTCCTCCTCTCCCTCCTCCTCCTCCTCTTCTCCGCCTCTTCCCCCTACCTCTCCTCCTATTCCCTCTCTATCTTTTCTTCTCTTCCTGTCTTTTCTCACTCTCTCCTTTCCTTTCTCTCCCCCCCCCCCCATTTTGCTAGACAGTCCAGATTGTCCTTAAACCCACAGTCCTCCTACCTCAGCTACTACTGCACTGGGATTGCTCCTCTTTTAAGGGCACTTATTATTATGCTGTGCCTGTCTGATTATGTATCTCAGGGCCAGCTGATTGGCAATGTTAATGGTAACCGCGATTTTAATTCCCCTTTGTTGTGCAACATCAACATAGGTTCTGGAGAGTAGAACAAGGGAGACTCTTGGGATGGGGAAGACGGTATTTTTCTTCTCACCACAGTATTTTACCACAGAGCGAGGCTTGTTCTGGCAATTTTCCTTCCTGCCACAAATGAGCTCTAATCACAAGGTTAGTGAATAACCACCCTAGTCCCTTCCAGCTAGGAGCTCAGCCAACCTTTATGTCTTCAGTAAAACTTCGACTTAAATATTTCATTTAGGTTGAAGTTTTAAGGATGTAATTCCTTCACATTGTCCTTTGAAGTCTTTGTGTAAGCATAACCAGACACTTGCCAAGGAGGAAGAATTGGAGTCCAGGAGACCAAGGGCTAGAGATGGCCAGGATGGAGGAGTCCTGACTATGACCATGCAGACAGGATCCTGGAATTAGAGTTGAGAACATGGGAGTCTACTTACAGGTACATGTCTTTCCCCACACCCAAGCAACTTCATCCTCTAACCCAGTGGTTCTTGACCTGTGGGTCTCAACCCTTTGGGGGGTCGAATGGTCCTTCCACAGGGCTCCCATGTCAGATAGCTTACATATTAGATATTTACATTAGGATTCATAACTGTAACAAAATTACAGTTATGAAGCAGCAACAAAAATAATTTTATGCTGGGGGGTTCACCGCAACATGAGGAACAGTATTAAAGGGTTGCAGTGTTGGGAGGTTGAAAACCACTGGCCTCCACAGTGTGACTGAGGACTCTGGACTCTGACTGCAGTGTTTTGGGAGGAGTCAGGAAAGGGTGGGCATAGGTGAACAAGACGGGGAGAGGGCTAGGAATTCTCACTCTGTAACAAGAAGTTGATGGCCACAGAGCCATAGAGTGATTCTTATGTGTTTCTCCTATATCTGAAAACATTTATGTGTTGAGGAACAAAATTGCTTGGTTGTCAAGAGGAATTTCTACAAACTGACAGTGGAAATAGGATTGAAAACTCACTAACTACATTTATAAAATTCATAAATTCCCTGGTGCCAATATGGCCGACACATACCAATAATCTTTAGGCTGTGACTGTATGATTGGCAACAGGATCACAATGGGGTTGAGCTTGATGTTGGTATTGATCAATCTGTTGAGCTCGTTGGTATTGGTCAAATCAGAGTTAAATTCTCCCTTCCCTTTGAATGTGCTTTGCTAACCATAGCTATTGCCATGAATTCGAAGTGTTCTTGAACTTATACTAACCCCCGCTCCCTGTTTCTCCTGCTCTAACAGCTTGAGAATGTGTAGACTAACATTTAAGACTAAAATTTCATAGCTGTTGTCAGCCTCAGAATTGCCTAAAATAAAGACGCTAAAAGATGAGTATCCTGTGAGATGGGTATGGGGTGTACCTCAAATCCTGTAAAATAGGCAGCGAGTTGGAATTAAAAACGAAGCCCACCGACATGTATGGTGGAATGCGTTGTTTTACCTAGTTATCGTTCCTTGAAAGGTGTTAGAGTTGATCTAGCCCAGACACCAGGCCTCCTGGTCTTAGAGCTAAGAACTTCTAAGTGGAAGGAATGTCTAGGTGAGCTTTATGGGGAAGAGAAACCTTAGATTCACTGATCTAGGGAAAAATGCCTCTTGTTATTCAGGCCTGATATTTTTGGAGAAGATGTTTACGTATGTATGTATGTATGTATGTATGTATGAATGAATGATAGCAAGAGAAGCCAGAAAACCCAGGTAGAATTAGATAGTGGGATAAGATGCTTTATTTTATGCTTATGGATAGTGTGATGGAAATTTGGGGGGAATTCTTTCTTGGTGGCCAGATGATACAGGGATAATCAGGGTCTCCTCTTGGGGTTAACAGCATCATTAATAAAATAATTTGAAGAGTGAGCTCACATGTAAGCTCAAGGCCAATTTTATTTGAATTAAACACACCCTAGAGTAGGCAGACTGTAAACTTCAGCAGCTGCCTGGAGGAAGATGATTGAGAAGAGGCGGGGGAGCCGTGATGTTTGAGCCACTGGCATGGAGGCCTGCGGCATGGTAGCAGGCAGCCAAATGGTGGGAGGTGGAACAGCCCGAAGTACGAGGAAAGGCGTATTTAGGTTCCTGCTACACTCCAAAGATAACGCTGGAAAACAGAGGAATAACGTTATACCTTTGGAGTTGTGGGTCAATCAATCATAACCTCATGGAGGCTTGTAGAAGCTGTGGGTGAGAAATTCTGAGGCTAGTAGAGTATTTGATTAAAAGAATAATTAACCCATTTCTCTCTGTAATTGTGGCTTGAGGTGAACTTGCCTTCTTAGGAGTGGTGTTCGGCCAGGAGATTGACCTTGCTCAACTGGAGTGTTAGGTCTCTTCCCCAGCTGGAGATTCTGTTCTCTTGACCAGTTGTTGATGACCAAACTTCTCCCTGGGGATATTCAACACACACACATCTACTCACCCCACATAGGGATTATTGGGCTTTTAAAAGGAGTATAGATGAGGGGCTACTTACAGGAACAATACATGACTTAAAGACAGATATATCATCAAAACCCACCCTGCCTAACAAGTAACAATGCACAAAAGACTGAGAACCTGGAGCACACTGCACAGCCTGCAGCCAGCTCAACAGGTTGGATAGTGTTCCAAGTGACTCTGGTCTGAACCTCTTCTAGGCAGCTTGGCTGAGTTTTGCTTTTTCCAGGCAGCTAGTCTAGTTTCAGTCTTCTTTGTAGCTCTACAGTTCTGCTGTTTTCAGGAATTATCTTTTATTGCTTACTTGAGCAGGGAGGGGAGGGGTCTAGTGAATCTAGTCTGTTTCAGGGACTTCCTGAAGCTATTTTTGGGTTGTTTACTTTCCTGCTTGAGGAGCTTCCTTGCAGGATGGAATGTCTCTAAGGAAACTTATATAAAACCAGTTTTCCCACAATGTGAATTTACTTCTACTCTAGCAGCAGGGAGGAAAGGCTTTGGCTGTCTCTTATAGTCCTATTAACTTGGTACTCTGTGAAATGATCGGGTGCCCCATAGAGTGTCCTATGCCCAAATTCTGTCTGTTTTTCCTTGCCCAAGGGTCTTGGCTGTCTTCTCAGAAGTGCAGGTCAAATATTCTACACACCGGGGTCTGACTTCCTGGTCTCATCTGTTGCTCTTTCTCCTTGTCATAGGCAGCTCCTTCCTGGTGAGAAGGGAGCTTCTATCTGCAAGCCACCATCCACTCTCTAGCTAATGTACACACATTCTGCTAATCTCAGTTCCCAAGGGGAATATTTCCTGATACCTCACTTGCTCACTGCAAGAGGCCATCAGAGCCTCTTGAGTGCTTCACCCCTTCACCCCTTTGGATTAGAATGCATTTCTCATGCCTGCTTAGTGATTGCTTGGTGGTGAGTGATATTAATGATTTAGTAGAATTCAAATATTGGCATCCTTCTAGGCTGCCTCACTTTACCCAGAGTAAAGCCAGTTGACCATTTCAAGGAATCCATGACAATGGGCAGAAGTTGACTCAGCCATTCCTTGACAATTCCAGGGTTACTAAAGTAGTTTGGCCTGGAATTGTGTTCTTCTGTAATATTGCTATGTTTCTTGCTATGTTTCCAAGGGCCCATTTTATCCGTGTCTCTAGATGTCCCAAGGGTTTGTCATTTGATCAGACCATAGTTAATTTTGTGGATTTGACACACTGTGCTGGGTTTTTTTTTTTCTGCTCCCTGTATTTCCTAGCATGGCTCTGATGTGCACAAGACACTTTCTGTAGACTATGACAGCACCCCTGGGCGGCCCTTCTTGGGAGAATTATGGTCACTGACACTGTAAACCCATTTTACGAGCTTGAAACTTCCTCGTGCTTGCAAGTATTAAATTACATATTGATTTGAACCTTGACACATTTGGCTCAAGCTCTGGAAAGCCAACAGGGATGGTCAGGCGTACTTGAATTAGAGTTCATGTGATTCCAGACTTACATCACTTAATGGAATTAGCCTCACCAAAATACAGAAGGGCAGTGTGGTTAGTGTTATGTATGGACAGAATCAACCCCAGGTGCTTATCCCTTTGAAAGTTGATATTAGAGTATGACGGAAAAATAGGAGAACCTGGCACAGTTTCCCCGCCTCTGTTTTCCAGAACTCTCTACCATGCAAACCATATTGATTTATAACTGTGGAGTGGAGGTAATGTGAAGGAGGAGACTGAGTGACCTGCTCAGAGTGGCTCAGCTGGGGAGTAAGAGAGTTGGGACTTGAACCAAGTCCCAACTGTTTATCCCACACTCTTTTTATATATCACCCTGAGACTCCTTTAAACAAAGTAATGGGAGGGGAAAAAAGATGAGGGATGGCAGCACTCATTTGTAACCCTAACACTTAGGAAGCAGAGGCAGGAGAATTGCCAGTATGAGGCCAGCTTGAGCTACACAGCAAGGGCCTGTTGCAGAACCGGACAAATTCAAGCCAATATTTTGAAGCCACAAAGCCATACCCCCCCAGCAAAGAAAAGAGTGAAACAGTGAACTTTTTTTTTTTTTAATGATTTTGTGAATCTCAAATTGTTGGACTAAAAATTGTTTATTTTCAAAACAGTTCAACATTCACTGAGAACAGGGCCTATTTGGTGGAGTCAGTTGCTATTGTAGAAAGCCATTTTCAAAACTTTGAAAATTAGCCAGACCATCTGTCACAGAAGGAGGATTTATTAACAAACAGAACAAATGAAACAAAATCCATTTTGGGGCTTTTTTTTTTTTTTTTTCAGCAGCATGGATTTTTGCACATCCTGAGTTCTGTCTTTTCTTGTCCTGGTGTTGGTATTTTGCCAGGCTCTGGTATTTGGCAGTTTGATGGACAGCAGCTAAATTGAGGCATCCTTTCTGAATTTGTTAAGAGGCTCTTTAAGCAGTGGCTAATCTGTGCTAATTATATTTCTAGGAAGGATGTTCTTAACTCTCACAGGAAGATGACATGGTCATTGTGTGGTGAAGGCACTAAGAAGAGTTATCAGGGAGTGCTCTGTGGTGTAGTCCCCTCTCCTCCCTGACTTTCTCTTCCTCTCTGCCTCCTCTTGGGTTTCTTTGGCCCCTATTTATCTTCTGGCTTAACTAAGCTATTTTGAAGGAGAAAAGCCCTCTTCTAAGGAACCCGTTTCCGTGTAATTAGGTGGACATGTCAAAACTTAATTGCCTCACTGTTTTGAAAGGTGACCTGTGACCCTAAGCAATTAGGAAATTTGGTAGTCATATTATGAGTATTTTCTGTGAAATACTTTGCGGTCCTGGATTTATTTCTTTGCCACCATTTTGCTCTATATTGGTCTTATGCTGATGTGATACTGACATATGTATATAAGGCTATTTCAGATGTGTTTTAAGCAGAACCACTCTGGTCACTGAAAAAATCAAGCTTCAAGAAATGGAATCAATGGTAGTTTGTAAAGTTTTGATGGTTTCCTATATTTTTGTGAAATGTTATTACACTATAGAATAATCTTAATTTGTGTTTTTAGATTTTCTTTTTAGTGAGGTTGAACATATTTTAGAGTCTAAAACAATTTGTTTTAGACTCTAAATTTTTATAGTGTTCTCGGTTCTTTTTTATTTATATATGCTCTTTTCATATTAAAGAACCTTTAGTCACACATTTCAGGAGTTATTCAAGGGAGAGACTTTAATAAGAAGAATATTATTGAAGTTCTTGTCTTCAAATTTAGATCAAATTTGAAAAATATTTTATTTTATTTTATTTTTACCCCCTGTACCCTAACCTCAGAGCCCACTTGTTGATGAAGAAACATCATACATTGGATTTTTAAAAATTCCTACTTTCCTATGAAGACATAAATGCAGTTTATTACTCAATGACTGGGTAATTCATTTCAGAATTCTTCTATTTTTTTTTTTAAGATTTATTTATGTCATTTATGAGTACACTGTTGCTATCTTCAGACACGCCAGAGGAGGGCATAGGATCCAATTAAAGATGGTTGTGAGCCACCATGTGGTTGCTGGGAATTGAACTTAGTACCTCTGGGAGAACAATCAGTGCTCTTAACCACTGAACCATCTCTCCAGCCCAGAATTCTTCTATCGTATTAGAGACTTATTGATCTACATAGAAATGAATCTTTGTTTTTCAGATTTAAAAATTATTATTATTATTATTTGTGTGTGTGTGTGTGTGTGTGTGCAGGCATGTATGTACACATGTGAGGTCAGAGGGTTACTGCTGAGAGTCAGTTCTCTCCTTCCACCTCGTAGAAGCAGGGCATCTCTTGCTTCTGCTGCCCTGTGTACTTCAGGGCATCCTCCTGTCTGTGGCTCCCGACTCACTGCAGGAGTGCTAAGTTTGTAATCGGGAGCCATTGCACCTGCTTAGTGGGTTCCAGGGACTGAAGGGAGTTTGACAGGCATGTGCAACAGCTGCTTTTGTGGAACAATCTCACCAGCCATAAACACACAAATGCTTATCTACTGTGGGACCTGTAATTTCCCAAGTCTAGATGATTTTCATTCATTTCTAACTGGTTATCTTAAATTGGGTTCATTTTACTCATCTCACATATAGATTTTCAGTGTTTATTTACCTAGCTATTTTTATTTTTGTTTTTTTAAGACAGGGTATCCCTAGGAGACCCTGGCTGCCCTGGAACTTGCTCTTTTCACCAGGCTGGCCTTGAACTCCCAAATGCTAGGATTAAAGGTGTGGACCAGATTTTCAATGTTTAATGGTTGATTCATATATTCCATCAGGAAACATTTGTTGAGTGTCATGTATATGTCAGGTACTGGTCTAGGCACATCAGTCAAAGGGAAGCGAAGTGATTTGTCTGAACCACTGTGATGATTGCAAGACAGTACTAACTAACTGCTGAGTTAGGCAGGCACCTGACAGATGCTAATAGAGAATGAAGAAAGGTAGGGACTGGAGGATTAAAGGAAAATCAGAATCTGCAGGATTAGGAGACGCAAGGAAGAAACTGGGCTTTAAGTAAACAGCAGTATCTACATGTATTTCCCATAACACTGTTGGGAGCTCACTTTCTTCAAGGGGAACTGAAGAAACAGTAGCATATGAGATTGGGTGGGGAGACCCCTATTTTGGGTGTCCTTGGCAATAGGACAGAAGAGTCTTGAGTGGGGCTTAGAGAAGAAAAAAAAAAAAAGGCCCACATCAGCTGTTAAGGAAATGTGAGGTCACTGTGTGTTAGTACCTCATCACTGAGGATGGAAGACCTGGATGGATGGTGGGCGCATTCCAGCGTTAGATGACTGGCGGGCCTTCTTCATAACCAACCTGCCTCTTACAATAAATTCTTGAGAGAAAAATTTCAGTCTAGTGATAAAGGAAATTTCTTCTGGGTCCAAGTTAGAACTGTGGTTATCTGTTCACATGTCAGGGCTAAAAATTTCTGTTCAGTGTAATGGTCATCTGTCTCTAGATCATTGGATGGATGGGAAAGTAGAGGCTTGCCTGAATGCTTCCTTTTCTTGTCTCTGCTCTGGCTCTGGACTCAAACTCACCAATCAGAGTCAAAACCAGATTTAACTCCCTTCTCTGTTGACCTTCCAGCCACCCTCAAACCATCCCAGGAAGCAGGTGCTCATGCTATATAGGAAGAACAAGTGTTTTATTCCCGCCTTTGCAGATGTTCACTGGGCTTGGATTTTTTTTTTACCTTTCTTGATTTTCGACTGCATAGTTTTTGGCTTTAAAGAATTCATGTTACCTTTGCCCCTTCCTATATAAACTTCTGAGAGTTCTCATGTTAAGCCCGAAGCAGTCCACTCACCTGAACTCTTTCTCCCTCAGCTGACAGAGCCCTGGTTTACATCTGTCATGATGTCCTTTTTAAGAACTGGAGATTAGTCCCGTACCCCTGTCTTAGAATTCTATAGTAACCCACCTATTGTATGTTTCTATTCTTATTAATTAATACTTAAAATAGTTAAAATAAGCCAACCATAAAAGTATGACACAGAGATTGCATACTTTCTTTGTGACATTTATTACTAGGTAATGTGGTTTTGTTTCAGGTGTGACGTGCATTTGTTTAATTATCTGTTAAGGTCTATAGTTGCCAGAAGGTTCTTATGATTTGCTTTGTGGGTGACTCAGCCCAGGTGACGTCTACATGATAGAAATCACAGTATTGCTTCAGGATTGAAACACTGTTCAAACCTAGTGAACAAGTGCTGTTCCTTAAAATTAAAAAACAAAGCCCACATGTTTTTATGTTCAAATTAATTTTGGATATTCATAAAAAAGTAAAGAGATGATCAAGCTTTCAGCTATACCCTCTGAATCGAACTCTTTCATCCTGGAAGAAGCCTCACTAAGACTCAGGAAGAAAAGGAAACTTAACAAGATTTAGGAAAGAAACACAGTTTACAAGTCTCAGGAAGTTCCTGCAGTTTAGGAGAGTTAAAAGGCCCCTTCGTATGGTTACAGAAGCAGTAACAGTTGCTAGGGAGAGGATAGCCAAATCATCTGCAGGTATAAGTTGTCCTCACGCTGGTGCAGACTTTCCAGTGATGTGGTTGTCTTGAGCCATCCACACTCCTGTAATAAACTCACTGGTTCATTAAGCGAGAGTGGGAGGGAATTGTATCTTTGATGTTTTGTTAGTGCCCTTTTTGGGGTGGGAAGACATTATTTGTTCATGCTTCCCCCCATAATAAGTCTCACAGAAAAGCTCTGTTAGGAAGTCTTTGACAAAAACAAACAAACATCAAAACAAAACACAAAATAATATGGGGGATTTTCAATCTCACATATCATTATTTCATATGTACCAGGAACTATGCTAACAGCTAGTATAAATATTCTTTCATTTTAATAATTAAGGGGTAGCTGGAATTATTTTTCTTTTCTTCATATTATTTCTAGAGTTATTTAAATAAGTAAACATGCCATAGTTTTAATTTTAAAGATTTATGTACACGAGTGTTTTGCTTGCGTATACACGTCCATCGCATGCGTGCTGGATGCCTATTGAGGCTGGAAAAGGATGTTGGATTCCCTGGAACTGGGGCTGTGGACAGATGCAAGGGGCCATATTAGTGCTCAGAACTGAATCTGTTGCCTTCTACAAGAATAGAAAGTAACTTTCTAGCCCCTACAGCTATCTTTTTAAAGGACAAAACACATGCGATGCTATGTGTGCCTTCTAATAAAGTCACATATTTGCCATCCTTGGTTAAAGTCTGGCTCTGGTGTTGATGGGCCTGGAATCAATAAGTGAGTGATTCATTGAATCATTCCCTATGGATACCAGGTCCTTCTTGGAATTGCAGATGTAGTATGTGACGTGTAACTAAACCTTAGCCTTTACAAACAAATTGCTTCTAGATGCCTTGCTGTGGCCAGTATGGGCAGTTAAGTGACAGCACTGAAGGGCTTCCTGCTGCATCAGAAACACTGCAGTTGTAGCTCAGGGATTTATAGCCACTGTAGAACTTTGCAGAGAATGTGTGCTGCTCTTTCCCAAGAAGACCAAGCAGCCTCTAAAAGTTAAGAGGCTGCCCCTGAGCTGGCTTCTTTTTGTATGGAGACACACTGCCCCTAGTGTTGAGGAACGGAATGCATGCTAGAAAATAGTCCAAGATTCTGAGGCTCTCTTGAAAGTGAGTTGATTTTTTTGCCGTCTGCTGTATAGCAGATCCCAGATGAACAAAATTCTTCAAATATCTTTGGCTTTATTCTGCAACTAGGCAAGCCTGGAGTGGTGTGCCTTAGAGGCCCCAGGAGTTATCAATGCAATATCATAAACCTGCTTTTCCATTTCAAGGGGCTGCTGGTCTATTCCTTGGTCCAGAGCTCTGAAGGGCACACAGAATGCATCTGGTTTGTATAATAGCTGTCCTTGGTGGCTTGCAGCTCACTGTTAGGACATCTTTTTCTCAGATAGCATTTTCTTCCTTTCTTCTTCTGGATTGTTTTTTGATGTCCCGACTTCATGGAGTCACACATGTAGAGAGTTAGAAGACAGACAATATTTGATAGTTGGTTGTTTTGTGTTTTAGTGCTAAAATTAATTTATGTCTCAGGTTGTCTTAGAATCAGTGAAAATAGAGATGAATCCTGGATCTACCAAGAGCCTTTGAAAACACTAGTGAGTGTTAGTGCAATTAATATTGTTGGAAGTTTCACTGTGGATAGCGAATACTTCGCACAATGGTGGAATTATTGCGAGTTCCCCCCCCCCTTTGGGTCAGCTGTACTGTTACTGAGAGTTTCATTATGTGAATGCATTTAAAATAAACTATTTATAAAGCTGCTTAATGCCATTGTGCTTTAATGTTGGGACGTTAATGTCTGCATGAATCCCAGAATGGATTTAGTATTCCATATCATGTTGGAATGATGACAGGCCATGGGGGCGTAGGACAATGCTGGCACATTTTCAAAGACATTCCTCCCCGATCTGGGTACTGTAATAAACACAACTGCAGCTCGCTTAATTCATTATACACACAGTGTGGGTAACAGTTTGGAAGTTTTTTTTTTTTTTTTTTTTAATTCCTTTCATTTTCTTTCCTTCCTCCTCCTCTCCCTCCTCCCCCCTCCTCCCCCTCCCTCCTCCTTCCCCTCCCCCATCTCCTCTTCTCCCTCCTCTTCCTTTCTTTTTTGAGCCACTCTGGATTTAGAGGATTATGTATAGAACTGGAAATAGTATCTATCTGGTAAAAAGAGAAGTTAGGTTTGACCTTTTCTTTAAAAAGAAAAAAAAAAATAGTAGGGAGAACTGTGTGTGAACACCTGCAACGGTCAGCTTACAAAGGGGCTCGCATTAGAAAGCGTGGATGGGTGCGATTTGCTCAAGTAAGATTTCGCTATCGGGCAGCAGGTGGCAAGCTTGGCTTTTCCGTGTTCCCCTGTCTCTCTCTTTTTTTTTTTATACTGTCGGATGCCAAAATTCCAAGAGGGTGGTTTGAGTCCACTAGAATCTGTCATTTCTTGGCAGCGCGGGCCTTGAACCACCTCCTTTCCTCACTGTGGGTAATTGCCTTTCTTTGGATACCACTGCCGACCTTCAATTCCCCTGTTGCAGATGCTAGGAATTAATTCATATGAGCAATGCTTTATTCTCTTGTGATTTTTAGCAACATGTTCCTAATAGAGGAAATAAATTAGAAACGAACGAGTTTAATGCAGGGCCCATGCGATTTATATGGATTTGGTTGTGTCGTTTCATTTAATAATGAATTTTGTGTGTATGTGTTGATATGGAGATATCTAAATAATGTTTGCACATTTCTAACTAGCCAAGTGCCTTTGCTGTGGAGGTGAGAAGGAAGTGTGTCTGGTATATCTGAAGTGAGTTCTAGGAAAGTATTTGAAAACAGAGAAGTAAAATACACACCAAGACCAGAATGGCGAATGGGCTTCCTTAAGCTCTGCCATGCGTAGATTCAGCATATGAATGGATGGAGCTGAGCTGGGGGCTCTACACACACTACACCCCACACCCTAGGGTTTGAATTTTAAGTCTAGAAAAGAATTTACATTTGGAGAGGAGAACCAAGAAAAGGCAGACACCAACTCCCTCTCTAGCTCACTCACTTGCACTTTTCTATATTAAGTGTCACACTTTAGATTATTTAATATGCTGTAAAGGATGGAAAATAATGTAAAAACCCAAGCCCTGATCACTGTAAGCATTTAGGAGTCCCCGAGGGGGTCAGCATCGGCTCTGTGCTAGCGCCTCTCTCCTAGACCTTTTGTTAGAATAGAGTTCACACAGGGTATATTTTGCGTCCATGTGTCATGTTTATGTTCTTGGCTTTTTTTTTTTTTTTATGTTATGGCTCTGCATTTTAATTTTTCTTGTTCAAACATATGCTACCTATAAGCAGGTAGGTACATAGTGTATAAGGCTAGCACAAACACCATGCTCTTGTACCTACTTCCTACGTGAGACCCTGAAATGCTGGTCATATCTTTAGAGGTATACTATGTAACCCTTCCTGACCTCCTTTCCCGTTCTTTCCCAGGAAGGAATTCCTGCCAGTCCTACCTACTTCACAGATATTTAGATACTTTAGAACATGGTTCTACAGTATTTTGCTACCCAGCGTTTGACTTTTAACCAAGTAAAATCAGTTCCCATCTGGTAAATCACATGTGTAGGAGAGGGCTGTTTCTTGTGATGAATAGCTGGGTCGTTCCAGTGTCTGACCATTTACTGTATAGTTATGGAGAACATTTTAACAAAAATCTTGCATTGCAAATTGTTTTTACAAAAAGTTTTTTTTTTTTTTTTTTAATAAACTGAAATAGGGGGTCAAATGTTGTTGTAGACATTTTTAATCCTGACCTGGGGTTTCTACCCAGGCTTTGACCAATGAGTTCCTGTATAAAAGACATACACAACCTTTATATCTGCAATAAGCCTTAAACAGCACAAGAGCTGGGGTAGACACCTCCCCTCTATGCTATTAGAATCTACTTTCTATCGATAATCCTGAGTTATTACTTACTTCGTTTCATCTGGGCTGTTCTTAACTCTAATTGGCCAGTCTTCAGGGTCACGCTATTATGGTTCAGCTAATCCATAGCAATTTCTCTTAATCCACTACCTCCTGCTTCACCTCCAGTCCCACGCTCAGGAAGCTGAAACCCCACCTATGTCTCTTCTGCCCAGCTATTGGCTGTTGGCTTCTTTATTAACCAATCAGAAATAACCTGGGGTCAGGGTCACAGGTCTCCATGCAGACTCCATGTCTTGGGCACCGGACTTAGCATTACAATAGACAGCAAGACCAAATCTCAACAAAATGTTTCCCTTGTATTCAAGATTAGTCTTGTTTCATTTCACTTGCATTTTAGACTCCTATACTCTTGATGAAATGCCTTTCTTGTAGTGCTTTCTTACCAACCGTATGCAAATTTCTTTGGCTATGGTAGTGACATTAACCATATCATCTTTATAAGCAATAGTTTTTCTCATGTTTCTATAAAACCTTTTCTTTCATACTCGCTTTACTGCATGGGAATTGAATTTCGAGTGTGGTGTGCCTTCTTCTCTTCATTATGCTCACGTTTCTTGCATGTTTGAGTCTGTTTCTGGTCTTTCATCCTGATGTGCTGTTTCCCCCCTATTCTTGGGTTGTATGATGCTACTACGTTCTGCAACTGTGTATATAGCAAGTCTTGGTAGGAAAGTCCTTGCTTTAGGTTCTTCTCTGGCAGTCTTTCTTAAAGAAAACTTAGTTGTAATTTTGATTGGGATTAAATTGAAAAATCTCTCTTTCTCTGTGTTAGTGTTGAAGCAAATATACACAATTTGATATTGATTCTTGTTAATTAATGCACATTCTTTCTGCATCGATTTAGGTTTTCTTTAGCATATTTCAATATATTGAAATAATTTCTACATAAAGGGCATACATATCCATTGTGAGAGTTATTGACCGGCATTTCCTAGCCTCACTAAAAAAATGGTGTCTTTCCTAAAATGTCATTTTCAAACATTCTTTCTTGGGGGAAATGAGGTCCTATCTTTTCCTTAGGTTGAAGCTTTGCTGAACCCACTACCTCCTGTGTATTGTGTATTCTTCTGGGTTTTCACTCTCGACTTTTATCACTGAATATCCCGTCTGCTGGAGACTTCAGCAGACCATGGCCCTTTATCAAGTTAAGGAGAGAGCTTTCTAGTGTGAGCCTGTTGAGTGTCTATTACAGATGTTGAATTTGACAGTTTGACATGTTGCTTTGATCATATTGTTTCGTTTTGTCTTTGATGTGGTGAATTGTATTAGTAGATTCCCTAGTGTTGGAACAGTCATGTATTCCTATCATAAAGCTTCCTTGGCTCTGATGTCTTTTCTAGTCTCTCACTGACTCAGTCTGGCTGTACGCACTAGTGAGACTTATAATTTTCTTTTCTCATACTGGTCAGTTGTTTTTTTTTTTTTTTTTTAATTAAAACACTAAGAGATGGAGAGATAGCTCAGTTGTTAAAGACTGCTTGTTGCTCATACAGAGATCCTGAATTCAATTCACATCAGCCACATGGGGGCTTACAGTTGTCTCTAACTCCAGTTCTAGGGGCTCTAATACCCTCCTCTGGTCTCCATGGACACACGGCACACATTTGGCACACATATAAACATGTAGTCAAATACTCATACGCAGGAAAATAAAGCGTCTCCCTGTAAGCATTGGTTGTTCTAATATTCACCGGACAGTCCAAGGTGGATTTGAAACTTGTAGCAATCCTCTTGTCTCAGCTTTCTAAGTGTCCTTTCTCATCCTATTTGGTATTAATATTGGCTTAACAGTGTGAACTGTGGAATGTTTTTTATTTTTCATTAATTTTGTGTGTGTGTGTGTGTGTGTGTGTGTGTGTGTCTGTTCGATGTTCAGTGTTTAGTAGTAGAACCTGCTTGTAAATCAGGTGTTTCTGTTTAATTTTATTTCTTTTTGAAAATTTGTGCTTAAAACTCTTTGTCCTCTCCCGTTCCTTCCCTCTCTCATCCCCTGCTTCCCTCCGTTGTGGTAGATTATGTATTTCCACCCCTCATTCCCTTTCTTCCTCAAACTATACTGAATGGTAGTTTTTTTTTTTTTTTTTTGTTCCCTTAACTGATAGCTTCAAGGTCCCCCCCCCCCCCAATATATGATTTAATCTAGTGAATGCAGAGGTATTTGGTATTTTTTGCTGGAGCTCTAACAGAAAACCTCAGGACCCTGGATTATGATGTTGCTCCCTACAGGCTGTGGAGACAGTCCAAAGAGCGAGACTCTTACATGTAGGCGCTCCCACGGATGCTGTGCATAATTTGCTCACTGAGCTTTCTCCACATGTTCTTTCTGTCCGCCATTCTCAGTTGCATTTTAGACATTCTTTCTGGGGCGGTTTGTCTGAAAGCACCTCTTTTTGAAATTCCTGTGGTAAGGGTCTTTCAAATACCATTTACTCAAGTCTGTGGAGTGTCCAATTGGAGCTTGACCATCGTATTTTTTCAGAAACATTTTTTTTTTTCAAAGTTATGCTCTCTTGTCCTTTCTTTTGCCCTTTTATTGCCAAGTAGATTTGTCTCCTTGGTCTTCCTACGGTGAGGAAGCAGCTGATGGCCGAATTGTCCCCAGGAGGTAACTAATGCACTTTCTGTCTGGCGTGGGAGACATCCATCTTGGTTGAGATTTGGTGGGACTCTGGTAAGAGAATTGCTATGCGCTCTGCCTATGGAAAAGATGGATGGATGGAACTCTCAGCTCCTCTCCACCCCCCACCCCACCACCACCAAAATATGGCTTCTTCGTTCTCTCTGCTTGAAGGGCAATTGGATAATGACTGAGGCTTCTTACCTGTTCTCACTATTGTAGCTTTATGAGATGTGGTCTTACGTAAGTAAATCTGGCTGGCCTTGAACATCCTGTGGAGCTGAGAAGACCTTGTAGTTCCCATTCTCTTGCCATCAGTCTCCCTGGCCTGGGGTGATGGATATGCACCACCGCCACATTGGGTTTCCGTGGTCCTGAGAGTGAACCTCAGCCTTGGTACATGTTAGACAAGCACAGTCCAGCTGAGCCACACTCCAGCCCTCTTCGTGTTTTTAAATCTCTCTCGTCCTTCTTCCCTTTCCCAGTGTGTTAAATTCTGAGCACTTCTAGTGTAGTAATTTCTACTTAAGACTCCCTGCTGCTGTTCCTCGGGGTATCTATGACAAGTAGTATTTGTGTTTTTGTGTCTGTTTGGTTCTTTTTCAAATCGTATTTTTTGGTACTCTTTTAAGTGTTACGGTAAAAATTAATTTCAAGTGGGAGTTTCTACCCCCCCCCCCGGCTTAGATTATTCAATTCCCAGATAAAAGACACAAACTCTTTATATTTATGATAAGCTTTTAAAGCACTAAATCTGGGCATAGATCTACCTTCTAAGCTATTAGTATCTATTTCCCTATCAATAACCCCGAGTTATAACTTTCCACGTTCCATCTGGGCTGCTCCTAACTCTAATTGGCCAGCCCTCGTGGCCATGGTTTTATGACTTACTTACCCTGTGGTGTCTTCCCCTCTCTCCCTTCACTCTCTTTTCCCTCATGGCCCTCCTCAGCCCCCAAACTCAGGTACCAAAACCCTACCTATCTCTCTTTTGCCCAGCTATAGGCTGTCGTCATCTCTATTCAACCAGTAATTTTAAATGAAGGAGCAAAGTCACAAAGCATTACTTGGTGTATTCGTCAGGGTTCTCTAGAGTCACAGAACTTACGGATAGTAAAGGAAATTATTGATGACTTACAGTCTGCAGTCCAATTCCCAACAATGGTTCAGAAGTAGCTGTGAATGGAAGTCCAAGGATCTAGCAGTTGCTTAGTCCCACACGGCAAGAAGGCAAAAGAGTGAGAACCAGACGCCCTTCTTCCAACGTCCTTATATGGTCTCCAGCAGAAGGTGTAGCCCAGATTAAAGGTGTGTGCTGCCACACCTTTAATTCCAGATGACCTTGAACTTGGAGATTTCCCTGTCTTAATCTTCTGGATTCAATCACCACTGTGTCTCAAGATCTCCATATCAAGATCCAGATCAGAAACTTCTATCTCCCAGCCTCCAGATTAGGGTCACTGGTGAGCCTTCCAATTCTGGATTGTAGTTCATTCCAAATATAGTCAAGTTGACAACCAAGAATAGCCACAACACTTGGTGTACCTGAGGATTCTCTCACCCCTGACCTTGGGGGCCAGTATTTAGCATTACAATGCATAGCAGCAGCCCAAACCTTAACACTTCCGAGTGAGTTGTGTACTCAGTCTTCACTTACGCATATGAGAGAGACACATCTGTCATCTACAGTAGTCATCTAACCTGCAGATGTTGTCTGACTGATCATCCTGCACAGTTGGACCTGCTGTTAATGCTGGCCAGTTTCTTATTCATTTTGGACTTCGACTGCAAGTGTTCATTGAACTCTCAACTCTAGAACTCCTAATGTCTAGGAGTTAAGTCCCACATTTGTTCCTTCTGCAGTGAGCCTCTAGGCTGGGTGATGCTGCGCCCTGAGGATCTGTGTTTGGTGCAAAGCAGGCTGGAGAATTGCTTTTGTCACTTGGGTGACTTTAGTTGGGTGCAGTCAGGCATTTCCCTTGAGAGTTTCTTGTTTGTTTTCATGTTCACTCAGGTCCCAAACAGAAAAGGGTTCAGCACCCTCGCTCTCTTGATGTGGGTGAAGCGTTTTTTTTTGTTTTTTTTTTTCTTGGTCACTTGCTGAGAATCTTAGGTGACTGTCTTCCATATAATACACTGCCTTTGTGGTCATACGGCTCTGTCCCGGTGGCCCAAGGAGCACACTATAACCCACAGCCCGAGAGTCCAGAGGCGGATAGACCTCAGGGAGAATTACTTCACTGCAGCCGCTGCAGGAGCATTCTCTGGCTGCACTCAGCCTACCATGGGTTCTCTGACTCTCCTGCCAGCTCAGCCACATGGTCGTATTACATACAGGCTTAGATGTTTTATCCTGGCAAAGTTGCTTTGAACACTGAATCATCTGTCATAGTTAAGAGAGAGTGGTTGTTATGAAGAGTTTTATTTCTGATGAATAGGAGATGTTTGAAAGATGGACTGTAAAGTTTCTTACGCTGCATGGAATTCATATCATGGTTAAATAACTCTGGACTGGCTCTTTGGAGTGGCTTGGACATTATTTTTGTCACTTATAATGTTAGGAGCCATATGAAAATGGCCTGGGGAAGGGGCTGCTCAACCAAGTGTCAGGACATTCTTTGTGCTCTGGAGAAGCTTGTCTTCTGTCTGTCCTTCAGCACCCCATCTGGGGACATGTGCTCCGGGTGGTGCCTCTGTTTTCTGCATTGCCTTTTGTTCCCAGCCTGGTTATTCGGTCTTGTCATTTGTGTCCTCTGGGAAGTCTCTAGCTCTCCCAAGCACGTGTTTCTAGAGTACTCACGAGTGTGTTCTGAGGCTGAGAGAGCCTTTGTGTTTTGTAATTGAGCTTTTCTCAATCAGAGAGAGTAGAGGTCTGTTCGGTTTTGCTCTGGAAGCAAGAACAGGAAAAACGCACAGCTGATACCTCCACCACAGTGGCGCTGGATGAGCAAAGTCAGAGACATGGTGCTCTGAAAAGGGAGAGTTAATAGACCCATCTCTCTGTTCATTTGTTTTTGTTTTAAACTATGGGTACGTGTGAATTATTATGGTGAATGGAAGTAATATTATATCCCCTTGGAGGGTTTGTGTACATGCATGTTTATTCATCTGTTTATGCATTTGTGTGTGTGTGTGTGTGTGTGTGTTGCTGTTGGTGTTAGGCAGCCTCTCGTGGAACCTAGAGCTTGTTGATTTGGTAAGACTAGGTGGCCAGCAAGCTTCAGAGATTCATCTATCTCCTCCACCCCAGCCCTGGAATTATAGGTGTATGCCGCTGCTCCTGGCTTTTTATTTGGTTTTAGGCGTATGAACTCAGGTCCTCACGTTTTCCTAGTAAATACTTTACCAAAGGAGGGTGTTTCCTCCTTCTTCAGTTGAACTTGTCAGTTTTAATGTTCCGTTTTGGGCCCGTTCCTTGTAATGGCCACCTATAACGTGGCAGCTTACAGAGCACTGAAGATACATTAGGGCACCAAGTAACCAAAATGGAAATCAAGTAATCTTGGTTTGACCAGTTCTAATCTAAGACTTGTCAAAAATCATTGAGAAATTACATGTTTCTTAATGGGGAGGATGATGATAACATAATCATAGGCAATTAAGTTGAGGCAGCGAATGAAATTAAAAATGTAAAACTCTGCATTACTTCCTTTTGAGAAGTCTGGGTTGGAATTTGATAACCATCAGTTTTCGTTCGAGATGATGATAGGTTTGGGGAGCCAGTCTTTAGTCCAAAGTTGAGGTTTGAGATGATGAAGGTTTAGTTTTGTGAATGATTTAGATTGAGGCTGACAAGAAGACAAAAAAGGGAGAGCAGGTGTAGAGACCATGCATGTGGGGGAAAGTTAAGGAAGTGTCAGATGAGAGGGAGCTCTGGGGCAGGTGTTTTGGGGGCCTGGGAGTGGTTAATAAAGTCTGACTGAGCAGAGACATAGGTACCCTGTCCCCCGGGGAAATGCAAGTTACTTGAAGGCCCATTTGTAATGAAGTGTGATTTTAAAAAGAGTGATAGAACTTTGTACCCACTGCATCCTTGAAGAGGCCCAGGGGCTCCAGACTGTGGTAAATGTGTCTAACTTTCTAAGCTGATGCTCAGCTGTTTTCCAGAATGACTGTGCCATGTTGTGCTCTCAACAGAGCGAGCGTATTCCAGCTGCTCCACATCCCTGTCAGCACTTAGGATTGGACAATAAATAAATAAATAAATAAATAAATAAATAAATTTTTAATTTATGCCACTCTAATTACTGTGTAAGTTGTAGCTCATCGAGATATCAATTTGATTTTTTTTAGATGTTTGCTTGCCATCTGCATGTCTTCTCTGCTGATGTATTTGTTTGTATCTTATTTTTTTTTCCATGTGTTTAATTGGGCTGCTTAACTTTTCTTTTTTGTTGATTTGACTGACCCCTCCCTACCCCCAGAAGTTGAAGAAAGGCTTTTGTTAGAGTTGCTTAAACAGTTACAGAGAAAGACCTTCCACATAGCAGAGGGAGACTCAGAACCTTGAATCCTAGCTTTTCTTTGAGGGCTGGACATTATAAAAGTCTTTGAAGGATCTTCTTTCCTTAATTTAAGATGGCCAATTTTACAAAAGACAGGAGAGCTGACTGGTCCACAATTGTTATGTAAACATGTTCTGGTCTGGCTTTGAGCTTGTTGGCAGCATTCTATTGTCCGCAACCCCTTAAATATGCCTTTTAACTTAACTTCCTGTTCAGTGATTTGTTAATTGGGTTTTTAGTGCATTTGACAGTTGACAAAGTGATGTGAAGGGGTTGGTCTAAAAGTGGTTGCCATGGAGACTAGGTGGGCCTTTGGTACCAACTGGGATGTGAGCAGTGGGGGCTATCTTTGCAAAAAAGGATGAAATAGAGGACTAAGACACAGAAGATAAACAAGAACCAGAAAGCACAGCAGGGGTTTGGATCTTTAAACTCCAGAGGAAAATGGGACTTCTTTAAGTTGTCAGTGGAAGCTGGTGGGTGGATTAGAAACGGTAGCAACCTGCTTTACATCAACGAGTGAAGCGATTGCATGGCAGTATGGAGAAATGTGGTCAAGACTTCAAAGTGTCCTTGTTTCTTCCTCATCCTGGAGCTGGATGAGCCAAGACAGACAGAGCTCTCTCATCAGTGGGAGAGGAGGTTCTGGGATGAAAAGAGGCAAGACAGGCAGAGCTCTCTCATCAGTGGGAGAGGAGGTTCTGGGATGAAAAGAGGCAAGACAGGCAGGACTTGCCACCCGGCAAGAGGTGGTCCTATTGCTCTGTAACTCTAGAATGAAATGAACAGATATTGGTAATTTTAGGAAAGGTGTGCATAACTGATTAACACTTTGGTTATGTCAATATGCTAGTGAACTTTCTTTGTTTATTTGTCTTGGCTTATTAATTAGCTGATTATGAAAAAAAAATGTTCTGGGAAGGAGGTCTGTAGAAGGCTCAAGAGTTCCCTTCCTTTCTGTCACTTGACTTGTAGACTATGTGTCACTTGGAAAAGCAGAAACATAATCGTAGTCCCTGTAAGATTTGAGGCCTTTTGTGCTCCTGACCCCGGCTGTGTGTTTTTGTGTGTACCTGTTTTTGAAGAGAATAGTTTCATAGTCTCCTCAGTCTCAAAGTGTCCTGGAATCCCCAAATGGCTGTGGACCACTGTCTAGTGGGAACACTTGGCTCACTCAATGCATTGACAGCTCAGCAACCATCCATGTTCCTAGCTTGAAAGCATTACAGTAGGAAGTCCTGTGTCAGCTGAAATCAGGTGTGTGCTGAGCGGTGGAACTGAGCCCAGAGTCTTTGCAGTTCTTGTGCAAGGAATTTTCATTCTCTTCCTAACATAATTAATACCTCTTTTCACTTATTAGAAAACCTTGACAATGTTGCTGTAATTATAAAAACCATGTTGCAGTGTGTAGTAAACCAAAACCAACAGAAGTTATAGGGGTGGCCTCATGTTAATATATGCACAGAGCCATGTTACACATTAGAGAAAATGGAACAGAAGCCATATGCCCAGAGCTTGAAGTTCAGACACTGGGATGGAAGGACAGCATTACATGCAGGGATACAGGATGGGTAGTGCTGGGACGGGAAGGGAGAGGAACTGACTTTTAGCTGGGATATACAATATCATGAGAGATTAGACCAAGCATGTTCTATTTACACAGAATGTTTTTCATAAGAGAGATGGGCACAAGGCTGAGAATGCACAGAGGTAAGATGACCTGTTGGGGTGCTTTATCTGGTGGAAGTAAAAAGGTGTCATTCTGAAAAGGAATTAGCCTGGAACCTGAGCTCATATTTAAATAGTTTAAGCAGTCACATGGCTGTGAAGGAGACAGGAAGGTATGGTGGGACAGCCTTGCAGAGGGTGTTTGCAAGGAGAGGCAGGGGACCCACTGCCTCACCGACCTCATGTCCTCAGTAGAAATTTATGCTCAGTTTTCAGATAAAAATATAAAGGAAGACATCTGGACCTTTTATGAAATAGAACTGTCAATGCAAAAAAAGACTTTAAAATGAAAGAGATAGAGACTAGACAGATGGCCCAGCAGTTGAGAGCACTTGTAGGCATTGCAGAAGACCTGAATTTGGTTCTCAACACTTACCCTGGCATCTCACAACTGCCTGTAACTCCAATTCCAGGGCTTCCAATGCCCTCTTTATACTCAGTGGGTAACTCTACAATGTGGTACACACGCACACATACACACACACACACACACACACCACACCACACACACTCACACACACGTGCGCGCGCACAAACACAAATAAATAATAACAAATAAATCTTGAAAATACAAATGCTAAGGGTTGGAGTGATGACCCAGTTGATAGAGAGCTGTGGTGAGAACATGAGGATATGAATTTGGTCCCCAGCACCCACATAAAAAGTTAGGCATGGCAGCGTGCATCTGAATCCCAGTGCTGGGGAGGCAGAGGCTGGTGAATCCCTGGCCACACTCGCTAGCTCATCAAACCCAATTAGCAAATTTCATGTGCAATGAGAGAATTTGTCTCTAAAAGTAAGATGGAGAATGATTGAATTAAATGGTGGATGTTGACCTCTGGTTTTCTGACATGTAAGTATGTGTTTGAACACACACATACACACATGGACACACACACACATGAATATGTACATGTGCATATGCCACAAACACAAAATAAAAATAAACTGTAGGAGATGAATAAGTTAGGAGTTTCAGTGATGAGGGCATGGTTGTTATGGAGAGCCATGTTAGGATGGAAGATCCAGATACGTAGTTAGGAGCAAAAGGCAAATCCAGAACCCAGAAGCCGTAGAAGAAAGAATTCATGTAGTCTTGCTAGGAAATTCTTAGCAACAGGTTTTTAATGCAGGAGATGTATGGACACAGACGAGCCCATTTCTCTGTGTGTCAGCCAAGACCTGGCCAGAAAAAGAGAGCCAAAACTACTGCAGGATTCTGGGAGTGCAGCAAGAATTCTCCTGTTTTGCATGGAGGAGAACGATACTTCTGTTTTCTATCTGTAGAGGAGACCCGGTGACCACAGTAGAAGTGGTTGTTAGGAGTGCCGAGCAGACATGCTAATGCCTGACTGTGGTGCTGTCTGAAGCCTGAGGCTCACACCTAGTAAGTGTGTAGACATACCACTGGGATGCAGGAGAAAGCAGTGGATGTACTTACTACTTACATTTGTCTAAGCATAGAAGTTAAACTTGACCAATAGTGTGTGGACTGACCCCAGTGCCTCATGTGGTACAAATGCTAGAAGATGCTGCTTTAGCCTCCTTAGCAGCACTGAACCGGGTCCTGCTGGCAGAGACTGAATGTGTCCTGCTGACAGGAGGCATCTGCCAATGTTTAGAAAGGTTTATCTACTGTTTATCTGGACTTACAGATGATAGGATTTCAACTAGCCGCCCAGTCTTACGTGCTTAGTAATCAGATAGAGAGCATTGCTGTTGGCGTTCTACTCCATAAATGTTACTAAATTAGATTTCTTTATTGGTTGTTGGACATAAATTGGACATTTTTATTTTTTTATTTTTTGCAATAGAAAGTCACTTGTAAGTAGTGGGTCCAGTGTGTTAGCTAGTATATGGCTATGAGCAGTGTTCTTGCCCTACAGATATGAAGGGGGATGACATGGAATCTTCTCTTTCGGAGTAGAGGACATTAACAATGAGTAAGGAAGGGGCCTTTCTGACTCCATGAACTTGTCTTTGAGAGATTGCTGTGGTATGGCATTGGGTGTGCCAGGTCTTGTGAGTGCATGCCCTCTGTTTGCATCTCTGTGTCTTTGTCCCGTATCCTCTAAGCTAGTGTAGGCATTAAGCTAACTAATGGTGTACAACTAACTTAGGACCAGACCATTGAATTTCTTTGTTTTGTTTTTTGTTTTTTGTTTTTGTCTTTTTTGAGACAGGGTTTCTCTGTGTAGCCCTGGCTTTCCTGGAACTCACTCTGTAGACCAGGCTGGCCTCAAACTAAGAAATCCACATGCCTCTGAATCTCAAGTGCTGGGATTAAAGGTGTGCGCCACCACTGTCCAGCTTGAATTTCTATATCATTGAATTTGTATATCACATATATACATGATGCATATATCATATATATATATATATGATATACATAGATACAGATATATACATATATATATGATGTGTTATTACATATTCATATATACCATGATATGTATGTATATCATGTTGAATATGTATAACATGAATTTGTATGTCATTGCATAGTAAACCAAGGTCTGAAAATGAGGGAAGTTCATACACTCACATTGCAGTGAGTGAAATACATATTTTACACAAAGAACAAAAGAATAAATGAAGCAAATTTATTTAAATTTATAGTTTCATCTTTATCTCAGTCATCTAAATATTAATTTTATTATTCTTTGTAATATGTAAATATGTCCATAGGTTGTAAAAGTAGTAGCTCATGCATAAAAATTATGAATATCTATATAGATTTATATGCGTGCAGATGTATGCTGTAAACTTTTAAAAAGTTGTGGACAAAAATAACACATGATGGAGACCAGCCCAGGTGCCTTTGTCTTTAGAACCTTCAGAACCTTCAGAACCCAGGGAACTCTTCTGGAGAGCAGCTTACAGAATTCTCCGGTCTCTGAGAACTTGGGCTTTTCTGTTTCCCACATTGGAATCGGATGGATGAGGAGGAAAGGGTCACTGCAGAGCTGTGAGGAGGAAACGGTCACTGCAGAGCTGTGAGGACAGGCAGGGTCCATGCTCACAGCGTGGGAACTCCGCTCACCTGAGTGTTGCTGGGGCACTCTCTGGTACAGCTCTTCCCAAAGGAGGTAGAACTGTGCCCTGCTGCAGAGAATGTGGCAGGCTGGGGGTGGTGGGGAGGTGGCTCAGAAGTTCTGCAGAGCCTGTCTGTGTGCCTGCTAGTCAACAGTTTTGATCATGAGTTTTATCTTCACTGTGGCGGTGTTTAACAGAAATATAACACAAGCCACACAGGTAATTTTCAATGTTTAAAATGGCCATCAAAAGAATAAAAAGAAAATAACAAAACTCCAAACTGGGTTGATTTGTTTAATAAATTATCTTGAATCCCATACATGTAGAATATTAGACCAATTATCTTATATAAAGTAAAAATGCAATGTTCAATATTCTTTCCTTACCTTATTGAGTCTTCAAAACCAGGATATAGTTTTGCCTACAGCAAGCATCCGTTTGGGCTGACCGGGTTTCCTGTGCTCACACTGACTTGTGCCTGGTGTGTACTGTGTTAACGTAGCTTTGGAATATTCAAGTGGAAGTGCTACAACAGTGCTAGATAGACCAAGGGCTGTGTAACTGGGTTTTCTGGCTCTCTGGGTGGCTTCTTGCATGGACCCTGGTTTATGGGGCGAGAGGTTGAAGAGGAATAGCCTGGTTTTGAGGCACAAACTGGTTCACTCCCTGCCAAAGGCACTTTGCTTTGTGAATTTATATTGTGTTTAAGATGTAGCTTTAGGAAATGATTTTGAAAAAAAATTTTAAATTAAGTTAAACATCTCACCCAGTTCCTTTTTTTTTTTTTTTTTTCAAATAAATGAAGACATAAAATCCAAATGATGATAGTTGTCAGGGCAAGGCTACCTCCACCAGACAGACACACCCCTACCCACATTTTCTGCTTATGGGTTTACCTTTCCCCTTTGGAAAACTGAAGTTATATCTATATTTGAAGGCCCCGTGATTGTTAACTGCCTTGAATGCTTTTCTGGTGGCCAGCATTCAGGTAAGATGTGAACAGTTTTCTGAATCTCTGAATTTTCTCCCCTCGGACATTCAGACACTCCTCTCTTCCTTTTGACATGTGCTCAGAAGGAAAGAGAACCCCTTGTATGAATGTTGCGTATGAGCCTGCATCATTTGAACATGCTGCTGCCGCAGGGGTCAGAGTGCAGGGGACTCCTGGCTTTGGAAGCAGGACAGATGGTTCAGTATTCCGCTGGACTTTATCCTGACTGTAATTTTGACAGATGACTGAACCCCGTGATTAAAGTTGCTCACTGAGGAAATGAGCATTGTTGCTGGTCACAGCCTGGTGAAACTCAGTGAGTTAGGACGGAAGGAGGTGACATAAAATCATGGCAAAGTCAGAGCCAGGGAAATGGCTTGGTGGGTAAAAGGTTTGCTTCATAAGTGGAGAGACACAAGTTTGGATCTCCCGTCTGACCTAAGTGCCGGGCACTTGGGAGGCAGAGTCAGGGACTCCTGGAGTAGGCTGGGGAACTAGACTATGTGGGTCAGCAAACTCCGGTTTCAAATGAAAGACTCTGCCTCAGTTGTAAGATGGGGAGCAACCAAAGGAGACACCTCATGCCCACCTCTGGCTTCCGTAGATGCATGAATGTACATTCACACATACAGGTGTGCCCATATACATGTGGCACTCCTGTGTACATGCCCACCACACATATGTGCACACTCAAAGGCAAAGCTCTTCCTCAGTGAGTGTGGATTGGCCGAGATTGGGGCAGAAGTTACGTAGACCCTTTCATTGTAATGGTGGTGGTCCTGCCCCACGTAAGACCGAAAAGTCTCCCTCTGGGTAGATCCGTAAAATATTTGTGTTGCCCCGGTGCACCATTCTGCAATTTCTGATGACGAGGTTGGCCTCCGGGCTGCATTTAGGTTCCAAGTTGTATGATGTGTGCAAAGCTGCTATGAGCTTGCAGAATTGGCTTCCTGTGTGGCGTGCACAGGGACCCAGGATGCAGGTGACTCAAGATCAAAGGCCACTTTATTTCTGTGTCTGCCTCTTGCTCAGCCTGCTAGGCTAACAACCACATAAACCCTAGAAGGCCCATCACCTCTCCACAGGAAGTGTGGAGCCCAGAGACCTCGGCGCATATTTTCATTTCCTCTTTAAACGAATACAATCTCTTTTAAACGTTTTATTGGAATACCACCGATCTGCGGTTTGCACAGTTGCTTGAATTTTAAACACATGTGTGTGTGTGTGCAGTGCTTGGCGTCAGCTTTCGTGTTTTCGTCCAGTTTCTGGCCTTTAAGGGTGCCGCTGGGTCTTGGGCCCATGCTTTGGCTGGGCAGGCTGGTGAGGGTTTCGATGTGCTTTTCCATCCAGAACCATGACACTTTAGCCAGGACCCAAGTCACTTTCTGAGTGTCCATGGGAGAGACATGGCATGTGACCATTGTTATAGGAAATGCCCATGGCCTCTTATAGGCTCAAGTTGGCAAATTTCTAAGTCCAACACTGCATAGCATCTGTAGGTAAAGTAATGATTTTGATGTACTGGTCCTTGGAAAGTATTCACTGATGTTCACTTTTCTTAATTTCTAGTGTTTTTTAGCTAGATAAAATTAGATTATTCAAGCGTACATAAACATTGTTCATCTTAGAGGAACTAGAAAAATAGTAGTTAAAATGAACAAAACTCTTATAAGTGAAAATTAGCAAAATAGATTCTTTAAAACCATCCCCGGAGGGCTGGGGAGATGAGTTTGACTCCTAGAGTCCATTTTGAGGAGCTCACAATTCATTGCTTTTAACACCAGCGAGGGAATCCAACGCCTTCTGCTCACCTCCATAGGTGCCTGCACACATGCGGTATATACTCAAAAATGTATACACATAAGTGAAAAAAAAAAAACTTAAAAAGCCTCGGTAAATAATATGTCTAATATGTATGAGGGAGTCTAGGAACTTAGTTTACTGTTTGACAACTAGATTTCTTTATCAGCAATAAGCTCTCATTGTTTTTTTAAAAGACAAATATATGGAGCTGTATTTCCTTCACTTGACAGAAATAAGAGAGGCAAGATTTACTTTGGCTCATGCTTTCAAAGAATATCAGCTCGTCACGGTAGGGAAGACGTGGCAGTTAGAAAGGTGCCCTCCCAAGTGGCGGAGACTTATGACATTGCTTGCCATGTCTTGGTGGACTGAAAGCAGAAAACAGGACTAGAAGCAGGGCGAGCTATCCCAAGGCTTATCCCTAGTGGCATGTGTTGGTCAGGGAGGTCCTGTCCCCTAAACACACCCTTTTAAAACAGTGCTTCCAGGTGGGGACCCAATGCTCAAACACATGAGCCCGTGAGAGACAACCGCACATTCAAACCATCACAAACGCTGTGACAGAAGAAAAGAACTTGCGATGTTAAGAGGAGTTGTTATTTTTTTTTATTAGATAGTTTCTTCATTTACATTTCAAATGCTATCCTCTTTCCTAGTTTCCTCTCCGAAAATCCCCTAGTACCCTCCCCTCCTCCCCCTGCTCCCCAACCCACCCACTCCCACTTCCTGGCCCTGGCATTCCCCTATACTGGGGCATAGAACCTTCACAAGACCAAGGGCCTCTAAGAGGAGTTGTTATTGAAGAAGAATTAATGAGTTGGTTTAACTTAAGTGATATTGTGTTAAAATATGATATCTTGATCAGATCCGATGATTTTCAAATTTAAACATCCACATCACTTGGATGGAAACCTTCCTTCTTATTCTGAGAGTGAAGAGAGGAGATGAGTGTCCTCCCTGTCTTTTTAGGTTGGTGCAAAGATAGAGAGGACAGTTAGGTCTGCTGATGGTCCCCGAGGGCAGCTGGATCTGCTAGGATATCGGCAAGAAGGCTTAAGTGGCTGTAACATTATTCTGGAAGGGCTAAGCTGTGCTGGGGTGATCAGGATCACTGGCTTTGCACATTCTCCCACAGTGAAGTGGAATGCGCTTGAGTCAGCATTGCAGCCCTCCTTCTTATAGTGAGGCAAGGTCCCACTTCCTTTTGTATTGAAACAACAACATGTTACTGCTAATGTGCTCATGGGTGTCAAACCTCAGTCTCTCTCTCTCTCTCTCTCTCTCTCTCTCTCTCTCTCTCTCTCTCTCTCGATTTTATTTATTATATATAAGTACACTGTAGCTGTCTTCAGACACACCAGGAGAGGGCATCAGATCCCATTATAGATGGTTGTGAGCCACCATGTGGTTGCTGGGATTTGAACTCAGGACCTCTGGAAGAGCAGTCAGTGCTCTTAACTGCTGAGCCATCTCTCCAGCCCCACTTTCCATCCCCCTCAGTCTCTTCATGATGTAGTCTGACGTTTTTCTGAGGAGACATACATCAATGTTTATTTGTCCCAGATAGTGGTACCCATGGCAGATCCAAGAAATGATTGTCACATTTAAGTCTAGCTTGATGAAGCAGTGACTTTATTTACAGGAGTATGGCTCACCAGAAGGCAACTGAATACCAACCCCCAACCAGAGCATCATTTGGAGCTGTGTCCCTGGAGCGTTGTCCCGTGTTCCTTGATGGAGGTTCCCTGGGAGGAGGGAGGGGCCTTGAGAGTCTGGAAACTTTCATGAGCTTCCTGGGCCTTGTAAGTTTTATTAATTTCCTGAGTCTTATGAGCCATTTTCTCCTCTTTAGAAGGGAATGTTTCAGTTAATAGGAAATAGCATACAAAAGCATGGGAAATGCCCAAATCTGTGCAGAATTATCACCAAGAGCCTTCCCTCCCTGCCCTTTCAGGAGGCCATTATATCTTGGAGTATTATGGATCCAGGACTCTTGTTTCGCTTTCTCTGTCCCCTCCCTTACTGTTTGGGCCTGAGGCTGTGAAAGTCTCTACAGCTGCCACTTATGTGGGTAGTCTGCTCTTATGGAAAATGGTAGCATTTCTTCATTAAATAATTCCCAAAATAATGACTGCAAAATTGGAACTTACAATTATAATTGTATCATTTATAATATTTTCTTTCCTTTTTGAAACATCCATAGAGTTCCAAATGTTCATTTTATTGAACAGACTCCAAATTTCTTGGATTACTGGCACTTATTTGACTTGAGTCATCATGTAATATGTTTTATTCTAAATATTTAAAACCTTTTGATTGGTATTACTCTATCAACAGACTTTATTTTGAAGTGTCTTTAAGCCCAGAGAAAAGTTGTAAAGATAATGCAGGGGATTTTAACACATCCATTTCCCCACATTTCCCTAATATAAACATTTTACATAACCATAACTGTGCACATTTGTCAGTTTTGAAAAGGCTAGCCCTGGTATGGAACTAACTAAACTACAGAATTTATTCTTAAAGTTTGAATAGTATTTAATTGCAGTGACTTCCCTCTGCCAACTAATGTCTTTTTTTCTGTCTGAGGACCCAATCTTGAATTCCATTTGTCTTTCAGTCAGGGTTCCGGTTATCTGTGATGGCTTCATACTCTTCTTTATCCTTCATGACTTTGATTTTTTGGAAATTACTCTGTAGATGGTCTCATCATTGATTTTTTTATTGGATGCTGTTTCGTCGTCTTTAGACTGGTTTATGGAAACAAGGGTATATTACTTCATTAATCTTGACAGTAGAATATGGTATCAGTATGATTTGTTGGGGCTGGAGAGATGACTCAATGGTTAAGAGCATTCGCTGCTCTTCCAGAGGTTCAGAGTTCTGTTCTCAGTATCTAAGTTGGGTAGCTCACAGCTTTCTGCAGTACCAGTTTCAGGAGCTCTAGCGCCCTTATTTGGCTTCGGTAGGCACCCATCCACATACTCACATGCATATAAATAAAACTCAAGATAAATCATTGAAAAAGTATAACTCATCGCTAATGGTAGCAATCCTGACCACTTACTTAGTGAATGAAGTTGGAGTCTATCAAATGCTCATTTCTATCCTTTTTGTCCTTTGTCATTCTCTCTTTTGTCCTCCTGTCCCTTAGTTCCATCCTTGCTATGTAGCTGAAGATTAACTTGAACTTGTAATACTCCCGTTTCTACCTCTTGAGTACTGACATATCCGGCTTATACAGTGCTGAGGAGCAAATCCAGGGCTTCATGCATGCTAGGCAAACACTCTATCAACCTAGCTAGATCTGCGTCCCTTTATATTTTATCAGAAACAAGTGACAGGTTTTGAACTCTGGAGAGAGGGGTGTCTTCATATCTCCTGGAATTTGTCTATAAGAACGCCGTGCCCCTCTCCTCTATTTGTGATTTCTACTTCATTTTTATTCTCCTCTGGGTCATGACATGATTGTTTATTTTATTGCTCTAGTATTCCAGTACTGAAACGTTGGGAACTCTTTCAGGTTGACTCTTGAGTCAAAATACATTTTGTCCTTTCATAATTTTAAAGGTCAGGTTTCACACCACAGCAGAATTTAGAATAAAGTACTGAACTTTGCCATAGATCCCACCCCAGATCGACAACCTCTGCAGCGTCACCAAGCTTCATGCGTGGACCTTCCCAGATGACAACCAGGCAGAGCCCATTATTTATACAGAGTTCAGCGCAAGTGTACCGTTCTGTGCATTTGACAAACCTCACAAGCAGCCACCTTTATCCTGTTGTGTAGAGTGGAGTGTTTTCGCCCCTCTAAAGAGCTCATGAGTTTTTTTGATTCCTAATTACTTTGGCCTAGAGTAACTGTGGCTTCTCTACTCCTTCAAAGAGATTGTTCAATGAGGTCTCTATAGTCTTTCTTAAATCTTTAGTAGCCCATGGATAGTTAAAAAGAATATATGTATGTATGTAATTGCCAATATGTTAAAAAAAATAGAAAGTTGATTCATGTTTAGCCTTAGAATCCAGTTACTAATACAGGATTGAAATCATTACCTCATTTCAAAGAGATGAATTCTTGCCAAGGACCCTGATGGGTAGGTTCCTGGAAACTCAAAGGGAACAATGAACAGTTAAAGCTTCCAAGTTGAAGTGATGTGCTGCGAGAGGTCATGCAAAACGAATCCACTTCCAAATGTGGTTCTTGTGAATAAAGCCCTTCCTGCAGCTTCTTTCATTTCTTCTTCCCTTTCATTTATTTCTTTTTTGTACAATTAAATATACTGAAGTATTTTCCAGATATGGAATCATAGTTGATAGACAGTAGGAGCAAGGAAGACAATAAATTTTATAGTTCCCCAAGCTTGCATTTCAGGTTGATAGTTTGTAGGAACTGTACATATATACTTCTTTGGGTGCCGTATTTTAACGTAGTCTTGGCACAGAAAAAGTAGCTTTTCTCAATTTTCTTTTTCTGGTTAAAGATTTGATTACAGAGTTCTAATTAAGTGGTGCTAATTCAGTCTCACACGTTTATACTCGTTGCTCAGTGTAATGGCAGCGTATAGAAACCCTTGCCTTTAAAAGCCAGAGAGTGTTGAATATGACACACATGCATGGAAATGACGGGGCGGATGGAAATGGGGCTGTGCCAGCTTGTTAATTTCCCCTGGGGTTTACACAAATGTGGGCATTTATCGTGTTTTTACAGCTCCATACTTGCTGCCATTTGCAGTTTCTCCTTAAAAGTGATCCGTGTTTAATGTGTCTTTCAGGGGCAGGAGGAGGAGGAGGAGGAGGAGGAGGAGGAGGAGGAGGAGGGTAGGGGCAGGGGTGGGGGTAGGAGCAGGGGCAGGGGCAGGAGGAGGAGGAGGAGGAGCAGGAGCAGGAGCAGGAGCAGGAGGAGGAGGAGGAGGAGGAGGAGGAGGAGGAGGAGGAGGAGGAGGAGGAGGAGGAGGAGGAGGAGGAGGATGATGTGAGCTTTACCTTTTAAAATGCAGCACTGGGCAGCAGAGCAGTTAAGACATGCATTTAGCTCCTGTCTGTAAAAGGATTTGCTGTTCAGTTACCTGATGGATTTGCTACTTTGTGTCCTGTGGAGTATAAAATGTGACCAATATAGTTTGGATTGGGGAGGGGCCGTCTTTTCTGGTTTGTTGAGCATGCAGGTGCTTAAGATGATGATTTAAATTCGTTTTAATGTACTTGGGTAATCAACCGTACAGTATTTTGAAGCCACTAACCAAGAAGAAAGAAGAGGGAGTGATTGCAGCTTTCTACGGTAATGAGACACATAAATCAAAAGGACGAAGGTGGAAACTTCTACTGGGCCCTGGGGTCTGATTTCGGGCGCCTTAAAGGGATGCCTTTTTTGGATCAGGGGTGCTGTGATTATGGTACGGAGTCTGTCTAAAGGAAAAATCTAGAGGCAAAGTGGAGAAACTCTATAGAGCTAAAACAAAACAAAACAAAACAAAACAAACAAAAAACAAGCAAACACACCAACCAAAACAGGATGCAATCGTCCATTCTCTACCTTCTCTTTCAGAGTTGAGACCATGTGGTCAGGAAGCCTGGGTCTAAGGAGGAGACCCTGAGGAGGGGATAAAGCAGAGCTTCTCAACCTTCCTAATGCTGTGACCCTTTAATTCAGTTCCTCATGCTGTGGTGACCCCCAACCATAACAATATTCCATTGCTACTTCATAACTATGATTTTTGCTACTGTTATAAATTGTAAATATCTGATCTGTAACCCCTATGAAAGACTTTTGACCTCAGGTTGAGAACTACTGATAATGTTAAGAAGACATTCATTTCTAGGTGTGTGTGTGTGTGTGTGTGTGTGTGTGTGTGTATGTGTGTATGTGTGTTTAGTAACCAGATTCATAGATTCATGTTGCGATGGCAATCTAACATGGATATGAAAGAGAAACAATGTTTTCCACTGTGAGGCCGAGAGGTCCAAGTTCCTCTAGATGTTAGCTCAGGCCTGGATAGAAATTTTCCTCAGCGTCTCTCCCACAGGATGACTGGGAACTGTGCACACGGTTCCTTTTTTGAACTGTGGACTCCTTTTCATAGCTATGCATTTTACTTTTACGGTCAAATGATAAACACAGGGATCACTTACGTGAGTTCATACCGTGTTCCAGGCTGGAATGAAAATCTAGGATTCTGAAACAGTGGAAGGTTGATAGCCTGAGAACGGGGACACGAGTCTCTTTTCTTTCAATTTTCTCTTTCCTGTAAAGCTCACTGCAGTCCTAGCACATGCAAACGTAGCTGATTCCCCCTCTCTGGGAATATTTGCACTAGAGGTGATTTCATTAGGATTTTAGTAATGCGTTTTGCTTTCGGTGAGGATTGGAGATTGTATAAGTCCAAGAGTTATTTTTTTGCCAGTGAGGACCATGGTTAATTCATCTTAGGGGATGGGGTTCAGGGAGGGAGAGAAGTTTTGAATGTGATTGTCTGCACTTTACAAGGTTAAATATTTGTAGTCTTTAAGGAGCAAGGGTGTGTGTGTGTGTGTGTGTGTGTGTGTGTGTGTGTGTGTGAAGTATTATTGTGAGGGGGTAGACACAGAACTTCATACTTTTCTCTGGTTCTGGCCAAACTGGAATTTGTAGCTTTAAGATGGAAGACTTTCAGGACTAGCAAGAACAGTGAAGCGGGGTTGGAGAGTGGAGGGGCTTGCCTCCGTTAAGGGCACAACTCCAGCCCTTAAGTTGCACAAGTCATTTTCACACCCAGTGAATCGTAAACCTCAGTTTCCTAGAACGTTTCAGCTGGTGTCTTATTTAATCTCCAATTCAGTCCCAATCAGTTTGGATTGGCTGCTTGGAGTGCTGTGTGACAATGGCCTAAGGCAGGGATTCTCAACTCCCAAAGAGTCTTGAACCCCAAAGGGATCACAACAGATGTCCTGCAGATTAGATATTTTACATTGCACTCCACAGTAGCAAAATGGCAGTTATGAAGCAGCCACGAAATAATTTTTATGGTTGGGAGTCACCACAATACGAGGAACTGTATCAAAGGGTGGCTGCCTTAGGAAAGTTGAGAACCACTGGCCTAAGGGGAGTGTATAGGATGGGGTGGTCTCTGGTGCTTGCAATGCGTTTATCCATTGTTTGCATAGAGTTTACATGACCCCACATAGCAGCTTATTGTGTTGCCTTTTTTAAAAGCAACTCCTTCTGCTGTTTCTTTTGTTGTTGGCCTCTCCTTGATACTGTGTTGCATCTAGTTCTTTGACCTGGAATGTGGATAATGGAGTTGCTAAGCAACCTTTCTTTCCTTCCTATCCTATCCTCCTGGGTATCTAAATTCTCATAAACTGAAATCCCTTACCATAGCTTATCAATGTCTTTCCTGCTTACTGAACAGTTACGGGGAAGAAGAAGAAATGTAAGGTTTTTGCCCTCCACCTTCCCTCCTCTCTTCTCTGTGTTTGCCCACAGTCTTCACTTCCCTTGTGTGGTGTTCATTTCCTGGGCTTACAACAAAGATTGTGTGGGTACAGTGTTTCTAACTTGCTCAAAGATCAGGTTTCTGTTCTCCCAAAAAGCCGTCAGGTTGTGATTCAGAGCCCCGAGTTTGGCCTATTGATTCTGTTGGAAATTTGAGCATGGCTGCAGGCAACAAAATGACTCATGGACTTGACTTCACCGTTGCCTGTATTTTAAACTCCTTACAGCGAAAGTGTCACCAGGTCTAACAGAGACTGTGAGCCAGGGCTGGGCTCCCCTTTGACTCAGGGATGTGTCACACTCTCTACCGGAAACTCACATTTTTTAACACCAGCCATCATAAACTTGGCAGGAGGCCTTTTGGAGAGGTGTTGGTATTTGGTAGATTTATTTATTTTTTTCCCCCCGGCTGCCTGTGAAAAACAAACTTAGAAATCTGTTTTATTTCCCCCTTCCCCTTTGGAGATTTGTTTTGGAATAGTTTATCATTCCTCCATCTGGAGAACGCTCATTGTTGATCTGTAAAGTGTGGTTCGCTGAGGACCATGGTGAGGTGACTGTGGCCCTGCGCGAAGGGTAAAATAAACTGGGGCAGCGTGCCTATTGGGGTGATGAAACATCTTAGCTGGTGTTAGGCGGTGGGTGGCTGGTGACCTGGCTGGTGACCACAGGTCTGCACTTCAAATACAGCTGGGGTTGACATGAAGTCTTCTGAGGTCTTTGTGCATGCCTGTCCAGTTACTCACTGAAGGAGGTAACTCTTTTACTGCTCCGTGGTTCTGTGCTGAGAAAAAATGCCCAGACTTGCCAGCCCATGCTAGGAACTTCCCAGAAGCCTAGAGGCCACAACCCATTTATGAGAACAGGAACTCCTAGCCCATTCTCTGGCTTATGCTTATAGCTGATGAACGTTTTAATTAATGAACTGTGCTTCTAATCGGATGTCAGTAGCTTCCTGAAGGCATGGCTATTTCACCCATTCATGGTTTGATGCCCGGCATTGGGGAAATCCAAGCAAAGAGGACTGGGGAGCTGGCAGATGGGTAGGGGCAGAGGATAATAATGGTCTTATAGACTGTGTAAATCCTAGGTCAAAACTATACGTTAGTTACCAGCCGAGATACTAGCCAGAAAATTCTCCTCTGTGTAGTCACTGCGTGGGCCTTGAAGAAAAGATTCACGAATGCAGCAGTGGTTTTTTCTTTTGCTGGCCATTAGAAAGACCTGTGAACATTTTATTCTTTAGCTACGCATTCTAGGGCACCATCCTCAAGATGGGCCTCAGTAGGTCTTGGTGGAGCTCTGATGGTGGGACTTTTTTTTCCTTTTTCAAACTTCCTTATTGTCAATAGTGAAGAAGGTTACCTCCAACCTGTCCTTCCCTTATGAGTAAGTTTAACAGATGACCAGATAAGCAATGGGGGACCAAGGCTGGAGAGTTAAGGCACTTGTAAGCTCCCTGACATATTTTAGCTAGGACTTGGCTCTTTGTTCATTGAGTGAAGGACAGCTGTGACATTATCTGGCCTCTTCAGGGGTGAGCAAGAGCACAGGCATGTTCATTACAGTTCTGTTGCTATGGTAAAAATGCCATGACCCAAAGTATCTCAAGGCGTTTGTCTTGGTTTGCGGTTCTCGAGGGCTAAGAATCCATCGTGGGGGAAGATGATAACAATCGGCAGGCATCATGGCAGGAGAAGGAAGCCAGGGGTTCACATATCCAATCGCAAACATGAAGCAAAGAGCCAACTGGAAGCGGAGTGAGGCATGGAACTCCCAAAGCCTACCCCAGTGGTACTCTCCCTCCAGCAAGACTCCACTTCTCCATAACCTCCCCAAACTGGGGATCTGGTATCTAAATGCCCAAGACTATAGGAGACACTTATCATTCAAATCACCATGATGGGCAAAGTGGAAACCATGACCTGTTTGTAACTTAGACTAAGAGGTAAATAAATATTCAATCGCTTTTGCTATATACCACTCATTGGCAGTGAGTCATTTGTTCTGTGTATTCTCTCTCTCTCTCTCTCTCTCTCTCTCTCTCTCTCTCTCTCTCTCTCTCTCTCTCTCTCTCTCTCTTTCTCTCTCTCTCTCTCTGTGTGTGTGTGTGTGTGTGTGTGTGTGTGTGTTTACCAAGAACCATGAGAGCTATCTTAGAGAATGCTCACCATAGCATCTAAGAATGTTGTGGAGCAAAATAGTGGGAAAGCAAGCCTGATCAGAAGGTAATGAAAGAGGTGATGTCATGGTAGCAAGTGATGGTCTAGGAGACTTCCTGTAGCAGATCTGTTTTTTTTCTTTATGCATTTAACCCATTATAGATTGCTTTGGGTTCTGTGGCGTTGGATCACTCTACTGAAGCTGTTTGGGGATTCTTCTTTTTGCATGTCCTATTAGCTGTGAGACCCAGGTGATAGGAACAATTCTAAGAAATATCAGTGTATTCCGCGGGAAAGGAGAAAGGTACAAAGAAGTCCTTAAAATTTTTCAACTTCTGCCTAGGTCATTTCCTACCTCATTTCATTGGCTGAGCTGTGCTATCTGGCCAGAGGTCCAGAGTCAGCACTTAATCAGACACATGACAGCCCCACAGGGAGTGGTCAGTGTGTTAGCACACACAGAGAGCCACCAATGGTCACTGGGGTGATTGATAGTGCTGTGGTCACTGCTAGTCTTGAGTCTTGGCCAGGGCGGAGGTTGGAGTGGTATGACGCATAGTTTGATGGTTCTGAGTCGGTGAGTGAAAGCTGAGGCAGTAGAGAGCCGGGAGGGAAGCATGCTGATTCTTGTATCAGACAGGAAAGACGCTCGAGTCGCCAGCCTTTCCTCAGTCTTTTTATTTAATCATTGAGTGGCATCATGGAGTTTTTTTTTTTTTTTCTTCTTCTTTTTTTAAACTTTAGTTTAGTATGTGTATCTCAGATGTATGTCAGGAGATTTCACACTGTATTTATGCATTGATGACAAACTCAGAGATGACCAGTAAGAATTGACTTTATTTTGTGGGCTTCTTCGATACCATGTTGAAATAAGAAATAGCCCCATTTCTACAGTTTTACTCTTCACGCCAAACCAATAGTGAGACCTGCAAAAGCTTTTTGAGAAACGTTGTATGCATTTGTTTCTACTATATTTGTAGGCATGGGGGTAATCAAATCTATTTCAATCCCAAATTTACTCTGGAAGTCCAGCTTTCATTTTTTCTCAGTTCAATATTTCAAGTATATATATATATATATATATATATATATATATATATATATATATACATACATATATATGTGTGTGTGTGTGCATTTGCCTGTACATGTATGCATGTATGTACTTGGGAAATTGTAAAAATGATGTGTAGATACAAGGACTTTCCCTTTGAGCTGCTAATTTTGAAGGAGAAAACAGCGATATTTTGTGTATTTTATGTGTGAGTTGATGATCCAAGGTCCAGTGCTGGATGATCTGAGACTGGATAACAGAGGCATCATTCACTATGTTTGCCTCTACAGAATTTAACTTCTATTTTCTGTTTTCTCCTTGAGTGCTAGAGATGGAGCCCAGGACCTTGTAAATGTTAAGCAAGTGCTCTGCCACTCAGCTACCCTCAGTGCCTGGGATTTAAGAATTGATCGAGACCTTATCTGGCATTAATGGGAGGGGAGACCCTTGGTCCTGTGGAGGCTTGATACCCCAGTGTAAGGGGATGCTACAGCAGCGAGGTAGGAATGGGGGTGTGTGTGAGGGAGCACCCTCATAGAAGCAGAGGGGAGGGGGAAAGGGATTGGGGTCTGCGGAGGGGAAACCAGGAAGGGGAAGAACATTTGAAATGTAAATAAAAAAATAAAGAAAAGAAATGATAAAAAAGAATTGACAGAGAATATAGTTGAGATCTAGGCGTGGTCAATTCAAATGATTTTCCCCTTTAACTCTTTTCTTATTCTGACTTTTTCTTCTCCTCCAAGAGTTTCAGTTGATCAGTTGCATTGACTTTACTGTGAACCAGGTAGAGATACAGAAAGGGAAGAGCTGGCATTAGTTATCTCCAAAGAGCTTAAAAATAATACAATAATGTGGTAATAGAATTTCAGGTAACTGTGCAGGACTGGAGAGGTGATTTTTGAACCTTCTCGAAGATCTGCATGCCTACCCCTCCAGGAGGGCACTGTACACAAGACAGCTAAAGATGCCAAAGGAAAGTTAGCATTGATTCTACATATTTTAAATTACACTAACATTGTAAGTGACCTGTGGGTAATAGAGATTTAATGTATGAGTGATAAAAAATTTTTGTAGGTGATGAAATTTTCTAAACAGTGAATATTGGGTATATACAGTTGATTGATTGCTTGATTCTATTGGTGCTATAACTTTTAACCTTCAAAATATAAAATTCAATAAAATTAGTATCAACATTTTAAAGTTATTATCTTGAGATAGCTGCCGCAAATATCTACTTGTTGGTTCTATCCAAGAGATTGATAGTTTCAGTTCTGCGGGTGACATTTGAAATAGGCAGATGAAGAATTTCTCTCTGCTTTGCCAACGCTGCAAGAAAGATGGGCTGTAAAACTGAACCTTTAAAGTAGCCTTATGTGCATTTGAACCAGCCTATGGCTTTGAAGTTTCCTCAACAGTGCATTACCGACTTTCCATTTTTACTGGGTGTTACTATTTTTTTTTTTTCAATGAGGTTATTAAAGTTAAATCTCTAAGTGGGTGTTTTAATGCATACCTATTAGAAAATTATAGTATTTGTTAAAGTGTCTATTCCAGGCATTCTGAGTAACATTCTTCATCAGGCAACTTCTTCTATACCACCCCCACCCCCCCTACTAAATAAATATGCTCCTTTTCTAGGCAATGAATCTCTTTCCAGGTTAGGGTATATGTTGTTCAACTGTTAAAATATTTACGCGCACAAGCATCTAACCCAACCCTTCTGGGTTCATAATAACATGTTAAACCTCTTTGAGCTGTTGACATGATTTCCTCTCATGGTAAAGCAAATAAAGCAGGAGTATTGGGAATATTTTGGTGGTTTGAATTTTCGCTTGAGGTGATTGGGAGAGGTAAGTACTTCTGCTACTCCTAGGGGTAGAGAAACGGCGGTGCTCATCTGTATGTATGGTATGTCAGGAGGACAGTCTGGATTCAGCCGTGATTGGATATGACGAAAAGAGACAGTTCATGTAAGCATCCCAGACACATGGCCAGGACACTGCTGTGTCAACTGGGAAGCTTGCTGTATTGCTAGATTAAAAACTCTTTCCTTGAGTCCAGCTGCAATAGATTCCAAAGAATTCCTCAGGGTGATGCAAAGCTTTTCCCACTGGCTGAAAGGGGTTTTGTTTTATTTATTATTAGTTTTATTTAAAGACAGAAATAGCCTGAAGGTTTATCGTGAAAAAGAAAAAAAAAAACTCCTTGAAACCGTACTGCAGGTGATTCTGATAAATGTTATTCTTTTTGTGCTAGTTCCCTTGAGCATCAGTTTGGCAGATGTGAGCATGAGGTTCAGACAGAGGGATAGTTGAGTAGTGGGGGTTCCAGGTCAGGGTCAATGGCGACACAGATGCAGGAGGGGAAGCTGATGAATCCCCTGCTAGGGAGGTTGAGGTTGAGGGACCGTCAGGGTGCTCATACAGGTGGAGATCCCAGCATCACTGTGAATCCATAGAGAGAGAGAGAGGGGTCAAGTTTAGGTGTATAAATTCTAGTGACATTTATTTGTGACTGAAGCCTCAGTGATGGCTGGGACTGCTCATTAATTGTGGAATGTGAAAGCTGCTATGGCAGTAGGGTGGACGCCGCGGTAATTGCCCCCAAACATTATTATTAAGCAATATTAAATGGCTGGAGAAACAACCAACATTTTCTCTCAAGGGGATGGGAAAGCTGACCCTGTTGGCATATGCTCGGGCTGGCAAAGTTGAGAGGTTTAGTGAAGCAACAATTATATCCGGCCTCAAATTAACCTTGGTGTTAAAAAGGGTGAATAATAATGCTATTAATGTGACACTGACTTGAAAACCGTGCTCATTTTGATTATAAATGAGATGAATGATTGGCAGAGCAAAGCTTGGAGTAGCAATGAACGTTCTTTATTGGATGATTTTTTTTTTTAATTGAAAGTAAAACTACATAGTAACGATGTTCATAACCTGAGTAGATTCGCATAGCCACAATCTAACCAAAGGTAAACACGAGCTATTTTTAGTGAAACTCTTCGATACCCATAATTTTAAAAATAGAAACTTAAGGCTAAGGAAATATCTTAGAAAAGGAGGTGGGAAGAACTTAAGGTCTAGAGGATCAGGAGGGTTGCTGTGAAATGCTGACTTCTGGATGTGGCGCCATTTGTTTCTTCTTACAGTTCTGGCTTGGTCATCTCTGTTCTCCGTCCAGTTTCACCCGTGAACTGAGAGCAGCTGTGCTTTCCCGCATGAGGACCTACACAAGAACACACAAAAGTTCCAGTGGATGGAGAGGAAGCTCTCCAGTGCCATACCATGCTAGGAGCCGTTGGCAGTGAGGTCATGGGGGAGAGAGAGTCATTCTTTCTCCAGGCTATGGCTACTGTTAGGTTTCCTGTGCTCTAATGGAAGGCCCCACTCTGGTAACTCACTCATAGAGACGAGTAAGCTGGTAACTTACTCACAGAGACGAGTAAGTCAGAACGGCAAGAAGAAACAAGCAGTGCGGGGAAGAAAAATATCAAGCACAGACAGTATGCAGGAAATTCTCTGGATATTTCCAGCTATATCCCATGGAAACACTGAAGCCAACAAACCGACCACAGCAGATTAAGTCACTATAGAAGCTGCTCATGCACTGTGCAACACTAGGCAAGCTGGTCAGTGTTTGGGACCGATGCTTGCACACCAGGAGGTCTGATGTCAACTCAGGAGACTTGAAAGATGAGGTCTGGTGGTTCAGCCAGTTTTTTGCTTTTATCAGGTGATGGATATTTGAGTCCCAGTAGAGGTAGCAAAATAGGCATGGCTGGGGTAACTGTTGAGCTCTTGAATCCTATGTCTCTGCACACTTCCCATCTAGTTCTGATTTCAGTCTCATGAAACACAACAGGCTGCCTTAGGCTGATAGCGCCACCAGGCATCTGTCAAAGGGACAGCACCACCCACAGCCTGCCCCTTCTTTTCTTGTTCCTTTGGAAACTATGTTTTTTTTTTTTTTTTTTCCTTTCCCCTAATTATTTACAATGTAGCTAATTCTCCAAAAGGCTGCCTTCAGTTTCAAGTTTTTCCTTAATCCATAAACTTGTCTTCCTTTTCTCTGGCATGTGACTCTCTTCTCTCTGCGTTCCAAATGTAGACTAAAGTGGCTTAATCCTCACCAGCAGCAAAATCACGTAAACGATGTTGCTGTGTTGGGAAGACAGACTGCGTGGTTGGAGCCAGTATCTCCATTTGCTTAATCCTTGGAAAGACCCAGAAGTTCTACTGAAAAATCTTTGACTTTCCTGACTTTTCTATTGCCTGCTTGACCATAATGTCCTTTTTGATAATATCTGCATTTAAGATAAAAGAATTGAATATTCATTCCTGGATGTTGCATATGTGTATAGGGGGTCCATGTGTATGTGTGCATATTTACATGTGTGTAGGTGTGTGTGTGTGTGTGTGTGTGTGTGGTGCATGTGTGTGTGTGCCCAAGAATGTCATCAGATGTCTTTCTCAGTTGGTCTTCACCTCATATATTGAGGCAGGGTCTCTTAGTTGAATTCAGTGTCTGCTGATGTGGATAGAGTCACTAGTGAGACTGTTAAAGGGAGTCTGTCTTTGCCTCTCTTGTGCTTGGGTTACAGGAAGGCCTTCATGCCCATCTGCATTTAAGTGAGCGCCAGGAGTTCCTGTTTGCACGGTGGGAGCCTTACCAGCTGTGCCGGCTCCCTAGCCCCTACTTGCCTTTAGTTTTTAAACATAAAACCTTTCGGGACGTGTACTTTTGCAGTATTACGTATTGCATCATCCATGGAACATTGTTTCCATGACAGACTGGTTTTAAACAGCTGACACAGAAATGAATCCTGTGAGAGCAGCTGCTTCTTCCTGTTTATTTATTTTCTCTTTATTTGTTTATTCACTGCATAATTGCTAGTGTGTCCTATTGTTTTCGTCTCCTTTCTGTTGTTGTTGTGATAAAGCACTTTTATGGACAGCAATTTAGGGAAGGGGAAAGATTTATTTCCATCACTGGGGGAAAGTCAGGGTAGGAATGTGGCGCAGAAGCCACAGAGGGATGCCATCTATTGACTCTGTCGCCATGATCAGTGTCCTATTTAGGGTTTTACTGCTGTGAACAGACACCGTGACCAAGGAAGGCCACTCTTATAAAGGACAACATTTAGTTGGGGCTGACTTACAGGTTCAGAGGTTCAGTCTAGTATCATCAAGGTGGGAGCATGGAAGGCATGGTGCAGGAGGAGCTGTGAGTTCTTCATCTTCATCTGAAGGCTGGTAGTGGAAAACTCACTCCCAGGCAGCTGGAATGAGGGTCTTAAAGCCCACGCCTACAGTGACACACCTACTCCAACAAGGCCACACCTCCTAATAGTACCACTTCCTGTCCCATCACAGTATGCATGCATTCTTTCCTCTGTCCTTTCTAAAAAAAAATTCTGTGAGAATTTCAGTGTCTACGGTGAGGTATGACTATACCTACCTCCCATTTTCCCTTCTAATTCCCTCCATTTTCCTAACACACTTCCTCCCAACTTCTTGGCTTTTATTTCCTTTGATAACGCACTAAGTTCAATTAGAGTTGCTAGTAAGTGCATGGGTGTGGAGCCGTCTGCTGGAACTTGGGAAACCAATAAAGAAATGATTTCCTCCTACCCCAGCGACGATCCACTTCCTTACTGTTGGATGGAGTGGGGTAGAGATGAGCGACTCCATCTGTTGCTGGCTCCTGGAAATCAAACCCAGCAACACTCCAGCCAGTTCTTCCTTCTAGCTTCATCCCTCTGTAAAGACAATGGATGTAGGAACCATTCTTTTCCTAGATTGGATAAGGAGAAAAGAAGGCAGATTAAACAGGGGAAAAAAAAAAAAAAAGAAGATTCATGTCTTAAAAATATTAATGGTATTCTCCTCCTCTCCAATGAGGGTCTTAGACATCAAATTTGGGAGTCTAGAAGGGAAGGGACCAGGAAACCTCAGGTGACTGGTGTGATTGTCACTGAGGCCTGAGATGGCGGAGGCTGGAGTAAGGGAACCTTCTGGAGGGAGAAATGTCTACTGTGACCCCCATCAAGGTGTTCCTAGGTTTCACTGAGGTTCCTTGCCATAGAAGAGAGAGGTTCAGATAACTCGTGCTCTGTGGGCCTTATCCCAGGATTTAACCAGCTCTTATCTATGTGTTATCTTACAGCAGAGCTGCTCTGCTTACAGAATGTTGTCCTTCGAATGGGACGTGTCTGAGTCAAGAATCCATTAGTCACTCAAAGAGGAAGTAACAGAAGGTCATTCATGGAGGGAACATTCTTTCATTCAGTGACCTGTCAAAAGGAGGAAACACCAATGCCTAATGGCTTTCTCGACCTCCTAGGACACTGGATACGCCAGAAGGGGAAGCCGCAGTAATAAGGTTGGGGGCTCTCCTGATACACTATCTCATTAGTGTGCAAGGTCTTACTGAATGTTCATTAAGTTGGCATTCCAGGTAGAGAACTCTGATGTCTAGCAATACGTTCTCATTCCATGCAGAGGGTTGAAGAGTCGCTCTCCAGGGCTCTCTTTGTGACTCCCAAGAGAACAGCAGACAAGGGGCTTTTGTAGGATGAAGAAACATGGAAAAACTCTTGGTGAAACTTTATGAGGATGTAGTTGCAGTAATACATGCATGAGATTTGTGTGTATGTGTGTTTGTGTGTGCAAGCATGCACATGCACATGCACACACACATACACGTACATACATGCACATGCATGCACGCTCAGATAGGCATTTATGGTTTTAGATGTTCAGCTGCCTCTGACTACCTTATTAGTTCAGATTGGCCTCTTGCAGGGAGACTAGCCAAAGAGAGGCTTTGAAGTTGTGAATGGGACCATGAAACAGACAAGCCTCTGGGGGTGGGGGGGCTGGGGAAGCAGCTGCCAGTGGGGTGTGTCTGGAAGGCTCCTGTCTTCATCTGTAAGGCTCCTGTCAGCAATAACCTGGTTTTACGTTGTATGACCAGCAGGCCAACCAATAAAAATATCAAACTGTTCAGAAGAATTGAGCACAGAAAGCCATCGTCCTCAACAGCCCCCCCCCCCCAAATCAACCCACTCTCTTTTGTCACAGTCTAATCCAGCTCAGCCTTTCCCACAGCTATGGAGAAGTATACACAGTCTACAGGTCATTTAATCCGGCCCTGTGGTCAGTGCCTTGGCCATTTCTGTTTTCCATATTTAGTAGATTGAATAGTGTTTTTTCTTCCAACCTGTGAATGTGATTTTACTTAATTAATTTAAGGATCTGAGGATGACCACATCCTAATTTACATGGCCCCAATTCAATTTTAAGTTTCCTTATAAGACGAGAAGAGAAGGCACAGGGAGGGGAGGAGACCCTGTGAAGATGGAGTCATAGATTGGAGCAAGGAAGCCACAAAGCCACAAAGCCACAAGGAGTCTTAGGTCCCAGGAAGTTAGAGGAGTTAGACCAGTTTCCATGTAAATGTGAGTTCTGTGCTCTCAGTCACAATGCTGGGATGAGAGGATAAGCCACAGTGTGGGCTCTGTGCTCTATGGCTGTACTCTGGCATGATGGCCACTGTATGGTGAGTTCTGAGTGGAGGTAGTCTTATGGCCAGGAAAAGCTAAGACCCATAGGGACCAGAAAACAGTACCAGACATATGGCCCATCCTGGAATGCATCCTGAGAAGTGGACTGAAAGTCCATCAGTTTTGGGCTTGGGGAGATGACGGTGCACGTGGAAGGACTGGAGTTTGAATCCTCAGCACCCTCAAGGTGTAATGCCTACCTGCAATTACGGGAAGCAGAGGTGGGGTCCTTGGGGCAGCTCGGTAGCTAGCCTAGTTGAATTGAGCTCTGGGTTTGGGAGAGAACCTGCCTCAATATAAGATGGCGAACAATCGAACACACACACACACACACACACACACACACACACGCACTGGCATGTGCATATATACCTATACATCTGTGTACTCACATATATACAAACATACATAAAACACACACCACATATACACATGCAATAAGAATCTCCTTCGTCTTGACAGTAAACCTCCAGTTATTCTTTTTTTTATTAGATATTTTCTTTATTTACATTTCAAATGCTATCCCGAATGTTCCCTATACCCTCCCCCTGCCCCTGATCCCCTACCCACCCACTCCCACTTCTTGGCCCTGGCATTCCCCTGTGCTGGNNCATATAAAGTTTGNAAGACCAAGGGGCCTCTNTTCCCAATGATGGCCNATTAGGCCATCTTCTGCTACATATGCAGCTAGAAGCACGAGCTCAGGGGGTACTGGTTAGTTCATATTGTTGTTCCACCTACAGGGTTGTAGCCCCCTTCAGCTCCTTGGGTACTTTCTCTAGCTCCTCCATTCCTCCAGTTATTCTTAGCCCTTTTTATGTGACAGGTGTTGCCCTGTCTTTTAAAAAAATATTTATTTATTTTACTTTTATTTATGTATATGGGTATTTTGTCCTCGTGCAACAGGGATGTGTGCCACACACATGCCCAGTACCATAGATCCCTGTAACTGGAGTTACAGACAGTTGTGAGATGCCATGTGGGTGCTGGGACTTGAACCCAGGTCCTCTAGAGGAGAGGTTGGTGTTCTTAACCACTGAGCCATCTCTCCAACCTTGGCTTTAAGTCTTAAATGTACTCATCTACTGCAAACAGGCACTCAGTTAGAATGGAAGGTTTAACAATAGAACTTCTTGGTATTCAGACACGGGTAAGTTCTGGACTCAGGAAAGTATGAGAGGAAGAAAAAGCTCTTGTCTCCAGCATGGAAGTTCTGGGTAGGTTACTGAGAATGTCAGGCTGGTGGTGTGGCTCAGTGGGTAAAGGTGCTTGCATGACCTGAGTTTGATTCCTGGAAACCTTAGTGTAGAAGGAGAGAACTGATTTCTTCAAGTTGTCTTCTGACCTTCACACACACAGTATGATATGCATGTGTACCAGCGTATATACATGCATGTATGCATGTATGCGTGTGTGTGTGTGTGTGTGTGTGTGTATTCCTGGTGCACACTAAGAATGAGGTCACTGGGTATTGTATATTAGGAGTGTGGCAGCAGCAACTGAGGATGGGGACCTGGGTTATGACCAGTGAAGTCTGGAGTGTACTGAGTCAGCCCCCAGTGCCTGTGGGTTCTGTCCTCGCTGACCTCATCATTGCAGCCAGGGAAGGGAGGGCTCAGCTGCCAGGACCACATGGCTTGTGCGTTGTTGACTGAGTGACGAGACCCTCGGTGCGGTTTCCTTCCAACAACAGTATTCTCTCCACTGGTATTGATGGATCCCCTCAATTCATCAGGAGCACTAGGTGGACAGGTTTCAGGCCAGAGATGTATGTAGCACAGCATGCACACTCACTCGGCATGTGTAAATCCCTGGCACGGAACAAAAGAGAATCAGACAAAAAAAAAAAAAATCTGGTTTCTGCTGATCGAGAGTCATTTTCAGTTCCTGGTCTCGTTGGGCCCCGCACCAGGGTCTCTAGTTACCTTTAGGCTAAGGAAAATAGTTAACATGGTGCCTCTTTCCCCGTGGTGGGAGAACATCTCCATCTTGTGGTTACTTGCTCCTGGCTTTAGAATCTACAGATGTAAATAGAAAGGCTCCATCTCCTCAGGTCTCAGTCTTTGCTGTCCTGTTGGTTTCTGAGCAGGCAGAACTGACCAGTCTCACACACGCTGACTCTAGTTGTCTGCGCTCTAGAGTACACGTTCAGCATTTCAAAGCCCTCCCAAGATGACAGTCACCTATGTTCCTCCCGATGGTTTTTTTTTTTTAAAAAGGTTTTAATTAGCACACACTAATTCTATATAGTAATGGTTTTCATTATGGCATTTCGTGCATGGGCGTGTTTTGGTCATAGTCTTCTCCCAACATCCTCTTTTGTCTCCCTACCAAGTGGTAGGTGACACTCCCTTCTTTGCAAGAAGTTCCTGTGTGAGTGTTTGTGTTTATCTCTGTGTGTATCTCTCTCTCTCTTTGTATGTCTGTGTATGTGTGTGTGTCTGTATATGTGAATGTATATGTCTCTGTGTGTCTCTGAGTATGTATGTTTGTATGTGTGTGTGTGTATGTCTGTGTTTCTATGTGTATCTCTCTTTTTTTGTATGTCTGTGTATGTGTGTGTGTCTGTATATGTGAATGTATATGTCTCTGTGTGTCTCTGAGTATGTATGTTTGTATGTGTGTGTGTGTATGTCTGTGTTTCTATGTGTATCTCTCTTTTTTTGTATGTCTGTGTATGTCTCTCTGTGTGTCTGTGTGTCTGTCTCTGTCTCTCTGTGTATGTGTGTGTCTCTTTGTGTGTCTATGTTTGTGTATGTCTATGTATGTGTTTATATGTGTGTGTGTCTGGGTTGGGTGTATATCTGTGTCTATATGTGTCTCTCTGTGTGTATTGTGTGTTTGTCTCTCTGTGTGTGTCTCTGTGTATGTCTGTGTATGTGTACATGTGTATGTGTGTGTGTGTGTGTGTGTGTGTGTGTGTGTGTGTGTTGGATCTTTCATTAGGGTTGCTAGCAGGAACATGAATGAGAGACTATTTGCAAGAGAATGACCTTCTTACCAGTGATTATGTCACTGAAGAAAATGTCCCTCTGCATCCCAGAAACCGTTACTTGCCTACAGATCTTCAGAAAGAGTTGAGACCCTTGTGAGACCTTCCCCTTGGCAGCTGATAGCTGCCTGTAAGTGCATATGATATGAAGGGATTACTTTAAAGTGAAGGCAAGGGAGTTTGATCCGTTAAACCTGAGCCTAAAATCCTCCAATGCTCTTACCCCCAGATTAATGACCCCAAATGCTGCTCTGCCCTGTCCCCAATATCATAAGCATTGGAGAAAACAGCATGCTAGTGACAGCAGAAAGCTGGCCCCAGTGACTTTGTCATGCAGATGGTGTTCTTTGCCTCATGCTCTTGTTTGGTGTTCGTCTTTAGTTCCTGCAGACTGAGGCTGGTATAGTTCCAAAGCTATACCACAATACTATGAATATTGCTTTGAGAGATTAGAGAACTGCAAAAGCTGAATATAATTTGAGAGTATGGTTGACATTGTAGCACAGCATATTAGATGTGAGTTGATTTTTCTCTGCATAAGGGAGAAAAATCTATCAAAAAGTATAATGAAGTGGATTTTTAACATTTTAATGCTAAAAGCATAAACTTCAATGTTTAGGCATTTGCTTTTGCAACTTTATAGATAGTTTGGGACATATAAAAATGCCATTAAAGCCAAGGTGGTCATGCACACCTTTAGTCCTAACATTTGGGAGGCTGAGGCATGTGGGTCACGAGACTGGAGAGAGGGTTTGTAGGGATTATCTTGGTTGCATAGAATGACATAAGGAAGTGTCTTGGTGAATAGACTGCTCCCTTGGAGACAGTATCTTGAAGTGGAAAGTGCTAAGATCAGTCATTGCTTTACATATATCAATATCTTCCTCTCTGATTTCTCAGAAAACAGCTCAAGAAGGCTACAAATTTAGCTCAGTTGGCAGAGTGCTTACCTACAAGGCACGAAGTCCTGGGTTCTATTCCAATGCCGCATAAACGGAGCACCGTGGCACATGACTAATCCCAGAACTTGGGCGGGAGATGGATCAAAAGTTCAAACTTCTCCTCAGCTATATGGGGAGTTTGAGATCACCCTGAGTTAGAGACTCCATTTCAAAAAAGAAAAATAAATAAATAAATAAATAAATAAAAGAAGAAAGTTTCTCATGAGACTGCAAGTTCCACAAAGTCAGAGCTTTTTGTCAGCCTTGATTTTTTATTTATTTATTTGTTTGTTTGTTTGTTTGCTTGTTTTATGTGTATGGTTGTTTTGCCTCAGTGCATATTTATTTATTTATTTATTTATTTATTTATTTATTTTTAAAGATTTATTTATATATTATATGTAAGTACACTGTAGCTGTCTTCAGACACTCCAGAAGAGGGCATCAGATCTTGTTATGGATGGCTATGAGCCACCATGTGGTTGCTGGGATTTGAACTCCGGACCTTTGGAAGAGCAGTTGGGTGCTCTTACCCACTGAGCCATCTCACCAGCCCCAGCCTTGATTTTTGCTGGACTTGTGGGCCTAGAACAGTTTAAAGTGGGGGACTTTGCTATTTGTGAGGTAAATTAAACAATGGGTGCATGAGGGTGGTGAGATGTGGAGGTGGGACTTTATTAGTGACAAGTAAAACTGAAACTTCTAGAGCTGAGGACTTGCAATGCTGTTTGATCTTGACAATGATGCTAATGAGTCTATCACTTTAAAATAGTCAGGCAACATGAAGTCAGGCTAAAGTAGGTAAAGTTTTAGAATATAGGTAAAGTGTGGTTGTGAGATTAGAAATGATGCATGTGTTAACACCGGAGTTCTCTGCACATAAAATACCATACAGAATTATTTCCTATTGTTAGGGCATTCCATGTAAACACGGAAATAAGCATGTCATCTGTTAGTGGTTCTCAGGCTGGGCGATTTGACTTCCAAGTGATAGTTGGTAACGGTTAGCAGCGTTGCTGATTGTTATGGCCCCGGGGAAGGTATGAGGGGCCTGTGTAGTGTGTAGGGGGCAGGGCTGTAGCTAGGCATAATGAGATCGGTAGGGTTATCCTTGAATTAATCTAGATTCACTGGTTAGGGAATCACCAGTGAGGGATTATCTAGATTAGGTTGGAATTTTGGGCCTCTATGAGAAGATCCACCCATTGTGGGTGGCACCATTCCCTTAGCAGGGAATTCAGGACTGCATAAGATAAGAGTGGAGAAAGTGGGCTGATCAATAGCAGGCATGCCTGCATTCATTGCTCTCTTCCTGATGATGTATGTTATGTGAATAGCTTCCTCAAGTCCCTGCTGCCGCTGGGACTTCCCCACCCTGACAGGCTGTAATATGGAACTGTGAGCCCTTTCTCCTGAAAGACGCTTTTGTTAGGATATTTTCTTATCACAATTGAAGAGAAATGGAGACAAAATCAATGCACAAAGAATTATCTGACATAGATATTGACAGTGCTGGGCTTGAGATGGTCACTTGGGAAGTCATTATGCTAAAATATTGAAGGGGTTGGAGGTTCATTGGTACAGTATGAGTTCCTGGATTTAACCACAAGTACTACTCACTTAAAGGTAAAATGAGCCAATTAACAAATTTGTGTTAGTGAAATTTCTTACGTTGATTCAAATATTACTTGTCAAAGTCTGTTAACGCAGAGCAAAAGAGTGGGTTTTTATTGTTGTTGTTGTTCTCATTTTGTTTTTATTTCTTGGTACTTATGTTTCCAATCCAAATTATTATGATTCTTTAAACTGCTGATTTCTGTCAATATCAGAAATTCCTTTGATTGATATTCTTATAAAGTTTAAGGTCAATATCATGAATTCTTTCCAGTGAGTTATTTATAAGATTTAAAACCGACTGCTTGGCTTGGAGTTAACTTTGTTGGCAGATTTTTTTTTTTTTTTTTTTTTTAACTAGAATTTCCCATTTTCCGTGGAAGAATGCACAGGGTCCTGGGTTCGATCCTCATCATTATGTAAACAGAGTGCTGTGGTTCATACTTGGAATTTCAGCACTTGGAAGGTAGAGGAGACAGGGAGGATCGGGAGCTCAAGATCAAGCTTGACCACACAGCAGGTTTGGGCCAGCCTGGACCACAAAACAAGAACCTATTGTTTGCTTTCCAAGTTCATTAAGTGTAAACCTAATACATCTTGCATGAACTGAGTTACATCAGCCACACAAACAAGGAGCTCTTAACTTGTTATGATATTGCCCAAATATACTTGATCAATTTCCCAGTGCTTATTGATATGAAGCTAAGGCAGTTATCTGTCTCACAAATACTTATCCGGAAGCTTAGAGTTGGTAGATTTTTTTTTCTTTTTACTAGAGTTTCCCATTTTCCATGGAAGAATATGGTGGATTTCTGTGGAAGAAGAGAGTTGGAAAATTGGGGTAATTCCATTATTTCACTTACTTTCTCACAGATGTTGTGGAATGTATCATGTTGGAATAATTGTAAAGGGTGGGAAAAGCCTTTGAAGATATTTTGTGGTTGTGTTCATTGGCTTGAGAGTTGAGTCCTTTCCCTGGGTATTTCATGAGACATCTGCAGTTCACTTGCTCGGATCGCAGATGCTGCCCTTGGTGGTCTGAAGTTTCTCATTACAAGGAGCAGGAGCCGATGCATGCTAAATCTGTTTCATGCTTGTGACATTGCCATTAACGCTGGGCTGCCATCTCAAGCGTAGCTCATTCTAACGAAGACTGATGCCATTGCTGAGTGCTTAGTTTGTGTCAAGCACTAAGTGCTGGTCATGAATGACCCCTTTTATCTTTATCACAGTACACTGAAGTAGATGCTGTTATGTTCCTCTTAGAGGTAGGAACCACTCTTGGAAAAGTTAAGCTAGTTGACTTTAGTTATATAACCGGGGAGCAGGAAGGCCTGGGAAAATCTCCACTCTACTAAAGTCCTTTACTGTTTTTCAAAGAAGGAGTTGGTTGGGATGAGATGGTGCATTCGTGGATAGCACAGAGAGATCGGACCTTAGTTAGCTCTCAGTTCCTACAGCGGAGTTTGATGACATCATCCCTTAAAGCCTGGCATGGAGAGAGAAGACACCCGATGGCAGAGGAGGCAAAGTTCAAAAAGGTTGATGCTGTTCTGTCATTGTCCCCTCTTTGCCAGCACTGAGGACAGGATACAGGACTGTAGGTGTGCACAAGTGTGTATGAACAATGAGGAGGCTGCTCCAGTCCACCTGGCTTCTGTAGTCTAGACCTCTGCATGCCGTGTGGCACTCCAGTTGTACCCAACCACCATCTGGGCTTGTGGGAGCTCTGAGCATCTGGGCAGCAATTCATAGAGACACCCTGTCCATATCCAGGAAATATATAGGAAGTGAGAAATGATTTGATCTTATCTTCTCCCACCACTCCCTCTCATCGCCTTTCCCCCTCTCTCTCCTCCCTCCCTCCCTTTTCCCTTCCTCTGTCTCTCGGTCTCGCACCTCTGTGTGTTTGTGTGCATGCACACGCATGTGCTGATGTGTGTGCGCATGCGCATGAATGTTTCCAGCATACCTACTGGAGGTGAAGGGGGAAAGAACAGTCTTCTCCCATGGACATTTGCATACACCTGATAGATCTGTCCTTAGTTAATTGTTCTTTAGCCCCTTTGATCTGTGAATGGATAAAGTGCAGATGTGTCAGTGCCAGCTGTAGTGGGTCCATTCAGTTTTAGCCTCTGTTTGATGAAATAACTGAGCAAAGAGAGTCTGTAAACACAAGAGTACTCAGGGGGCGCTAGAGAGCTGGTGGTCTACCCAGGGCAGTCTGATGTCAACATCTGCTCTCACTGACCTCCCTTATGTTTGCCTCTGGGGCACCTGGTAGTTAGTAAGTGCCAGAAGAGTGGATACTGCTGCTTGTGAAAACGCCCAGAAGGAAGCAGAGCATTGTTCCCCCTCAGTGTGGTTGTTGATGCTTGGCTGTGGTCGGAAGGAAGGCTTCTGTTCTCAGGACCTCTGCCCTGTTTGTGTCCCCCGGGTCTGGATTTCCCAGTCTGTTGTCGGGTTTCGCAATCCTGCTTTCTGAGCCCATCCAGGATTCCTTTCTGAGTGTTCCCTGGTGCCATGTGAATTTCACTTTCTGTGGTTCTTTCAATCTAATAGTCTCCAAATGGGGCTGACACTGTGACAAAGGGATGCACCCTACATGTAGCCCAAGAAGCGCTGGCTCTGCGTGGGCACGTTCGGTGCGGCTGTGTGGACAGTATGACCTTTTTATTTCCATTTTTAATCTAAAGTATGAGGAGCTTGAAGTACTAGGTAATCTAATTCTATAGTTCCTTGCCATATTTTTAAAAAATAGGGAACATCTGTGAGGATGTGCTAAAAATACATATTACACACACCAACACAAACAACTTGTTACACAATTCTAAAGGATGCAGAGGACACAAATCCTGCCTGAGCAATTATCACATATATAATGGGTATGCTCTTTATTGGGTTTTACACATCTTTGACAGGCTTTAGTTTTTAGTCAGACTTGCTGCTATGTCAGGGTAGTTTGTTTGAGGGTGGAAATATTTGTTTTGGTTTTCAGTTTCAGAGATTTTAGTCCATGGCCCTCTACTCTGTTGATTTTGTAATGAAGTAGAATATTATGGCAGTGGGAACAGGTGACAGATGCTACTCCGCCTCCCCCCTCCAGCATCTCACTGTGTAGACCTGGCTATACTGGAACTTGCAGTGTAGACCAGGCTGGCCTCACATTTATAGATATCCATCTGCCTCTGTCTCCACAGCGCAGGAACTAAAGGCATGAGCTACCAAGCCAAGCCCAGTGCTAGATGACTCTCAATCCAGTTACAAAAATTAACTACACCATAGCATTTCATGTAAAAGTATGCTTTTATCATAAAAGGCATTTAAATAAAATAGTCTTATCTTAGAAACTGTAGAACTTACAAACTCCCCAGCGGGGCTTTGAAGTACATGAGGAAGGTGTAGAATTCACGTTGATGCTGATGAAAACGCTTTGGCCACTTGATACAGGAAGGGTTCTTCTGTACTCTCCTTCCCTCCCTGCATTTTGAGCACTCATCCTATCCCTTCATCTGTACTGAATTTATAATCCCCTGCCCCCATGGAGGGATTCCCAGTGAAAGGGTATATTCCTAGTGAAAGGGTGAAATCTAATTATCAATGGGAATGTTGGGTAATTATTTTTCAGCTTTCCTTTAAATAAAGGTAATTGGGAAATCACTTGGGGGAACTTCACATCCCACAGAAAAAACCAAGACTATCCTTATCCTTCCCATTGGCCTGGGAACTGCACATGGTGGTTACACTCAAAGTTCACTTTTCTGTTCAATCTGTTGTTTCCCACACGTCTCTATCCTATGTTCCCACGGATGACACTCATCACCTGCCAGTGTCATCAGTTGCTTTTTCTTCTTTTGGTGAAGACTGAACCCAGGCCCTTGAATTTGCCAAGCACACTCTAAACTCTGCATTACTCCCCTAGCCCCTACATTTTGTTCTGTGTTGACCCTTGGGGGTCTGCTTCACAGATGTAGGCTCCTTTTTCTCTGAGAGGAGGCTTCAGTGCTTTTAAAATTCATTCATTCCTGGCCCAGGTGGCAGGTTGGAAACCTCAGGGCAAGAGGCAGAGGCTCCTCCGCATGGGATGCAGTCATGTGCTGGAAGACATGGCGCCCGCTCTTACTTACTCTGTAGACTTTTCTCAAGTGGGACACAGCTTTCAACAAATTCTTGTGCTGGTCATGACATCCTAGCCCATTTCTGATGTGTTTGAATCAAGCCTCTGTTTCATGGTTATGCATTTTCAAAGAGAATACATGAGCAAAATCAAGTATTTGATTTACAGCAGTTAAGATGGCTAAATGTAAATGTTCCTGGCTTGCCCACCCATCCCCTGTCCTCTTTCAAGGGATAGCTAGTTCATGGCTCAGGTCTCTGATGGGGTTTTATTTACTAGATGGGTGGAAACAGTTGGGAAAACCCCCATGTAGTTAGAACAGAAGAGATCTGCAACATTTTCTTATCCTCTCCCTGTTCCCCCATTGGCAGCTAGGACATGTCTGCTCCAAACATCTTCTGCGTTTTCCCTTCATGGGCTCTGCATTTCCCAGTGTGAGCGCTTCCAAGGTATTTCCTTTTTTTCACTTTTAATAAGAACATGTTACACACACATAGACACACACACACAGACACATATATACACACACACACACACACACACACACAGACATACACACACAGACACCTTCCCCCGCCTATATATAAAACATACACACACACACACACACACACGCACACATGTGCACACACACACACACATGCACGCACACATGTGCATACACACACACACACACACACACGCACGCACGCAAACATGTGCACATACACACACATATATGTGAGCGGATGTTATTTTTGTTTCATTGGCTTAAAAATGCAGTTATTTCGATCAGAGGAGATCAGGTGTGTCTGGCTTGAGAGCAGGCTACTTGATCTCTGTGGAGGGGAACTATGAAAAGCCTGGGGCAGCCATGTTGCTGCTTCTGGTCTCCTAGGACTTCCTGTAGTCTTTATGGAGAGTCTCACGGTAGCCGTGAATCTCAGGGAAAGACATCATTAGCATCTACACTGTTCTCCACCGGCCAACAGAACAGTTGGTACTGCGAACCGAACCGAGTGCCTCCTGGGTCCCACATGGGTGGAACCTGAATCTGCAGGGGGTAAAGGGAGATGGTTAGGAGGCAGATGTGTTTCATAGGAGGTAGCTGGATCCTCATGTTTATGACCGCTAAATCAACAGCGCTACCACAGTTCCCCACATCTGCAAGCCATTTGCAATAATTCTGTTAATCATCCCACAAAACAACACATTTGAAAACAAGCCCCCCATCTCTTTGTTGATGATGTAATAGAGCTAATTAATGTTAGTCATTCCCAGAGAGTGAAAGAATAAGGACTTAAGAGTTTTATTGTTGCTCTTTGGTCAAGCATACTTCTTTCCTTAAGACTTCGTCTCAGACACATTTTAAGAAAACAGAAAATGTACTTTTCTGAAGTCCTTCTGGATCCAGGAGGCCTGGTGGAAAATATGGGATCTAGGGCCATTTTTGCTGTTGTTGACAATTACTTTCCAATTTAAAAAATTGATAAGTTACTTCACATCTCTGATCCTAAGTTTCCTCATCTTTAGAATGAAATGGCTGGACCTGTGATAGCTGTAAGTTCCCGTTAGCTACCCAAGTGCTGCTTTTCACTGACGGACTTATGATTGGCCTCTCTGAAGGATTGTAGGACACCTGACCATTATCCACACAAGCTATATATGAAGTCTGGGGAAATTACACGAGGCCATATTTACCGTAGTTGAGTGTCCATCCATGTTGACTGAGCACCACAAGTGATATTGCTTTATTTCTCACTGAGTTAGAGCCCACAGATTCCCCCAGCTACCAGAAGACAGGGGATCCATCCCTTTGGTATTGGCAAATAGGCTGTTTTCATGAGGTTACAAACCCCACGGATTTCTGAGTTCACGTGTGAGGTAATGCCATCTTCTAAGTGAAAAACAAATACACTTACCCATTCCTTTAAAGAGAGCAGATTTTCCCCACTTAAATATTTCCATTACCAAATGTAAACATGCTTAAGGTGGAAACATTTCCAAGTTTGCACCATATATTTTTGTTCTCGTGTAAGGAAAAAGTTGCTATGAGACCAAAAACTACTCCTTAGGTAACCTAGTTACTTAAAAATTAACAAGGACTGTTTCCATTCCATGCTTCTTTGAAATAAAACTGTAATTAAGTAAACTGATATGGATCTGGAATAAAATATGCTTCAAAATATAATTGGGAGTTTCTTATTATTTGTCGATATAAAATGTGGACAAAATATCAAACCAGCTACACAAAGACATTGGAAAGTAACCAAAACTAAGAAGTGGAATGGATTCAACCTTGTAGAGAAAGAGACCCTCAAATGTCCGTGTATAAACTCTGTTCAGTGTCTTTGCTGGTCCCTGGGGGAACTCTACAGTTCCAATAGAGAAATCACAGGTCAAAAACTGAGAGACCAGATCGGATACACCACAGAGTAACAATTCAGAGTGGAAGTCCAGCCACATGACTGCATGGTCCACCTGAACAGAGATTACCCCTCAAAAGGATACCCAGAGACTCCACCGTGGAGTGTTCATGGCATCCCAGACAGCAGACCAGCCATAGGAAGAACTGGTCCCTTGTAAGAGATAAATCAGTTCATAGAAAAGAGGCCTAAGGTACAGGGAATGTTAAAGTCCGCATATAACAGCCATATAAGTAGGACCAAACACTTAAAAGAAGTGTGTGGTTGTTTTTTTTTGTTTTTTTTTTAAGAATTATTTATTTATTTTATGCATATAAATACACTGTAGCTGTCTTCAGACACACCAGAAGAGGGCATCAGATCCCATTACAGATGGTTGTGAGCCACCATGTGGTTGATGGGAATTGTACTCAGGACCCCTGGAAGAGCAGTCAGTGCTCTTAACCGCCAAGCCATCTCTCCAGCCCATACTTTTGACCCCTTCCTCTATTTTATTTAAACAGAGTTCAGGCTGGCCTTAAACTAAGGATGCTCTTCCTTCAGCCTCCCCTGTGGGAGTGCAGGCATGCTCCAAACCCCTTAATTGATACAAGTCTTTTCTTTTCATTTTGGTTTTTTGAGACAGGGTTCCTCTGTGTAGTCCTGGCTGTCCTTTGTAGACCAAGCTGGCTTTGAACTCACAGACTCACCAGCCGTTGCCTCCCACCCAGGTAATCTATACAATTCTTAAAACCACAAAGAAAGAAACAAGAATCCAAAAAGCTCCTTACCAAACCCTAGTATAATATAATTTAAATACTTATACCCCCTAAAGGAGTTCTAGTGTCATATAGGAAGTCTGTAGGTATACAGTGAGAGAAAGTAGAGGCGGCCAAGGACTCGCTCAGGAAGACAGCCAGCTGAGCCCTGACCAAGAAGTCTGGTGGCTTGTGGGGAGGGGGGAGCACCCTGGCCACAAAGCTTTCTCAGTGAGGTTATAGCTCTGAGCTCTTAGCTCCCCCAAACAGGAAAATCTCCCTCAATTCCTGTTCACTACATCCCCTTTCCCGCCCCCCTCCGGAACCCCCCTATACCATCCTCCCTCCCCCTGCTTCTAGAAGGGTGTTCTTCCACCCACCCATTCCCACCTCCTCGCCTTCCGTTCACCTACACTGGAGCATCTATAGAAGTGTGATTTTTTATAAAGCAGTAAGTGGAGAATTTTAATAGAAAAACTGAGAACATAAATGAAAACAAGAAGGAATAAGTGAGCTTTTGATTATGTAACATAGAGATCAAAGAAGGTTAAAGGTTATTTAAGAAGTCAGGCTCCCAGTGCCAGGGGATAATGCTGTGTAACATAACAATGTGTGTGTGATTGTGGTCTCAGAGGCAAGAAAGAGAGTGGCAGGAAGCCAGCCTGATGATGTGATGATCAACACTTGCCCAGATGAGGTATGGAGTTGAGCTTTATAGACAGCAGAAGCTCAGCAAGCCCCGAACAAGGTAGAAGGGAACCACAGAGAGGAGCTTCCTCAGAATCTTCTTGTCACGGTGCCTTTTCTTAGATCGTAGCAGCGACTATGATTCCCTCTGTGTCTGGCACTTCGTCTCATGGCCATTGTACTGACAATCAAGAGGAATACCCTAGAATGGCATTTTTGTTTCCAATTATCTGTGTACTTCAGACTATTAGAATACTATGCTTTGTAAAAGCATATCCATCTTTAAAATGCATTGTTTAAAAAAAGATAGGGTCTTGTTATTTCAGTCTTGACAGTCCTGGGACTCACTGTGTATGTAGACCAAGCTGGCCTTCAACTCAACAAAAAGTCTCTTGCCTCTGCTTCCAAAGTTCTGTTCACCACCATGCCTTCCGTTGATTTTTGTTGTTGTTTAAATTTTTTTATTATGTGTGTGTTTCTGTATATTCATAATTTCTGTGCTACATGTGTGGAGGTCAGAGGACAACTTGTGGGGATTGGTTCTCTCCTTTCACTACATGGGTCCTGGGACTCAAACTCATGTTGTCAGACTTGGCGACAAATGGTTATTCCTGGGGAGCCCTCTTGCTGGTCCCAATTTGATTTGTTTCCAGCTCCTTCTTCTTACCTTATTCCATTTGTAGTCAGAGATAATTGATCTCAATAATATGGTAATATTTCTCTCTCTCACCAGTGAGGTAAGCTCTCTCTACTCCTGGCCTCCAGCACTTTACTGCTTTCTGTTTACAACAGGCTCCACTTGCTTGAGAGGACAGGATCCAAGATCACTAGTTTGGTGCCTAAGTAGTGAATAGTATTGAATTTTATGCATATTAATTTTTCCTATAGGTACTTTCCTATGATAAAATTTATTTTATAAATTAAACATGGTAAGAGGCAAAAAAAACCCCAATTAGTTATATTAGCTATCTTCTGGCAATTAGACTTGACAAAAGCAATTTAAGCAAGCAAGCAAGCAAGGAAGGAAAGAAGGGAGGGAGGGAGGGAGGAAGGAAGGAAGGAAAAAAGAAAGGAAGGAAAGGAAGGAGGAAGGAAGGAAGGAAAGGAGGAGGGAGGAAAGAAGGGTGGGTTTATTTTGGCTTACGATTTTAAGGGATACAGTCCATCACAGTGGGGAATGCATGGCAGTGGGAGCTTGAGGCAGGTGGTCACATTGTATCTGCAGTTGGGAAGCAGAAAGAAATGAATGTTGAGGCCCAGATCATATTCTTCCTTCCCCCCTTATTCAGTCAGGACCCCAGCCTCTGGGATGGTGCTGCTTACTGAAGGTGGGTGGGTCTCCTTCTTTAGTTAAACCTGCAGACTGCCTCACAGATTTGCCTAGAGGCAACATCAAAGCTAGTCAGATTTTTCAGCTAAGGTTAACCATCATAGAAGTAATATCTACATTCTGTAATAGACACTTTTAGAGCTTTTAAATTTTTATTTATTAATACAACCCTTTTAGGCCAAAATTGACAACATGTAACTGAAGTTGAGGGATGTGAAATTGTGCATATGAGGTATTGTAATCATGTTTAACTTCTTGAATTGTGTAATAAAAATTAGGAAAATGGAATGTACATGTTCTATATCTTGATTTTTCTCAAGTAAAGTAAGCCCTAGAAATTCCTTTATAAAATTGATATTAATTATTTTTAATCATTTTATAGTAGCTTATGTTGTAAGCACTGGTTTATTGAATAACTCTTGTGCTAATGAGCATTTTAAAATTTTGTGGTGATTTTTTTTCGTGAACAAGCAGTGTTCTGACAGTTTTAGTTTATATTTGTATGTTTTAGACTTTCATTGAAAGTAAGCTATAAGGAATATGTCTAGTACAGCATATTTAAGTCTTTGATTTTTTTTTCAGACTGTCACAGTTCATGTTTTTAACCAGAAATCCCTCCACATGTCTCTGTCTCTGTCTGTCTGTCTGTCTGTCTGTCTGTCTGTCTGTCTGTCTGTCTGTCTCTCTGTCTCCCCCCCCCCTCTCTCTGTGTGTGTGTGTGTGTGTGTGTGTGTGTGTGTGTGTGTGTTTTGGTATGCATATGTATACACCCTTGTGATTAGCTATGTATGCTGGTATGTGTGTATGTGAGGTCTGAAGCTGATGATGTCAAGAGTCATTCTCAATTTGCCTTGTTCATTGAGGCAGGGCAGGGTATCTCACTCAAACCCAGAGTCAGCTGATGTGACTACTCTTGCTAGCCACCTTCCTCTGGAGATGCCCAGGCTCCCCGTCTGGGTTTGCAAGAAAACATGGTCATGAAGCCCCCCTGGCATGTTAACATGGGTTTCTGGGGGTCTGAATGCCACTCAAGCTTGCCCTGTCAAGTGTTTGAACTGCCGAGCCATCCCCAGGGCCGCAGGAATAGAGGAGTTTGTTTTTCCTTCAGATATTGTGAATTTGAAAAATTTAGCACAGTGGATCTAAAACAATCCTGCTGAGCACTCCAGAGGCCTTGCATCTTTTCACATACCACGGCCATGGGGTTACCGTTCAGTGATGGTATCCCCTAGGCATTTACCTTATTTTTCTATGTCCCCCCATTGGGCTACTAATTAGTTTTGTCATGTGTTTATAAGGGACCCATGTATTGCCCTGATTTTCCATTACATGTCCTTTTTCTTTCCAGTCTTTTGTTTAGTTGTGACCTTTATGGTGCCTCCTACTTTTTCTTACGAATTCTTTCTTGTTAATTCTGTGATTTTTCTTACAGGTAAATTTGAATGATTTACTTGGGACTTCTAATGCCAGACAGAGTAAGGAGTACCTCAGGAAGTCTCGTGTGTGTGTGTGTGTGTGTGTGTGTGTGTGTGTGTGAGAGAGAGAGAGAGAGAGAGAGAGAGAGAGAGAGAGA
>NC_034607.1:41317220-41331533 GCF_900095145.1 Mus pahari
GAGAGAGAGAGAGAGAGAGAGAGAGAGAGAGAGAGAGAGAGAGAGAGAGAGAGAACCCTAGGGAGGAACAGATGACCCTGCTGCTTAAATTAGAAGTCATTACAGGAAGATCTGGTGTCTGTGGGGGATTTCCTTGATTAGATCTTGCTTCTCACACAGCTTTGTACTCACCGAACTGTAGACGTTATTTCAATGTGTCTCCCCTCCACAATCCCTGCCATGCACATTAATTTTTCCCGTATAAACTCACATCAGGAAAAGTGTGGCCTGGCCGTCCAGGTTCTGTGTGGCAGTGGGAATTTTCCCTGAGGTGGATGAAATCTTGACAGGGTTAGAGCAGATGTTTGAGTTCGGTTCAATGCTTTCAATATTTATTACCTAGGTGGCCTAGTTTCCCAGTAATTGTAGTAGAAAAAAACAGGGTCGTTTGGGGAAAATAGACTTTACTGCCTTCGTCTTAAAAAATATTGGAAGAATTGTCCCCTGCACCCTTTGTTTATTTTATTTGACTTGAATTTAGGAAAATAAAAGTGGAGGGGCTCTGGTCTCACTCTGTGCAGATGTCTCCATGTATGTTATACTAAAACTGCTCCCCCCCCCAACCCCGCCCCAGGAAAGTATTCTGGTAGTGTAGCCGGAGATTAGCTTTGGAGTTCTTCATGCACTGAGAAGCCTTGGCAGTCTTGTCAAAGCCCCCACTTTAGAGGTGAAGACACGACACAGACACTTAAGAGGGATTTGGCGATGTGGAAGCTAGGCTGTCGGGTCCAGAAGCAGAGGCAGATATTGTTGTTGAGGCTCACAGATGCCACTTAGGCCTCTTTAGCCTACCCCCATGGGGCTACCTCCATCTTGATCTGTGCTCGGATTGAGTGATCGGAAGGAGGTATTTTGTACGGGAGCACAGATACTCACCGTTGACTCTTTGGGTGCCGGTTCCAGTGCTCATTGTAGCAGAGATACAGCTAGCAAGAGGGGAGATGGTTTTTAAAGAGCATTTTCTCTGATGTGTTCTTGTCTTCCAGTTTTCAGGGAGGGAGAGGGAAGGCGGACAGTTGACCTTTTAACTACCTGCGCACGTGTGGGTGGGTCTTTCTCTTCTCCCGGGGAACACAATGGAGCAGTGCCTGGATGTCCATATAGGTGCAGTGGCTATGGCAATGAGTCTGGGGAAGAGATGGAGAATGAGCAGGGTGGGTCCGGAGCAGGGCGGGGCTGGGAAGGCTTCCTGGGCAGGCGCAGTAGTCCTTCCTCTCCAACTTGCAGGATGAGAGGGTCACTGAGAATATAAGATGTCACCGAGCTGAAGAGATGGAAGTCTCACCACATAGTTCTAGGAAAAGACTACTAAAAACACCAGTGCTTTAGAGTGAGGATCCGAAATGATTTGAAAGGCTCAGACTTGAGGACAGGCATAAGCCGTGGAGAGAAAGAATACCTATATATTTGGAGTTTGCTAATGAGCAAGCCTCACCATGTGTCTTCCAGAAATTACTGAAGAGCAGGGCAGAGAGGTAAGAAGCTGGTCACCTGTGAAGCATCTACTTCAGTTCAGGTACAGAACTTGAGATGGAGGAATGGATAAGCAAATGTCTAAGTCACTGTTCTACAGCTGGGAAGAGGCACTGTGACCAAGGCAACTCTTAATAAAGGAAACCGTTTAATTAAATTGGAGGCTTGCTTACAGTGTCAGAGGCTCAGTTCATTACAGTTACGGCAGGGGGCATGGCTATCAGCATGGCACTGGAACCAGATGAGAGCTACATCCTGATCTTCCTACCAAAGGGTCCCACTCCCTGGTGACTAAGCATTCAAACATCTAGGCATTGGGGGGCCAAACCACGACGGCAGTTCTCAGAAGGTGCTGGGAAATTCATAGCTGGCTCTTGGTCTTTAAAACTGTTTCTAATTGACATAAAGGTTTTATGATTTTTAACATGTAATTCGTCTCTGGGATTCCCTGTAAATAAGATGCTAACCAAAGCCCCAGTTAAGTTCAGGTTGGAGTCTTGGTTGGACTGTTTCTTAAGTGGCATGGATCCTGTTCAGGGCACTGTATCTGGTCTCTGCTACTATGATGTTAGACAGTGGCCTCCTGGATCTCTTTAGGTGACAAATGAAAGTCTGATAAATATATTGCCATTGCCATTATCCCATCCTTTCTTTTACCCCTCCCCCTTTTTCTTCTCCCCACTTCATCCTTCCTCCCTCCTTCCCGATTCTTCCTCTGACCCCCTGACCCCCCACTTCATGACCACCCTTCTGTCGCTGGAGTTTTCTTGTGAATGGAAGCTTCCCTTCTTCAACTATTTGACTAATGTTTAGTTTTTAGAGAGGGAGTCATTATTAGGGCCCCTCAAAGAAGTGAATGGGGTTGTGTGTATGTAGACGGTTCCTGTATGAGATGGTTTGACTTGTGATTGCTTTTCATGTTCAGATGTCATGAAAGCAGGATACACTTAGCAGAAGCTTCACAGGGAAGTCTGACCTTCTTCTGACCCCGGGACACCCAGCACGGGCCTTGCAGTGAGCCCTAGTCCATAGATAGCCGGTGAGGTGGAGGGGAATTCCAGCAGTGGGTATTTGATAGCGTGTTGTGTTGCTCAGCTAGGATGTTCATTCTTTAGGCAACATGAATGCACCTTAACTGATGACAATTTGAGCAGAAGGAGAGAGCTGGGTGGTAATCCCATCGTAGTAAGCAAGCATCTGTATTAACACAGACTCATTATAAGAAAATGGCTAGTGATTCCAGAGGCTAGTGAGTTGATATGTGTTGGTGGGATGGCCTGGGACCTCAGCAGAACTGGATACTTCAGTCACAAGTGGCGACCTAAACCTACCAATGTCATGGAGAAAGCCCAGTGGCAATGGGTTGAATTCTGTTCTGTTCAGAGAGGTCGTAATTGGTTTGTCCTTTCCTAACCAGGCAGGCCTTCATCTGGCTGGTGAAGACCCACCACACATATGAAGGTTGTTCTTATTCAGAACACACCAATTTCAATGTTACTGTTATCTCAGATCTTGTCTGAGTTGACAAAGAAAAATCCACTATCACAGAGGGGGACAGAGTCTTTCCTTTTATTGACCAATTTAAATATAATACATTATGGAAATCTTCCAGAGTTATTATTTTTTTTCAAATGAATGGATAGATGTAAATGTATTAGAGAAGAAAATCTGGTGTGTTCTTCTTATGCTTAAGTTTTTCATCTTTGACTAATGGTCTGACATCCAACCAACTCATTAGACCTCTGATCCTCCTGATCTGTCTGTCTATCTATCTATCTATCTATCTATCTATCTATCTATCTATCTATCTATCTATCTATCTATCATCTATTTATCTTTTGGTCTTAGCACAGTTAGAGATTGCTCTTGATCTCATTGTTTTTTCCTCTGGTTTGTTTTTGTCTCCATGCCATTGCTTTCTACTTTCTTGTTATTTATTTATTCATTTGTTTATTTAATTAGTTATTTTACCTGATTTGGATTTTGCTTTTGCTTTCACTCATTATGTGGCAACAGACAGCAGTCAGACGGAACCTTTCTGCTTCCCTATGTAGTCAGCACTATGAGTTTATGTTTTGATAGTTGATTCTGTAGCATTCCATGATTTTAAAATGCTGTATTGCCATTTCCTTTTGGCTAAGAATAATTCTCATTGTGATCCTTTTACCCCCTCTGGTTCACTGGGTGTTTTCTTAGTTAGGGTTATTTTTGCTGTGATGAACACCATGACTGAAAGCAAATTGAGAAGGAGAGGGTTTATGTAGCACACAATTCCAAATTTCAGTCCATCATGGAAGGGAGCCAGGACAGGAACTCAAGCTAGACAGGAACCTGGAGCTGATGCAGAGGCCATGGATAGGTGCTCCTTACTGGCTTGCTCAGCCTGCCTCCTTATAGGAGCCAGGACCACCAGCCCAAGGATGACACCACCCACAATAGGTTGGGTCCTCCCGTATCCATCACTAATTAGGAAAATGTGCTACAGCTGGATCTTAGGGAGGCTTTTTTTTTTTTTTTTTAAATTGAAGTTCTCTTCTCTCAGATGTGTGTCAAGTTAACACAAACCTGTCTAGCACAGTTGTACTATACTGCATAATACTTAGTCTCCAATGGCTTGCGTCTTTCGCAGAGCTTTTTACTATCCATTTCTGGCTTAATTCCATTATGACTAGAACAAGACATTTTTGTAAGACTCAAATTTTTTACAATTTATCAAAACTCAAGAATATGGTCTGTATTGGTCAGTATGCTGCATATTCTGCTCTAAGTGCATATGGTGTTGTATAAATGTTGGCCTACGAGAGCTGGTTGTTGCTGCAACTAGAGTCTAATCCTGCATTTCCTATGTGCTCTGTAAACACGTGTCTAAAAACTGCAGCTTTTAGACTGTTTTTCTTTGACCAGCACATTTTTTTAAAGGGTTTTCTGACTTGCATTTTGATGTCCTGCCATTCAGGGCCCAACAGGCATGGTTGCTATGTTGTCTTGATGAATGAACCCTTTCCCTGATGGGTCAAGCCTAATCGGTCCTTGGTAAGAGTGTCAACTCTGAAAATCAACTCTTCTGCTATGAGTGCGAATGCTCCAGTGCGTTCAGTTCTGATGACCTGTCACACCCTTTCCTGGTCACTCTGCTTGTCCTGGTGTTTTGGTGACTCTTTTGCAGGTAGCCTCTGACTTTACACTGGGTTGTTCAGGACGTTTGTGCTTTTCAAGCACCTACAGAAAAGGAAGTGCTACTACATGATCTATACAAAAGCTGTTGCTGGTTTAGCTTCCAAAGAAGGGGCTCTTTCCCAGAATCTTTCAAAAATTACGTATTTGTGTATTACAGATGTGTATGTGTGTGTGCTTGTGTGTTTGCATGTGCCACAGAGTGCGTGTGGAGGTCAGAGGGCATCTTGCTAGAGTTGGTTCTTTCCTTTTCTCATGTGAGTCCTGGGGTCTCTAACTCAGGTAGTCAAGTCTGGTGGCCAGTGCCTTTACCCACGGAACCATTTCATCCGTCCCTACCTGCCTCCTATAGTGGGTCCTCCATAGCATAGCACAGCTGCCTCCACCACCACCACCAGACCCAGGCGTGGTGGTGCACACCTTTGATTCTGGTGCTCAAGAGGCAGGGGCAGGCAGGCTTTTATTTTCTAGTTTGTTTCTTTCATTTCAGCCGGAGTCTCCCATAAGAATTTTTGCTGAATCATTCCTACATTTATATTGTTGGTGTGGTCAGCAGCCTCCTGCTTTCTCTGATTCTTTGGTTCATGTGACCTTCACGGTGTTTTTTATATTTTGTTTTTCTGGAATACTTCAGTTCTGGTGCGTTTCGGTACAATCAGTATGTTTCATATGATCCATTAGTCTCTTCAGTAATAGCCTCTGGCTTCTTACCTATTTAGGTCCAATAGGTGATTCTGTGTGAATGAGTCACAGACCATGGGTCCTTTCTCACTTCCCGTGTGTTTATGGGTTAAGTCAGGTGGTATCTACTCAATGGTCTGTGTTGCCCCTGGCACCCCTGTGAGTACTCCCTGGAAAAGCTCATCCCTTAAGCCATTGTTAACATCTCTTTGTTCTGGTGTCTTCTCTTCTCCTGGAGTAGCAATCACCTACACTTGCTGGAAACTTGAAGGCAGCAGGGTCGCCATGATGGCTTGGATTCTGTAGTCAGACACTGGCCTGAGGGACCTGAACTGACTTCGTGAGCCTTTGTCCTCCATCATTTATCCCTCATCTGCCTTTTCTCCCAGCTGCTTACAAACTCCAGGATGCTCTCTGTAGGTGAAAGGGTCAGATAGTATCAGATGGACTTTTTGTGGGAAACATTTTATGGCTGGCTGGCGGGGGGGGGGGGGGGGGGTGGTTCCCTGTGTGAGGCCCAGACTCCTTGTCTGAAGTGGAAAGTGCTGCATCTTTTGCCAGATCTTCCCACCCGCTCACAGGTCAAATAATGGCTTTAGTTAGAAATACGGAAAAGTTTAGTTAATCCCTGCACCAAAACTTGCTACTAGGAAGGCAGCAGTGTAAACCGTGTGTGACTAATCCTTTCTTCTGAAGACAGCAGTTCTGTGCAATTGTTTGCCCCATGTTTACAAAGACACAGAGGTTTCCATAGATGCAGACCTCTGAGCAGCCAGCTATCCCCCGCCCCACTGGCTCCTTCTCCCTTCTACTCCTTTTCTTTCCTACTGGCATTGCCCCCATTCCTCCGACCCCCTTCTGGTACTGCTGCCATACTGTCTGTGTGGCCAGTGACCTGCTACCAAACCCAATGGCCTTTGCTAATTCTGTGTATCTCATTTCTTTGCAGCAATTTGTAAATAATCTTCTCTCCCTTCCTTTTTGAAACCCTTCCCTGCTCAATATTTCTAGACCTATACTGTTTGGTTTTTAATCTCTTCTGATCCTCTGTCTTTTCTCTTTATGTCCTATGTATCTGCCTATCTATCTGTCCACCCAACTGTCTGTCTATCTATCTATCTATCTATCTATCTATCTATCTATCTATCTATCTATCTATCTATCTATCTTCACCATCATCATTTAAATGAGTCTTGGTTTATTCTGAGTTCCATAGACAATGATTCTCAAGTTCATTACAAAAACTAAGAGAATGGAGATGTGGCTCAGTTGGTAGAGTGCTTGAATACCATGCATGAGGTCCTGGGTTCAAATCCCAGCACTGCAGAAGCCGAGTGTTTTCGAACCTACTTGTAAATCCAGTAGGTGTGTGTGGGGGTGTGGAAGAACCTGAAACTAGATAGGTCACGGAGCCTGTGGGAGGAGCTGTTTTCTTAAATATGAGTCTTGTATTCTTTCAGAGGACATGAAGATTTACGCCATCCTTAACTGTATGCCAGAAAGCAGAGAAGTTAGGCTGCCAACCAAGTGTGATTCGCCCTCCTCAAAACTGTTTGTGACTGGGTCTCATGTAGCCAAGGTTGGCCTTGAACTCATTAGATAGCAGAGGATGTCCCTGAACTTGTACCTTTTGTGCTTCCACCTCCCACCTGTGGGACTAGATAGGTATGTGCTATCACAACCAACGTCTGTGCTGTTGGGATACAGGTCAGAGGAAATCCCAGCACTGAACTAAGTCCCACCCCTAACTAAGATGCTCTTGGCAGCTAATGCCAGTGGGAAAGGGAAAAATCAGTTTTCGCCAATGGACTGTCACTGAATATGTCAACCACATACCCGAGAAAGGTTCTCTACCCAGGAGTAGCTGGGCAACACAAAATAAGCTGCCCAATACTTTCTACTTAATGACATGACATTTAAGAAAGGGTGTTGATTCTCTGCAACCTGTTGCACTGTGCTATCAATCACAGCACTTGGGAGACAGACAGATGGATCTCTGTGAGTTCCAGGCCAGCCTGGTCTACATAGTGAGTTCCAGGACATCCAGAGCTATGGAGAGCAACCCTATCTCAAACAGACCAACAAAAGATTAATTTTTAATATAAATCCCCTTTCTCATAGGATATCTACACAATTAAATATGGCTATCTCCCAAGACTGTTTGATCCATGCTTTTCAATCAAAGAATAAAAAAAAATCTTTTCATATTAATTGTAGTATCTGTGTGCACATGCATGTCACAGCATGGGTGTGGAGGACAAAGGACAAGTTGCAGACGTTTGGTTTTCTTTCTCTTCATGGGAGAAGTAAACTTAGTTCATCAGGTGTGGCCTCAGTGCCTTTCTTGGCTCCTGTTTTTCCTGGTTCACTTTTTAAGATTTTACTTATCTTTATGCATCTGAGTGCACTGCCATTCACATGCCTGGTGTGTTCAGACACGCCACCAGAAGAGGGCATCGGATCCCTCAGATAGTTATGAGCCACCATGTGGTTGCTGGGAATTGAACTCAGGACCTCTGGCAGAGCAGTCAGTGCTCGTAACCACTGAGCCATCTCTCCAGCCCTCTGGTTCACTTTTTAGTTGTTTCTTTGTCTCTTTCTTTTTTTAAACAGTTTTGCTTTTTGAGGGGGCTTGTTCCTTAGAACATCACTTAGATGTTTCCCCAACTGCCTCCTGGACATTTACTGCATGTTTCTGTCAGTGAGACTACGGTAGCCTTCTTCTCCACAGACCGGCCCTCCTAGCAGCTTTAGTTCAACATACCTCATTGCTCCTACTTTTCCCTTTAGTCTTGAACTCGGAACACTCTTCCAGGAAGCATCTTTACCGCTTCAAGCTTTCAGGAACCTCTTTTGCTTTGGTCCTTGCCTCTTGCTGGTAGTTATCTTCATGCGGCCCCTTCTTGATGTATTTGCCGGGAATGTTGCCTAATGACTAAGAATGTCACAGTGAGCAAAGGTTTTGCTCACCTCACCCTTGTCCTGCTTTCCTCCCAGAGCTGCTACTTTGTCTGTGTTGGCTCCCGGCCTCTGTGGATGCAAACAGAACACTTCAGCCTTGACTTCTTGTTCTTCTGTCCCTGTCTTCTGTCAAAGTCATGCTCATCAATGTCACCTCTTGGCCCTCGATTGGGAAAGATGGGGGCCCTCTGTTTTCATTCTTCCTCTTTCAGAGTTTTCCAGCTTCCTACGGCCAACTCTGAACCTTTTGTATCACCCGAATTGGTGGTGCAACACTGGAGCCTCTCATATTTTTGTGCTCTTTTGCAATTGCATATTTGTAATACTTGTCTGTGCATGACCACTCTGCGCTGAGCCCTGTGAGTTATTTACTTTCTTCCTTCTGTCTGTGCCTCTTGAAGGTCAATGCTCCTGATACCAAATTGAATGGCTTCTCTCCTCTTCTTCGTCATATTTTTTTCTTCCTCTGTGCCTGAAGTCCCACAGGGATCCCTGACCAATGTCCTTATGCCTCAGGTTATGTTCCATGAACTCTCACCAGGACTGCTCAAAAAATACATGAGAGAGGGGAAAAAAATGTCAGGATATCCTTCTCAGTGATGACAGCTCTTGTGTGTGTCATTGGTTTTGCCTGTATTTTGTGTAATAGAGGCATAAGAGGAGACACATGCTACATCTCCAGGTAACACAGGCTACATCTCCAGGTAAAATAGGCTGCTTACTTCAATGTGGAAGGCATAGCTTCCCCTACATTGTTAGTCATTATTTCTCACCGTGCCTTGGCTATCTTGCAAATACATTTTAATGCATCTTGGTGTTTATTAGTGGGTAATACAAAACATGATAGATGGGTGGCACAAGTGTTAATGACTGGAATGGAAGCTGGAGCAGAGGCTCCTGAAGGCTCTAGCAATAGCACTTCTTTTGTTTGGGGGTGGTGTGTACAATATTAAAGTGGTATCTTGTGGAATGGATAGAACAGGGAGATTCTCTAGTGGATTAATACTGGGGGCTGTGAGTTTCAGAGTATTAAATATTTGAAGCTACCAGTGTGGCTATATTTTAGAATTTACAATTTCCCCCTTACTTGTAATTATGAGGGAGAATGGATGAAATATCAATGGGTGTGTCCCTTTTTATTTTGAACCAGAATTCCTATGGTTTTGATTCTTTTAAAATTTCTCTTCAAAAATCTGCACCTCCTTTCTCGAAAATCGCATTTACAATGATGCGACTAACCTGATATTTCTTCCCCATGGCTAAGCTTCCATGATCCTGGAAATGGCGGCAGAATAAAATTAAATAATTAAAAACTAACTAAAATTTTTATTTTTTTCTGAGATGGCTGGGTGAAAAAGAAGGAAGGGCAGAAGCATGAAAGAGGATGTGTATTAGTAAGGCCAAGAGGGGGCTGTGGTGGAACTACCAGGGGTCTGCTGGAGGAAAAGCTGGACTCTGATCCCAAGAGAGGAAGAGTGACTGTTATCTCTCAGAAGTGTCTGTGGATTGAGTGATGGGGCAGTTTCCCCTGCTTGTCCCAGCCAGTGTCTGCTCATATTCTCATTATTTTCTTGATGGGACTGTGATAAGTTCATGTGACAGTTATTTGCTGCAGGACCCATGCATTATAATCCATTGAAAGCAGACAAGGTAGAGGAATGGGACAACTGGTATACCTAGCTGCAGATTTGAAGTGTGTGGTGACTGAGCATTCTAGCACCATAGCGAGACTGAAGTCTGGATTTTCTTAAGTTGGGGATAACTGAGTGTTGTTCTCAAGTTCTTGTACAGGTTGCTCTTTTTCCTTCGATTCTTATCTGTTATTAGAGGGGAAGAATCTACACGTACATAACCTGCCGCTCACTTCTTGCCACGATTGCTTTTCCAGTTTTAGAGGAAAGTGTTGTTCACCTGGAAGGCAGACCCCCAAGACTTACCCTTCTGGGTATGTCCAGGGCAGGAGTGAATAGTGGCCATCTAGGTTTCCTGGAATCCTGGGTTCTTTTGTCCCAAATAGGAGCTAGTTTTGTGTTTTTGTGCAGAGTGACAGAATGGCTTAGAGAGAAGGAGAGTAATTTCCAAGATGGGAAGGAGACTGATAGAATAGACTTGTGACCACCATATTTCTCCAGCTGTTTCCACCCCCCCTAAGCATACTTCAAGTTCAAAATAACACTTATATTGTCAAAACTGAAAGGTTTACAGTGTTAGTCCTTAGGCTTTTAGTAATTAGTCTGGTGACAAAAGAAGTACCCCATGTGGTACCACATCTTGGAAGATCCAGACCCAAGATGGGAGTGTTAGGCATTTTGAGACCACAGGGTTTGTAGTGATGAATGCCAAGGTACTAGCTCTCCCAGTTCAGCCATTTCTGGTCCATAATCTCGCCAGATTGCTTTGTTTCACTTCCTGACTCCTTCTTTAGCCTCAACAAGAATAAATTTGAGTAAACTTATTTGAGATTCTTTGACTATTTTTGATGAAGGCACCTAATGATAGTGCTCTGTGACATGATGACTTGTCTTCTGTAGTATATATTCTTTCTTTTACTATTTGTATAGTCCCTTTAGGGGCCCATCTTTTGAGTCAGAACACACTGGCAAGCAGGTACCATTTCAAAGGCTATTTGCTGTTAGTGGTGGTATGCAGTAGTCTAATAATTTCACATGTTCTACAGTGAGTGGGGCACCAGAGAGATGGTTCATTTAGTAATCTGCTTGCCATGCAAGCATAGGCCTGGAATTTGATTCTCAGTAGTTATGTAAAGAGGCAAATGTGGCAGCAAAGGCCAGTAATCCCAGCATCTGGAAGGTAGAGACAGAAGGATCCTGGAGTGTTGAATAGCCAGCCTTGCTGAGTTGATGAGCTCTGGGTCCAGTTAGGAAATAGATTGAAGAAGGCATTGGCTATCTACCTCTGGCATACATGCACACACACACAGATGTACATATATACTATACACTACATAAATACACGACGATAATACACATATTGTATACTACATAAACCCACATACATGCACATGAATACATACATATACCACACACTACATAAATAAATAAATGAGTCTGTGTTATCTTTTTTTCTATTTTTCATTATTGGTCTTAGCCCAAGATTAATTATTCTTGTTATTTGTAGGAAATGGTAATTTTAAAACAGTTAACTTGAGTTAAGTTACATAATTTATATAGTTATATTATTATGAGATCTAGAATAAAGTTAAATAGATGGTTCCCTGAGGCATTTTCATAACACACACACGCACACACATACACACACACACACACACACACACACACGCAGAAGGGGAGGGATATTTCAGAATAAATTATACATGCATGCATGTATATATGTGTATATGTATGTACACTGAATCAGCGTTTTTTTTTTTTTTTTTTTTTTTAGACAGGGTTTCTCTGTTTAGCCCTGGCTGTTCTGGAACTCACTCTGTAGATCAGGCTGGCCTCGAACTCAGAAATCTGCCTGTCTCTGTCTCCCAAGTGCTGGGATTAAAGGTGGACACTACTACTGCCCAGCTATTGAGTCAGCTTCTTAACAGACTTCTTTCAAACTCAAGATGCACTTGGTCCTGCATCTCAAATGTTGGCATTAAAGCATGGACCACCATGACCAACTTATTTTATTCTTTTTCCCTTTGCTTTAATGTGTTCAGGTTTTTATGAGCATTTTTTCTTTTGGCCTTGTGTGGTAGAGATCCTCTGATATAGAATGTGAAACTGAGGCTCCAAGAGCCAGATGAGCTACCTGCTAGAATCAGGTAGTTTGGAGTGTCCTGCTGCCCCACACTGGCTCTCAGTGCTTATAACTGACTCCTCGATTTGTTCTTATTATCTATTTGTATGTGCACCTAGTCATGTCTGGGGCTTTGCCTTGTTCTGAGGAATGGATGCCCTATGTTTTACATGAAGCTCGAGGTAGCTATGCTCTGAAGTCTTTGATAAACTCCACTTACGGTAACCCATTTCTCACGGTACACTTTGACTCAACAGATGAGTCCCCTTCGTGCTGGATGGTTCTACCTATAAACCAGCGGTTCCTTCCTTGTGTGCCACAGATGGTGAGACAAATGAGCTGTGTGTGGTACTGGTGCTCTTTCCAAAGTTTAATATATATATATATATATATATATTTGTTTTCTTCTTACCTTGACATTTAAAACCCCGCGTTTATTTTCCCGTCCTCTCTTTGTTTCTTCCCAGAGTTGCTCCCTTATCTTCTCAGAATGTGATGATTTGGCACGGCCAGACCCAGGAGTACGTGCTCAAGCCCAAGTACTTCCCAGCCCCGAAGGTGGGCTCTGCCGAGCAGTCCACGGAAGGCTCTTTCTCTTTAAGATACGGGCAGGAGCAAGGCACAGCACCCTTTCAGGGTGAGTACCGTTTCAGACAGCCATTTTCCTGTGTTACAGACTCACAGTTGGGAAACATTTTTCTTTGGTTTAGATGGTTGTAATGTGTCACAGTAGATAAAATTCAAGAGTCATTAAAACACCTTCTTTGGTTCCTAAAACAACCAGACAGCAGATTTTTAGCATGGTTTCCTTATTCGGAGGAAAGACATTTTTTCCGGGACTTTGGAAATAAATCTGGAGTGACTTGCCTGAGATTCTGTTTCTGCAGGATTTCTTCTTCTGGGAGACGTGTTCCCTCTAATTTTAGGTACAGCGGCATGTCTGACATGTTTGTATTGATAAAATGTTTTCTTTAGTTAAGCTGCCAAGATCCATCCCTTGTGAACGGCCTGATTTGTCCTGCCCTACTCTCTGGGGCTCGCCTGTGGTAGCTATTTTTATGCTGAAAGCTCTACCTAGTTTTTAGTCTACCTAGCAGATGGCGAGGAAGACTTGATTGAGTTTGTAAAGGACTACTGTATCTGGGGCCAGCTTGGTTGGTATCTCCCTGTGTGAGAAGCTCAAGGACACAGGGCCTGGCTGGACGGCTAGGGAATGTGATGGTTTGTGGTTTAGGTATTACAGAGTGTCTGCTGGCAGAGTCCTCGGAGGAGGCGCTGGAGCGAGGCACAGATCATTCAGAAGCGAGAACTAGGCTCACTCTCTCCTTCCAGCAGCTCCCCGCTCTAGTCCGTGTTGACCGCTCGCCTTCACCAGAACTGATCAAGGAGTGTGCCAGGCATGAGGTGGAAAGGGACTCTCTGTTACCAGCAGGAAGACTGCAAATAGCCCAGAGAGTTCCACACTTAAGAAGTTGGAATCTGCTGCCCACTTGATGCTTGCTGGTGGCCCCCACCTCCCACTTCCTGTTAAGATCCTCTGGTGACTGACGCTTACTTTTTTACAATAGGAAATCCAGTGGCAGATTTGTTTGCCTATACATCACGTTTTCAGACAGTTCTCTTCTGTGGCTGGTGGCCCGCCCCAGAGAGATAGTTTGGTGTGGTTTTATTGGGATGGTAATGAAAGCAAAGCAGGGCCTTAGGGGATGGTGTGGAAACCACTCGGATCATCTCCTTGTCAGACAAGACCGTCCCTTGTCAGTCTCAAAAGAACAGCTTTAGTCACCATGCTCCTTAATGCTCTTTGATGTCTTGGGGTATGGGGGTGGTGGTGTTCCTTCTGTGGGAGCATCTCCCAAGTGTGCAGTGTTGTCTTTATCCTGATTTTAAAAATAAACAAAGGGAGGGGCTTATTGTTATTCGCTCATGTAGATAAACACTTTTTTTTTTTTTTTTGATAGCTCTCTAAGGTTTGGAAGCAATAAGAAAGGGATTTTGGAAACTTGGTGTTCATATTTATAGAGGAAGAAAGTTCCAGGATTGACGGAAAAGTCAAGAAAAGATGGCTTGATGGTCACTGGGAAGAAGATGGGATACGGTGCTCTTAGCTAGTGATGACTTGGTATTCAAGTGAAATTCTCTCTCTCTCTCTCTCTCTCTCTCTCTCTCTCTCTCTCTCTCTCTCTCTCTCTCTCTATTTTATAAACAAACAAACAAACAAACAAACATCAA
>NC_034607.1:41332243-41335284 GCF_900095145.1 Mus pahari
CTTTCTCTCTGCGTGTGTGTGTGTGTGTGTGTGTGTGTGTGTGTGTGTTTTGGTTTTCGTAAGAATGTGTGTTGTGGATTTTGTATGTATATTCGTATGTGTGTGAGGGTTCACACATGTATGTACATGTTGTGGTTAGAGATTGACATTGGGTATTTTTCTCAATTATCCCGTATCGTATGTTTTGAAATGGGTTTGTCTTGCTGAGCCTGGAACTCACAGATTCAGCCTGGCTGGTAGTCATGAAACCTCTGGGATGTATCTCTTTCCGTCTTTCAGTGCTGGGGTTAGAGTTGACCACACTCAGCTCAATTTTTCCGTAAATGATGGGAATCCACACTCAGGTCCTTGTGATGGCGCTTTGCCCACTGAGCATCTCCCTCATCTGAAACCCAGTTTCGTAAGCTACTAAACACATCTAGATTTGAGATTTGATGACTGATAACTGAGAACAGGACAGAAAACCCAAAAGCTTCCCAAGAGACTCTTCCTGTAACTGCCATTGTCAATGCCCTTATCAGCCCACCCTCCACACTCTGTCAAGTTTGTAGACAGCAGAAACTGAGGAAGCACTAGGAAAACTCTGTAAGTTGAGTTTCTTTCAATGTTAAGAATGTCAGGCAGAGGAACAGCTGGCAAAATAGGGAATGCTAGCCCTGGGTCTGTACAGGAAACCTTTTGGTATTGTTGAAAGCAATAAATCATCGTCACAGTGCTGATCTGTATATTAAGATACCACCTGGACTTCTCAGAAAAGCTAATGGAGTGAGTATATAGCTAGCAAGTTTAACTGCTAGTAGAATTTAAAATACACATTCTCACAGAGATTTGTATCTAACTGTTTATCTCTATTGAGAGACAATGTGCATTAGGTCTAATGCCTAACCAAGTGAGGTATTTCCCTAGAATAGAATCTGAGCCATTATAAAGCAATGGGGTGCCGATAATGATAGAACTCTAAACGCACTGAATGAAGGAATTCAGACACACAAGAATCCGGACCACATACTATATCATTCCACGTGTATGAACTATACATAATATGCAACTCTCATAAAGACAGAAAGTACATTCGTGGTTGCCAGGGGCTAGGGAGAGTGGCTTCTCGAAGGTCAGGGGTTTCTTTTTGGGTGACGGAGAGTGGTCTGGAGTCATCAGGTCATGGTGACTGCAGTCTTGTCACTATGCTAAAAGACAGAGAGTTCTACAAGTAAAGCGGACAAGCTCTCTGGTGTGTCCGTTGTGTCTCATTAAAAAGAAAAAGTTATTTACCAGGACAATCGACAAGTAAGTGGTTCTAAAAAAAAAAAAAAAAAAAACCTTACCAGCTCCAAGGAGAGAGAGAACCCCACCGGTCTGGAGTCTTTGGGAAGGTGAGAATGAGGGACAGTCTTTATTCAGCGCCTGCCTTGGTGATGTGTTAAAGAGAATGCAGCATGTAAACCTATCTCCCCGACGCTTGGTTTAGTAGTATTGTTTTAAAGCGTTATTTATTCATTTTATGTATATGAGTGCTTTATTGGTGGGTATAGCTGTATGCTGGACGAAGGCATCAGATCACATTACAGATGCTTGTGAGCCACCATGTGGGTGCTGGGAATTGAAGTCGGGGCCTCTGGAAAAGCGTCCAGTGCTCTTAACCATTGAGCCATCTCTGCAGGCTCTTGGTTTTTGTAGTATTTTTGACTTGGAAAACTTGAAGTAGTAGAACGAACACACACACACACACACACACACACACAGACACACACACAGACACACACACACACACACACACACACACACACGGCAACCAAAGATTGATGTCAAATGTTCCTTTGTATCGCTCTGTACCTCAGTTTTTTTTAAGACTGGGACTTGCTAACTTGGCTTGGTTGGCTGTCTCCTGTGATCCAGGGTTCTTCTATGGCTGCTGGATCTGTACAGATCTGTAGCCACAGCACTGGATCACCATCCCCTGATCCAATGCTGTGGCTACAGATCTATACTGCCATTCATGGCTTCTACATTGGCCCAGAGGACCTGAACTCAGGTCTTTGTGCTTGGGTGGCAAGCACTTTACTGACCGAGGAGCTTTCTCCCTAGTCCTGACATTGGAGTCCTCATTGCTAATCCCAGTTGTTTCCCACGGTGAGGGGCTCAGCGTTTTAAGTGGGCTGCTTGTATTTCAATATCAGCTTCTAAAAGTTTATTTTGTTATATTCAAGGAAGCAGACGTCTTAAATTCCAGAAGAGGCATATGTCATGTTTTATAGATTAACTTCCCAAAGGTCTATAAACACAGATAACTCAGACTCTTAGGAGAACTGAGGATTTATATTCTGATGCACTGAGATGGGGAGTGGGGAGGAAAGAGGAACAAGCGCACCATAAACACAGTCCTGTTACACTGGGAAAAAAAAAGCCCACTTTAAAAATGTTAAATACAATGCTTTTTGCTTAAACAAGCAGTGTCAGAGTCCATCAAGCTACTTTTGGCAGAAACTGGCACCTCAGGAGTTGTCTTTCCCTGGAGTCTGTGGTCTGTGTTGACCTTTCCCAGTAAATCTTTGCTTAGCCCCCACCCAACAGCCAGAGGTGGACTCACTGAAATCCTCTTTCCCTGATAGATAGATTAGCTCCCTGGGCTTCCTGAGCCTTGCTGGGAGAGAAGCACAGTATGTTCTCATAGCATATATGTTCTCATAGCATGTATGTTCTCACAGCATGCATGTTCTCATAGCATGTATGTTTTTACAGCATGTATGTTTTCACAGTATGCATGTTTTCACAGCATGCATCTTCTCACAGCATGCATGTTCTAACAGCATGTATATTCTCATAGCATGTATGTTCTCATAGCATATACATTCTTACAGCATATATGTTCTCATAGCATATATGTTCTTATAGCATATATGTTCTCATAGCATGTATGTTCTCACAGCATGCATGTTTTCACAGCATGTATATTCTCATAGCATGTATGTTCTCACAGCATGCATTTTCTCACAGCATGTGTGTTCTCACAGAACATATGTTCTTTTTTTTTTTTTTTTTTT
>NC_034607.1:41335329-41339052 GCF_900095145.1 Mus pahari
TTTTTTGTTTTTTTTGAGACAAGGTTTCTCTATGTAACCCTGGCTGTCCTGGAACTCACTCTGTAGACCAGGCTGGCCTCAAACTTAGAAATTCATATATTCTTACAGCATGTTCTCATAGGATGTTTTTGTTTTCTAAGCTCTTGTTTGACCACACTGTGTAGTCCAGGATTTGAGACTTGGACTTTTTGAGCATGTGAGACATCTTTACACTTTGGGAGGCATGGTGATTGAATGTGTGTCTGGCTGTATCAGGCTTGTGTTCAGACATGTCAGAAAATGTGGCATAACATGAAAGTGTGTCAGGTTGTGCTGACAAGTAGTGATGGCTTCTCCTCTAGGAAAAAGAAGTGTGTGTGTCTGGAGTGAAGACTTCCCATGGTTGTAGATGGACTGGTGTAACAAAGAAGCAACCAGGGGTGTCTGAGTTTTCCTGGCTGTTGAGTTCAGCAAGGGAGAGAGAGAGAGAGAGAGAGAGAGAGAGAGAGAGAGAGAGAGAGAGAGAGAGAGAGAGAAAGAGAGAAAACACATAAATGCATTTATATACACTTACATAAATACATGTGTGTGTATATGTGTGTGTGTATGTGTGTGTGACAGAGAGACAGAGACAGAGAGACAGAGAGAGGTAGAAATAGAGACAGAGACAAAGGAAAAAATGTTTTTGCAGACTATTAGAGGAGACAGCCCAAATCTGATCATTGGGAGATAGGCAGCATTTAGCAAAGACTGGTCTACTGATGCCAGACAAGTTGGGCAAGGGGATTGAATGGAGGCTCTAATGCCTATGACTAGTTACAGAATGCTCAGGAAGTGGGTGCCCGTGGTATAGCTCAGAGAGTCAGTGATGCAATAGAAGGCGCCCCCCAGCAGAGAAGTATCCACCTCAGCCTGACTGTCCGCTCCCAAAGGAGGGAAGAAGCTCAGGGGGGTAAGTAGGTAAAGACAGACACTGGGATAGCTGAGTTAGATGGGAAGAATAATAGTCTGATTCTTGTATACATGGTGGGTCACAGAGTAGAGCCCATCAGCACGCTGGAATGTTGGTAAAGAGGAGGTTGCCCTTGAGAACACATCGTGCCCTTAATTCAGAAGAGACAGAGAAAGAGAAGCAGCAATCGGGGAGACCTAGTGTCCTGGAAACTGTGCTGCAGACATGGACAGATACTGACAGACGGGATGAGGGCCCTTTAGGACAGATTACCAGATGAACCAAGTGTGAACATGGATGGAGAGATGTACAGGGATGCAGGTAAAACCTTCCCTAAATGGAGTCTGCCATCGGCGAATGTGCAAGTAGGTATGTCTTTGTGTTTGGCTCCAACGGATTCACTGGGCACTACATGGCAATGGAATTTGGACCAGCCAGCTTTCCAAGAAGCTGATCAAAAACCACTACCCACAACAGCCACAGATGCATAAGCACTCGTGACGAACATATGAGAACCGACTGCTTTAAAGAAGGAATAATGGGGAAGTTTCTTATGTCTCCCTTGAAAAGTCAGGCTTCCAAAGCTGCTTGCCCACCTGCACACAGTACTGTAATCCTCCCTGTAATGCCATGTGGGTGCTAGGGCAAAGGGTGGGTACAGAAAGATTACCTTCCTCTCCATGATGCCTCGCAGAGCTTAGTTTTAATGGCACAGACAGTGAAATGTTTCTTATGTGTATAGACTGATGCACGTGTAAGTGAACAAGGCTTGGTGGAGTTAATCTCAGAAATCCAGGTTTGATAGAGGATGGAGTGTTTCTCTGTATTTGGCTGTACCATCTTACACTTGATGGTGAGGCAGAGGGAGTGTCAGGCTTCTACAAGATGGGGTCGATCCCGTCTCTGTCCAGGAAGGTATGTGAACAGGAATGTTCCCTGTCTCCCAATCAGCTACGCACAGTTAAAGATAGCTGGGAAAGGGTAGACATGGATGGATTGTCAACATTTCCAAGAAGCTTATCCAGCAGCGTATAAACAGTGATGGGGCAAAGCCTTCCAGAGGGAAGGATTATGTAGTTTAAATTCCTCCACAGACAGTCTCCAGTGCCAGAGACAACTTTTCGTTCCAAAGGCCCAAACTTTCATAATAATGCTCACATTCAAAGCTATTTCTGGATGTTGAGGCTAATTTTAAGGTACTGAAAAAAAATCAATACTTAGTATGGCTCCAGAATATTCTAGAGTTAAACTGTGATTTTTAAAAAATTCTCCTTAGGGGGGCGGAATAACACAAATGAGTTTACAGTTTGCCATGGGGAAATAGAATAGCATCATTTTGGGAAGAGAAAACCTATATTTAAAAAAAAAAATGGAACAAATGTTGTCTTAGTTTTGTTTTTGTTGCTGTGAAGAAACACCATAACCACGGCAACTCTTACAGAAGAATACATTTCGATGGGGGTGGCTTACAGTTCGGACGTTTAGTCTGTTATCATCAAGGCAGCATCTGGGCAGACATGGTGCTGGAGAAAGAGCTCAAATTTCTACATCTTGATCTGTAGGCAGCAGAAGGGGACTGTATCTCACTAGCAAGACTTGAGCATACATGGAGATCTCAAAGCCTCCCTCCACAGTGACACACTTCCTTCAACCAAGCCACAGCTATTCCAAAAAGGCCACGCCCTATGAGCCAAGCATGCATCCCTCACATGAGTTTATCGGGGGTGGGGGTGGGCATACCTATTCACACCAGTCCAGACAGTGACTCTTCTGGCTTTGGACTTCTTTGACAGAGCACAAAGACTTTACTTGGCCTACCTTCTGAAGGGAAAAGCAGCAGCAGCAACGGATAAGAGTTGAAGCCAGTTTTTGGCTCAGACCAGATATGACTCTGGTGGTGTGGCTCGGGAGACACTTCTCACAGGAATCCAGTGGCAGGCGTGTCCTCTCAGGAGTTTTCCCTTGAGGAAGGATGCCCCGAGGGTTGCAGATGACTGCCTATCGTGAGGATGTCCACACGGAGATAAGAACCAGCACCTCTCACTTGTGTGCGTTGCACACGTTTTTTTTGGCCACACACGGGTGCCTCTGTCATACGCATGTGCATATGAGTACATATGTGTATGTGTGTGGAGGTCAGAGATAGATGCTAGGTGTCTTCTTCAGTTGTTCCTCGCTTTATGTTTTTAGAGAGTCTCTCACTGAACCTGGAGTTCAGCACTGAGGCTAGGCTGGCTGGCCAGCGAGCTCTGGGAAGCTGCCCATCTCTACAGTCCTCAGTGCTGGCCTTACAGATGCCCGCTACGGTGCCTGGCCTGTGGGTGAGCCCCGGGCTGTAGGACTCAGGCTTTCATGTTTGCAGGCCTTTATCGAGTGAGCCATTTCCCCAGCATCTTGTATCGTGCTCTTTTCAGAGGGGACCAATACTTGGGATTGAAGTCAATGCTTTTCACAAGCTAGGCAAGTGCTCTCCTATGGAGTGGCATCCCTGGCCCTTGGTTTTTGAAACATGCTTTCTTTTTGTATAGCACAGTCTACCCACAAACTCAGGACCCTCCTGTCTCTGCCTCCTCTAGGCTGAAGATTACAGGCCTATCCAACCCTGCCCAGCTATAGCCCATCTCTAAATTATTTTGTATTAGAATTATGATATTTCTGGGGTTTGACTTCTATCCTATTCATTTTCTTTCCTAATAGACAATTACTACCTGCTTATGTTGAGCTAATTCCTGTAATAGGCAAATTCTTTATCACTGTGTGTGTGTGTGTGTGTGTGTGTGTGTGTGTGTGTG
>NC_034607.1:41339187-41340650 GCF_900095145.1 Mus pahari
GAGAGAGAGAGAGAGAGAGAGAGAGAGAGAGAGAGAGAGAGAGAGAGTATTAAATAAATGTGTGTGTATTTTTGGAATAGTTTTTAGTTTCTTAGGTTATCCATACAAACAGTATCCAGTCATTAACAACTTCTTGAAGCCTAAGTGCACTTTACAAGTTTGGTTTTTCAAGGTTTTCAATGTGTGTGTGTGTGTGTGTGTGTGTGTGTGTGTGTGTGTGTGTGTGCATACACGCACATGCATGAGCACACAGACACACATATCCATGCGCATTACATGTGTGAATGCAGGTATTCACATGTCACTGTGCATACATTGGTGCCAGTCCCTACCTTCTACCTGGACTGTCTGCTGCAGGCTTCCCTGGATGCTCTGGCGTTAATGATGCTTCCGAGTTTATACCCAGCTTGGATGTGGGATTACCGATGTTTCTGCTTTTATACCCAGCTTGGATGTGGCTTCTCGGTCGGGATTCAAACTCAGGTCCCCGTGCTTACAGGAGGCAAACCCTCTTATCCACCAAGCCACATCCCTACCCCTGATTGTTCAACGAACCATTCTAAGTATGATTGCTTTTTGTGACAAATGTACTTATGTATACCTTTCAGAAGCCTATGAACGGATTTGAAAAGCTCCGTTAAGTAGAGAGCAGGATCGATGGAGCAGGTGAGGGAGTCTTGCTGGGTGGTGCACTAGCCCCTGGGCATCTTGTGTGGGATTGAGTGCACATCCTTAATGAGTCAAGAAACACATCAACCCAACAGCTGGGGTGCTCTTTAATGACCACGCTAATGGTTACAGGTGCATCCAAGGACAGCAGCAGCTCGATGGGAGTCCAGCAGAAACCAGAGCGCTCCCACACTTCGAGATTGTGTTCCAAGGAGCTGCCGGCACAGGAAGCCTACTTTACTTCAGAGAATAACGCTCCTCCCAAACAAAATATTTTCATTTTTTCCCTTTATTCATCAATTAAAAATATTATTCCTTGTGGTTCAGTGAGAGAAAAAAATAAAAAATAAAAAGACTGGCCTAAATGTTGATTTTCTGCCCCCTTAATTCACTAGATCTGTAATGAGAAAGGACCTTGAGGTGGGCTTTGCTTTGTTTTGATAGGGAGGAAAGGTAGTGAGCATATTCTGTGAAAAATGATTCTCTGATCTACTTCACTCCCCTCCCTGCATTTTATCTATCCCGGAATGACTAATGAGGGCAGATGCCATTAGTTATGTATAATTCTTTCTTTCCTCTCCTCTCTTGCCACCTCTTTATTGTGGGCAGAATGCCTTTCCTGCACATCTCTCCTTCATTTGGTCTTGGGCAGTGAGTTGGGTAGAGTGAGCGTGGCTGTGACTGGACCTCCTTGGAATCTGTTCTCTCTGTGTGTGTCTGCCTCTGCCTCTGCCTCTGCCTCTGCCTCTGCCTCTGCCTCTGCCTCTGCCTCTGCCTCTGCCTCTGCCTCTGCC
>NC_034607.1:41340726-41366971 GCF_900095145.1 Mus pahari
TCTCTCTCTCTCTCTCTCTCTCTCTCTCTCTCTCTCTCTCTCTCTCTCTCTCTCTAGATCACCATGCCAGTAGGACAGAAGAAAGACTGTTGGGAATAATCTAGACAAATTAGTTGCCTGACTCAGTCGGGCACACAATCTGGTTGCAGATAGACAGGATGCATGTAGGTAGAAAAATACCATATGGATAGCCCCACCTTCTGGGCACAGTGAACTGGAAAACAGGCATTTGACACAGGGGAAACCAGTGTCAGGCTGGCCAGCTGTCTGTCAGAGCCTTCCCAGGCAAGGCTGATGCTGACTAAACCAGATTCAACCGAAGGCCTCTTGAGGGGTTTGTAATGGAGAACAGTGGAGAGGGAAGTAGACTAATCAAGCCACAGGGAAACTTTCTGCTGCACGAATCCCGGGTGCAAGAACACAGTTCAAAGTTGTTACAGAGGCCCGGGGATGGAGCAGCGTGTGATGGGCACCCAGACGTATTGTGCTTCTCGCTTTCAGTAAGAGACACTTACAGAACTTAGTACTGGTGCCTGTGAAGTCTGGCTTGTAGCGCTAGGCATGCACATTCTCTTGAGATATCCATCATCCTCATTGCTCCATGCAGCTTTCGTCTAACACTCTCTCACCTCAGATGATGTGTACTCTCCTCATTGTTAACAGAAAGACTCCAGCTACTGGAGATCCTATTTCTACCCGCTCCCCCACGGCTGCATGTTCGGACAACTGGGTGTCCCAACGTGACCGTCCTCTAGGGAAGGAAAACCCAGCTGCCCTGCTTCTTTGCTTCATGCCCTTTATAGCTCTTTCTCCTGTCCACACCCCTCCCTCCTAGGAAGGTGTGGGATGGCCAGGCAGATAGGAAGAGGGGAAGGGTGGGTGTGTTTCAAAAGTCCCACAAACCCTTGGAAAACTTGGAGAATTGTCTTGCCTGGCCTGAGATCAGTAGAACCTGATTTATGGATTTGAATGCTCATCTGGATTATTTTTAATTATTAAACTAGTTTTTTTTTTTTTTTACAATTTTACACACACACACACACACACACATTTCTATGTATTGTCACTTTTCAGCCTCTCTCTTGTCTCCACCTCACTTCCATCAGCTCTCTCTCCTCCCTAGGGTCCCTGTTTCCACACTGATGTCCCTTTGCTTTGTTTTATGACTCACCGATTTTTAACTAGTGATGTCTGTGTGGCCACAGGCACCCCTGGATGGTCCCATATGGATTTTTCTTACACAAACGTTTTCAGTTCGGGCTTGAGGTTTCTTGCTCATTCTGCATGGAGAATGTCCAGTTGACGTTGGTCCAGTGAGTGTGGCTTGAGGGAACCTTCTCAGGAAGTCTTCCTGCAACCCCATCATGACGATTCATTTATCTTTATTGGTTTGGGCTTTCTGGCAACCACAGTGTGGTATTTGTGTAAATATCCATCAGGCATGCCTTGCCATGTCTTGTACGTGGAAACGCCACAGTAGTTAACTCCGTCTAAAGGATTATTTCAAAGATGTGCAGTGGAGAAAGTGATTCATGTTTCTTGTCAGGGGTCCCAGTTTCCAAGCCACACCTGAGTATATCTGGAAAAAGAAACCCTACAGAAGTTACGATAAGTTGTATTTTTGGTCTTTAAAGATTGTGTAGCTAGAGAAATGAGAGACTCTCCCTCACTTGTTTGGCATCTTCTATGTGTTAACGGCTGCACTAAGATCCGGGTATTCATTTACTTAGCACTCTATGTCTGAATTGCTTAACGGCTACAGTCAAAGAGACACATCCCTGGGTCAGCTCTTCATCACAGAGCACACTTACAAACCTTCATGCTACATGTTTTTCATTGGTCACAATCACTTTATAAATTAATAATAATAATAATTATAATAAACGACAGGGTTTTTCTGTGTAGCCCTGGCTATCCTGGAACTCATTCTTTAGACCAGACTGGCCTGGAACTCAGAGATATGCCTACCCTTGCCTCTCAAATGCTGTGAATAAAGGCATGCACCACCACACCTAGCTAGTTTAATTTCATTTTCAAAGCGGCAAAGAAAGTCTTAGATATCACTATGTCATTTTCAAATGAAATGTTTCGTTTGCTTCTCCCTTTCCCCTTGGCCTCAGTGACCCACCCATGAACCTCTCTCCCAGCCTTCCTTTCTACCTTCATGATATATGTCTTATTGCCTACCTACCCCACCTTCTTTAAATTCTCTTTTATCCCCTCTTTGTCTTCTTTCTAGTTTTCACACACACACACACACACACACACACACACACACACACACACCCCACACACACACCCCACACACACATTGTGCACTAGGACCTGTATATGAGAAAAAAAATCTATGATTTTTGTATTTCTGAGTTTGGGTTTCTACATTCAATATAATGCTTTCCAGATTTGCCTATTTTTTTTTCTGAAAATTTCATAGTTGTTTTGTGGCTGAATAAAATTTTATTGCGTTTAGGTAGCACATTTTTATTATCCATTCATCTGTTGATGGACATCTAGGCTGGTTCCAAGTTCCTTGCTGTTGTGAATAGAGTGGTAAGACTAGGAGTGTCCCGGGGTCTCTGTGGAAGGATATGGAGTCGCTTGGGCATTTGCCCAGGAATGATATGGCTTAGTATATATGGCAATTCTACTTTTAATTTTTGAGAACCTCTCCTTACTGAGTTCCATAATAGCTATATCGGTTTGCTCTCACACTGGCAGTAGACAAGCAGGCAGTCCTCTGTCGTACAGCCTTGCCATTGGTTGTCCAGTTTCTTGATGACAGCCACTCTGCCTGGGAGGATGTGGGTGTATCAAGATGGCCTTAATTGAATTTTCCTGATGGTTAGGAATGTTGAACACCTCAAGAACACACATTGGATGCTTGTGTTTCATCTTTTAAAGATGATCTATTTTGTTAGATCATCTGTTGATTTGCATTTTTTTCCAATTCTGGGTATTAGGTCCTTGTTTCAAGAATGATTGGCAAAGATTTCCTTCCATTCTGTAGTCTCCAGTGGGATCTCTTAGTGCAAACAAGAGATTCAGTCAAAACAAGCTGTATGAGGTTATGCTTGGTGGGACATGGCATGCTCGTTTCAGGAAACAGTTTTATAATATAATACATTCTAAAAATTACAAAATCTATAGAATAATGAACACATATAAAGCACTAACATAGTAGTTTCTTATCATTATCAAGTATAGGTATTATGTATAATTGTATGTTTTTTAAATTGCCTTTATTTATTGATATATATTTGTGTGTGTGTGTGTGTGTGTGTGTGTGTGTGCGTGCGCTCACACACACACACATTTATGTATCTGGGTGTGTATGTGAGGCAATTAGAGAGCAAGTTTGGAAGTAATTTTTTTTAATATACCATGTGGGTCCCAGGGATCAAACTCAGATCCTTAGGCTTGACTGCAGGCACCTTTACTGTTGCAGACCTCATAATGGTTTGATTTTACTTGTCTGTCAATGGCAGTACAGGACACACGTACATTACCATCGTTACCACACATCTGAGTAGAGTATTGCTTCAGATCTTAATGATGTCACTAAGCAATAGGGATTTGTTAGTTCCATTATAATCTAGGATGAGACAGCTCTTTAGTATGGGATGTGTCACCAGCTCAAGTCATTATGAGACTAATGGTATTAGCACATCATCTTGACTGTTTAAAGTGTTATTCATAGAAGTTTAACAGGAACCGCAAATATGAGTTAGAATGGTCAAAAGAGATCAATAGTTCTGAAAAGTACTATTTTACTACTCTGTCTAAGTTACTTTTAGGTGACTGGGTAGCCAAAGTCCAATTACATTTTGAGAATTTGTGAATGTTGTGAGCTATAGGAATTTTATCTTACCTGAATATGGAGTTACTATTAAGCTCTGTTCAGTTTCACAGAAATAATTCAAACATCAAAGAAGCTTTCCCTGATCCACAATCCATTTCATCTATTCTATTTGGATTTCACCTCTTGAAGTAAAAGGTATGGAGTCAGGTTTTGATATATCTTAAAGTCACTACACTATTCATCAGAGGAGGGTCTATCTTGATGAGGCAAAACCAAAACCAAACAAATAAACACACACACACACACACACACACACACACCAAGGAAAATCAGCAAGTTGAAAATGAGTAACCTAAAAAGAATTAGCTCACACCCTGAAAAACCATTTGTAATTATGTAATATTAATTAATTTATTTATATTGGCAACGAATCATTCTTAACATTTTATTTATCACATGCTACTGGAGCCGAAATACTATGATTTTGAAACAGGGGAAGTTTTCCTAATGATGAGGCCTTGGGTCACCGAGCAAGAGTGGTTTTGGTAACTGCAGTCGCAAAAGTGGTGATAGTCAACTCTTACAGAGCTTCTTAAAGCAGAAGGCATTCCACTTACAATGTTGTTTTTGTTCCCTGTGTTTCTTTTTGTTTGTTTATGAGAAGTAATTATAGGCCATCAGGGGTGCATTGAGTCATGTATTGTTAGCCTGGTAGTACCAGGGACTTAGATACCTATCGAGGGCTTAGGGGGTATGGCCTTCTTGTTCTGTTCTGTGTGTGTGTGTGTGTGTGTGTGTGTGTGTGTGTGTGTGCGTGCGTGTGTGTGTGTGTGTGTGTGAGTGTGTGTGTGTGTGTGTAGGGAGAGATTGAGCTTCCCAGGAGGGAACATGCAGCTATGTATGAACATGAGTGCATATATGAGGACATCGGCAACCAAGCAGCATGTTGGTCTACAGAGTTTCTTTTCCTTGTTAAAGATGGGGATCGTAGTGGCCTGAAGCTCACCAAGGAGGCTGGGCTGCTGTTTTCCCTTCACAGTGCTAGGATGGCACGTGGGTGCTATCACACCCAGCTTTGTTTTTTGGTGTGGGTGCTGGGGCTATACGCTCAGTACCTTGTGCTTCCAAGGCAAGCACTCCACCGACGGCCTTTTGGGCATCCTTTTCCTCTTATACCTAATTTATATTTGTAAAGTGTTCTAGTTGATTTTTATCCTGTGCATTTGTCTGTCTTTGCTGCTCTAGACTATTTCCAAGTCAGGTTATGAAGGTAACAGACGCTTCAGACGATCCAATCAACTCATTCAAAGTCGTATGACTTGCACCCTGAGTCGCCGGGTGAGAGTCACCCACCCCTCTGTCCCTCCCACTTGTCTTCCTGTGAGCTTCGAAGCCTCGGGTTCTGTCACCTTGCTCACTGCTCTTCCTTCTTACAGCCACCTCTGCCCCTCTGGGCTGTCTCTCATCGCCAAGGACAGACACGTAACTTGTGGGACATTAGTTATACATAGGAAAGACTAAGGGTGGGAGACAAATAAGAGAATGAGAGGACACACGGTTTTGGTTTTGGTTTTTGTTTTTTTACATTTTGACTGAGGCAAAAGGAAAGTGGCAAAGTAGAGAGGTATTGGCAGACAGATGGAGACAGAATCAAGAGGACAGGGGTCTCTGCCATTCATCTGGACTTAGGGTGATACAAGTTGGGAGGGGAAAGCACATCCAAAGGATGTTTGTCAGGGAAAGCAAGAAGGACGTTTTATAGGGGACGAATCTACATGTGAAGGAAGGAAGTGTGCTAATGAAGATCCTGCAGCATTATGGCCTGGCTAATCCCTGGCTGTTCATGTGGGTATGGCTGAAGATGAGGACCAGTTGTGTCTAAACAGGAAAGGTCTTAATTTACGTTAGAAGAGGAGTTTGATTTCTGTCAGAACTATTTGTGACAAGAACTCTATAGGTGACATAGAATCCTGTTTATCAGAGTGAACACTGGAGATGAGCTGAGGTCTGTGAAGGAAAGAGCCTCCCCTGAGGCTTGTGGGCAAATCTTGGAATTTGTTGCTTGGTAAATGCATAACCCAGTAGCTGTCTGCCTGTGTAGTCAGCCTTTCCTCCTCCACGTACAAGCAAGCCGATGCTATTTCTGGGAATGGTGAGTGACAGAGCAATGACAAATGTAGCCACTCTCTTGCTTTCTGAAAAACAACAAATGTGGAGATAAATAAAACCTAATTCCATTCCAAAATTAAGGGACAGAAAATCTGAGTCACACAGGACATACTCCAGCACTATTTCCTACAGCCCGGCCAGATGGTGTGGGCCTAGGCAGGTGAGTGCTGATTTCTCTGTCTTCTTCTTGACGGCGAGGATGCCATCTTTGTGAACTGCCATTCTGCCTCCACTGTACCCAAGGCCATGCCCCGGTGTCTGAAGCATGTGCTTCAGCGACTAGCCTGGAAACCTTGCGGGAGGTAGAGATCTTTCACGTATGAAAAAAAAAAATGACATCAATGTTTTCCCCCTTGGGAGACAAGCTAATAAAGCAACATCCTGAACCAGAATGCCTCTTACTACCTGCTCACCCCTCAAATGCCAGCAACCAAGCCAGCAAAACAAAACCAAACAAAAACACATCCATGGGTAAACTATTAATTCTCCCTGAATATTTTAGATCACAATTATCAATCGCATCCTCCATCCAGCGTGAGAAAATGGGTCCAGGGAACTCCTTTTCTTCTTGTTCTTCCTTCCTCCTCTCTCTTCTCTCTTTTTCTCTCCTCCTCCTCCTCCTCCTCCTCCTCATCTCTTCCTCCTCTTCTTCCTTCCTCCTCCTTCCTCATCCTTTCCTCTTCCTCCTCCTCCTTTTAACAGAACCAGGACCTGTCTTCTTTCAAAGATATTTTTAACTCTTGAGTCGAAACAATCCATATCCCATTGTCTATTGTGGATGGGAAACACTGGTATGTCCTGGGACGAATTCAGAATTGGGGGTGTGGGGGGGGTCTTCCAAATGTATTGTGAACATCATAGAGCTACTGTGGTGACAGGAACATGGGAACAAGGTATGCACCCTGTCTCTGTTTCTAGTCAGTGGGGGCAAATGCTGTCATGTCTGCCCCTGAACTGCAGTCTAGAATTTCTCCTGAACCTTGCTGAGTGTTCCTTGTCCCTAATCTGAAGAAGTATGTCTGGGTCATTGGCTCTCTTCAGGGTCTATAAAGTCAAAGAAAACTATTTTACAAAAAAAAAGCTCAGAGAATGAAATGTCGAAAAGTCATTAGTGTGTTTTGCTAGTTTGGTTTATGACAGACTGTGTTTTCTTTCTTGAAACACTGGGCCAGCTCCTGCTGGGTGAATAAACTATTTTTTGGGTAAGAGTCTTCTGACTATAAAATACATTGTATCTTCAGAAATACTGGATTTTATTCCAGGGATGGAATTAGGATTTTTTTCTTCTGTTTATAAAGAAGAAAATGATATTAAAGACAGTAAAAATACAAGGACAATGTAAGATCAAAGGAATATCAAATTTTCAAGATGTAGTCTTTTTAAATGTATGACATTCTTAAAAAAATGTATAAGAAGTGTTTAAAAACTGCCCTCCTTAAAAGGGGTGAGGCAGGAGTAATGATTAGTCTTGGGAAAAATCAGAGTTGTCATTTTTGTTGTTTGTGTTTAATTGTGGTGTGTATGTATATTTCTATATATGTGGGCATGTGTATGTTCATGAAGTGCAAGTGTGTGCAGATCTGAACTTGGTTTTGAGTGTTTTCCTTGATTGCAAGCTTTATTTTTTGAGGCAGGGTCTCTGCTTGCATCCGGAGCTTGTAGATTCTGGCTTCTCTAGCTCGTCGCTTTGCCCTGAGGATTCCTTGTCTGTCCCTCACAAGTACTGGGATTTCAGGTGGGCTAAATTACTCACTGGGAGTTCGCTTGGGTTCTGAGCATCTGAACACGGGTCCTTACTCTTCTTGCCCCACAAGTACTTTACCAGCTGAGCCGTCTCCCTTAGATTTTGGTTCAAAGTAAAACACTGATTGAATGCATGAGGTAGGAAACTAGACCTGGAATACAATAGATGGAAGCAGGAGATGAAGCCTTGCATCTTTATGGATGCTCTTTTGGCTAGGCTGTATCTCTGAGCTTAGAACCAAAGTGTTATCACTTTGGGATGAATGTTATCACTACTTCCCTAACAGTTATTACATCCGGACGATGATGTGCTAACAGTGAATGAATCCTTACTAAGTTAGAAGTAAATGAAAAACCAAATTCCTTAGAGACTCCTGAATTTATCTTTGAAATAAAAGGGGTCTTCTTTTATAGGATTTTTTTGCATAATATGTTGTGAAATTTTGCTAAGAAAAATTGTTTTTCTTTTGAAAATGTGCTGAGAAGTTCTATTTCCTGTTACCTAGGTCATTATTTCTTTTGGTTTCATTTCATTTAAAAATTGTTTTATGTAAACAATTGGCTATTGCTTTTATGTTATTGTTATTATGTAAAAAATATTGGCTATATTGGTAATGTTTTAATCTTTTAGGGAAAATACTTTTAATAATTGCAGAATTTGCAAGCCATAATGGCTTCTGTTTTCTCTTGCTCTAACATTCTAGTGATTGAAATACTTCTCTAGGCAACTGGACATACAGAAAATACATTTTAAGAGTAAAGGTTTCATAAATGTGTCATGTAATTTCCCACATGTAAATATTAATATTTATTTAATTTCCTCTCATGACCAATTTCATTCTACTATTGCTTAAGTACTTGGTGGGAAATGGTTATTTTTATGGAGTTTATATAAAACTAATAAAAAGAAACAGAAGAAACTTACATCAAATAGAAAATGCAAATGCAAGGTACAACTAGGCAATGTGGGGTGGTATTGCAGTTTTATCTTCGGTTGCAGTGAGGGACTTCCCTGATCAATTGATGGGAGAAGGCTTGAAGAACACCAGAGAAGTAGCTATGTGTGTCTATAGAAGGACATTCCAGTGGAGGCAGCAAGTGCCAAGACTGGAGGCAGGAGTGTGTAAGTGATTGAGGAATGGCGAGAAAACCAGAGATGAGGGTGGGCAGAGCTATGGTCTTGGCTCCACGGGTTTTAAAAGGCCTTTGGCTTATACCTTGATTGAAGGAGACACCATGGACGGGAGGAGAGCTGTGCTCTGACTGTTCTTACGAAAGGGTACATTAGATGCCGTGAGGAGAGTGAGCCATGGCCGGGGACAGGAAAGCAGTGTGCAGATAGGAAACAGCTGAAACAGTCTAGATGAAGTGACGCAGCACTGCAGCCAGAGGTTAGCAGGAACCTGAGGAGATGCTGATGCTTCCTGAATAACAACTAACAAGCAGCATGTGCTGCCTTGTTGCTGCCAGACAACAGAAAAAAAAAAAAAAAAAAAAAAAAAAAAAAAAGAACAAGATTAGAAATATTGAAGAGAGCTTAGTTCTGGACATGTTTGCTTGATTAGAAACATGTACCTGCAGAGCATGTGGTTGGCTTGTTTTGTGTGTGTGTGTGTGTGTGTGTGTGTGTGTGTGTGTGTTTGTGTGTGTATGTGAGGGGGCATACTAACAAAAACTGATAACATGACCACGAGGTTGATGTGGTTAATATCAATGAGAGAGATCAGAAAAGCAGACTGAACATGGCAAGGACACTGGACATGGCCAGGCATGGAGAGCAGGGGAGAATAGTGGAGGCAGAGAGATAGCAAGAGAGACGGGGAATAGAGCAGGGCTGGGGAGTAAGAAAGAGTAAGAGAAAGAGAGTGAGTTCAGAGTGCATAGCCCTGTTATAAGGATGAGGAGCTGGGGGAAGGGCTAGGATGGTAGCATGGACTTATGGCAGGTAGCTGTGATACTGAGGGAGCCCAGAGGCCAGCACGGGCTTTGGCATGCTGATAGGCACCAAAGTAGCCATTTGTCCCCTCTGCCAGAGGTAAGACGAGTCCCTTCTTGGCAGATGGAACAAGTCTCCTAAATTCCTGAGCAATTCTAGCTTTGATCTGATTGTTAAAAGTCCTGTAGTCCGGGTTGAGCTGGACCTAGACTCAGTATTGGTCTGAGTCAGCGGTCCTGCCAGTGTGGAAGAATGGGGTACCCTTTGGACCTGGGAGTTTTGTATTAAAGAGGTCAGAGAAACAGAACATTGTCTGGAATGGAGTGGATAGAATAGAATAGAATTACACGAGAACAATACAGCATGATTGCTTGCTAATGAGGATGAAAGGGTGTGGGTGTGGAATGTCTGAGAAGGCCGGAGTGGACAGCATCTTGTGCCCAGTGGAGAGATTGACCTTGGGTGGGCTAACATTCTTCGTGTGGAGAAAGGCAGGGGAACCTAGCCAGAGGTCACCTAATGAGTATGTGTCCTTAGATTCTCTATTCTCAGGGAGAGTTAGGCAAATGAGGTCATAATGAGAGCATGGGGTTGGTAGAGGCTGCACATCTCAAATAGACCATTGGAGGAGCTCATTTACATTTATGTTTTAAAACACCATATTATTTGACTCCTGCAGTGTGTATGTGTGCTTTCAGAAGACTGAGGTCACCATCAGGAATCATCCTACTTATTTTTTGAGATAGGATCTCTCACTGGAGCTGAGAGCTAGGCCATTTGGTTAGGCTGGCCAGCCCGTGAGCCCAAGAGATGTGCTGTCTCCATCCCTCCAGCTTTGAGATGACGAGATCACAGGCGCACATCCTTGTGCACAGCCTTTTCTCCTTTGACAGTGGGTTCCCAGACCGTTATGTTCCCTTAGAAAGCACTCTGACCGCTGAGCAACTCCTCGAACCCCTCAGTGCTGCTTTTTGATAAGCAGTAGCCTCAGGCCAGACACGGGACTATATTATTTTGCCGAACAGAACTTTCTACTTCTCTCTCTGTTCTTCCATAAGGCAATTTTTTTTATAGCTGTCTATAAATAGAAGGAAATTTTTATTTATGTGTATGCACTCTAAAGAAAAATATAACCAGCATGCTGTTCCCTCCAGTGACTATGAAGGGAGAGCTGGGAAGGGAGAGAAAGGTCAACAGTCATTGGAGCTTAGTTACCTGTGTGGCAAGGAGAACTTGCACAAACTCAGAGTAGAAATCTTGCAGGCTATTCCTTCCTGGAAGATTTTCCAGCCCCTGGGCATTTACCCTATGAGGTATGAAGAACATAGAACACTCCCTGAGCATTCCTTTCATAACCTAGAAAGGAGTGAAGTCTGGATCCGAATGGTAAAGCCCTATTGGGCTAAACAGCATGGGATAGTCTAAATCTTTCTCCTTCAATGAATTGCTGACCTTGGGGCAAGTGATGGACTGCAAGTGGGTGCATGACCTATTGGCTCAGTCTCTCTCCGCTGGGTTGGGATGATTCTGTTACCTGTGTTGACTGAGCCTGTGTGTCTCTTCAGATGGGCCTCAGTTAATGGCAGGGTGTTGGCCTTTCATCTGAGAGACTGCCTCTGATGGACGGACGTCGCCTGTGCTCGCTGGTTCCTGTTGTTTAGGTTGGATGCGTGCTGACACGCTGGGCTGGAGCAGCCTTCTTGGTGAATGCTAAGGGGACCATATTTGTTCATAACATCTGAATGGAGGCTTAAACTTGCTACATTTATTTCTCTGGCTGCCTCAGGTTTTCGTCGCATCTTGATCCGATGAAGTGAACCGTGGCAAGTGAACTCTTTTCTAGGCTGAAGTTCATTTGTCAGAAACAGTTTTCCATAGTTTGGAATTTTCTTTTTTTGGGTAGCAATTGTGCAGCACAAATGAAAGCTTCCCCCCCCCACCCCCTGCTTTAAAAAATATATATATATAAATCTTGGGAGGGTATCAGCTTCACTTCCGTGGCACTTGCCATTCACTCTAAATGTCTGTGGTTTGCTCTGAGCCAGGCATCAGTGCCTCTTCTTGGAGGTATAAGTTCACGTAGGGTCTGGCAGAAGTTGTAGACAGGATGTTGACTCTTGAGTGTCTTTTGACTGACTGACTAGGAGGCCCAGGAGAGGTGCTACATGGCTCCAGGCAATCTCAACTTTTAGCCAAGGCCTCTAAAATTCAAGGTCTTAAAGTGCTTGCTTAAGATTTCTGGGGCTGATTTACCCACAAGGATCTTTTAAAATTACACTTGTTTTCTCTCAGAGAGAACAAGGGCAAAGGCTGTCCGGTGATCTCCCTGCTAACTCCTGACTGGTCCCCTTTTTTGCTTCTCAGATTTAGTAGTTCTCATCAGCTGGGAGATGCTCTTCACCAGCGTCTTCCAGCACTGTTAGCCTTATTCTCTGATGATGAAGCAGGGCCTTAGACAGAAATGACCTCCAGCAACCTGTGAGTCCCGGTCCTGTGAGGGCTCCTTGTGCTATGACAGTTCTGAGTCACTTTACTTATTTTAACATTTGCTGGCAACCATATGCAAGGCACAAGAGTCCCTCAGTAATAGGCGAGTCATGGGAATGTCTCCTATAGCCCGGTGGCTTTTGGAGGACAGCTCACATCCATGGTTACTGACGTCAGAGTAGACTCTTGGATGGTGACTAGTATAGGCTTTTTACTCCTGCATCTGAGGAAGTTGCAGCTCTCACTGGTAGACCACAGTTTTGTGTACTTGAAATGTAAAGTCCTTCCTTAGGAAGGTAGAAATGGTTTAACAAACTCAGTGCTTGTTGAGACCCTGGTAGGAATCTGAATAAGCTGATTCGTGTCCGCTTTTTTATATTTTTTATTTTTTTTTATTTTTTATTTTTTTTATTTTTTATTTTTTTTTTTATTTTTTATTTTTCTGATACTGATTTTGGACAGTTTGGTGTTGAAAACTCAGACCGATAATTCTGAACAATTAAATGCATTGTGACAAGACAAAAGGACCCACCAAGAATAGCAGTATCTATTTTAGGATTAGATTCTAGTAGAAAGCTTGTAAAACATAAGGGGAAAGTATGAAAAATTATGTATCTTCTGCTTTCTGGACAATATGAGCATTTTAAAAATCAAAATTAAAAAAAAATTAAGTCATATCAAGCTGTCTCTACCTTTTGAAAAATCCAGATGAGCCTGGGTCAAAATATTTTTTTTTGGCAGAGAAATATACATTGTTTTAACACAATAGGCTGGGAGAACCTCAAGTGCCTCTGGAGTGACTACTGTAGCTCCGAGGTGAGGCGGGACTCATGTTTGTCTGCCTGCTTTCTTTGGATGTCTCAGTTGATATAAGCAAACATCTGTACAGCAGTTGCTGGCGCTGCAAGTGAATGCTGGAGAGCACTGAATAGTTGGTACAGGGTTTTATTTTATTTTATTTTTTTATATCATGATTGAACCATGATCTAGAAGAAATCCAAGTTTATATTCTTCTGAAGAGAGACGATGTTGTCATCTGCCAGTGTATATGCTCCGCCCCCCCCCCCCCCCCGCAACATGGACTCGTGCTTATGCACACAAAGTGTCCTCGAGATATTTGTAATTGTGGTCTGACAACGTGAGCCCAAGCTACATTTGTTTATGCTACTGTTAAAAAAAAAAAAAAAAATGAGAAGAATTCTATTCGGCCCCTGACAGTATTCCATTGCATGATTTTAAATTTCTAGGGTGGATGCCCAGATAATTGGAAATATTCATAGAAGTATTTAAAGTTGAGGGCAGTAAACTGTTTCTTTAAATAAAGTTCTACTGGAACACAGCCGAGCTCACTACTTGCATGCTTCTTTCAAAATCTTTTATATGCCTGTCTCTGGCTGTGAGGGGAGGGGAGGGAAGGGAAGGGGAGGGGAGAAGTCGCAGTGAAGGATGGGAAGGGGCATCTGATGCCCTGGAGCTGGAGTTGGAGGTGCTTGTGGGCTGCCCAACATGGGTGCTTGGATCCAAACTGCAGTCCCCAGGACAGGGCAGTGAGCCCTGAGCCATCTTTCCAGCCCTCTAAACTGCTAGGTACAGGTGCATTTGGGCTATGTCAGCAGAGCCAAATGGTTCTGATAATGTCCTTTTGGCCTGCATTTCTATAATCTACTGCCTAGACTGTGAGCCTCTGCTGTAAGTTCTGACAGCCACTGCCATTTTTGAAGGATGCTGAAGTCCCGTTTGCAAGTAAAATATCTACTTATTAAACCAATTCCTTCCTTCCTTCCTTCCTTCTTTCCTTCCTTCCTTCCTTCCTTCCTTCCTTCCTTCCTTCCTTCCTTCCTTCCTTCCTCCCTTCCTCCCTTCCTCCCTTCCTCCCTTCCTCCCTTCCTCCCTTCCTCCCTTCCTCCCTTCCTCCCTTCCTCCCTTCCTCCCTTCCTCCCTTCCTCCCTTTCTCTCTTCTTCCCGTCCTCCTTTCTGTAATTATTTTTTCTTTTCTTAATATAGGGTCTGGCTACAGACCTATATAGTCCTAGCTAGCCTGTTACTCACTGGATAAAACAGGCTGGCCTTGAACTCACAACAATCTTTCAGCCTGTTTTCCGAGATCGGAGACTACAGGTGTGTATCTTCACACCTGGCTTAAAGGATCCATCTTGAGCTCTAGTGTTATAACCTCCAGAGAAGGAAAAACTTCCCTGGAAAACCATTTAAAAAGGACTGTGGGGCTTTTTTTTTTTCCTTCTGAGAAATGACAGGAAGCAGGCCAACCCAGCTGATGGCTTTAAACTCCTTTAGCTTCACCTCTTGGATGGTCTGGCAGTTTGAAAGGCTATCATGTGGAAGAGGCATTGGATTGTGATACAGGGACACCTCCACTTGGACTAATACATTGCTTCAAGACCACATTTTAGTTTAGAAATCACTGTGTGCCTATGACAGGATGAGTGGCCTATTGTGAGACATTGTCAGATGACGCCTGGAGGACAATTTGGGGCTGTAATCCTACCAGTGTATGAGTGATGACGGTGTAGAGCAGGCTCCAAGGCCCCACTCCAACTTTGAAATTGTAATGGCTTCTCTGGTTAAAATTTGGTTTCTGAGCTGAGGTTTGAGCCACACTTAAATTTATTGCGAGTCTCTAGAGGCATCCTGGATGGTTTTATGAAAATACAATTCTTGTCAGGCTAAAGAAGTCCAGGGGTGGGGGAGGGGTGAGATTGGATAGGCTGACTAGTGCTGGTCCCCTTCCGGTGTTCCATGAAGACTGGCAAGGTAAAGACACTGTTTCTCCGAAGACTTAAAATTAGCACTGTCACTGCCATCCGTTTCTGCCAACATCCCTACATAACACTTTTCGGCTGGGGCAGAGGAGGAACCTGACTGACAGTATATCACACACAGAGAAGTCAAAATGTGGTGGTAGTCTTCTCCAACGTAGATAGAGGTGGAGCTGTTAAGAGCAGAGGTGCTGAGCTCCTGCCTCAGTACAATCGTACTGTGTTATCAAAAGCAGCCTTTGATAACGAGTGTGTGGCTGTGTTCCAATAAAACTTTATTGACAGAAACCAAGCGGTGGGTCGGTCAGGTTTGGCCCGTGAGCTCTAGAGTTGGCTGGTCCCACATGGAGACTTTGAAAGTTATGACTGGCTAGAAAATAATCGGTTTCAGTCCTTTCATGTTTTAGAGCGATGGTGAAACCGAATGTAAAAAGTCCCATGAGAACGGAGCCAGGAGTCAAAGCCACCGTGCACTTTTGGCTCCGTGCCCAATCGTATGATACGGTGCTACCTCAGCTGGCCTGTTCCGATCCTAGCACCAGGCTTTTAAGAAAGTTCCTTGTGAATGACAGAAGTCCTTCTTCAGGTGGCCTGGGCACAGGATGGTGAGAGCTCAAGCCCTTTTAACAGTGGTGAACTGCTATCCCCACAGCCGGCCCTAACTTTCTCTCTGACCAGTCCCGTGCTGAGCAAAACAACCTATAGGCTTTAGGAACTTGTATGTACCAATGATGCCCCCCCCCCCTGCCCCTGACGTGTGAGAAAGGAACGGGCTCCCACAGCTGCGTCATACATAGGATGTGATCACTTCAGCCGAGAGTGCCAGGAGATTTGAGACAGATGTTTTCAGACATGCCGCATGCCTGAACCATTTCCAGGGGTCGGGCTGCAAACAGTGACTTAATAAGTGGAGGAACAGGGGAAAGTATGCACGTTGAGGACACAGGAGCTCATTCACCGCTAGGTGCTGGGGGCCAACCCCCTTTGCATTACATCTGCCTGTCTGTCTGGGAGGGGCGGCGGGGGGGGGGTTGGCTCTTTAATCTGCCTTGCCCTGGATGTTGCTCTTTGTCTGCCCGTGAATAAAGTGCAGCATTGTGGTTAGTAATCCCACTCCAGTGCCTGGACTTCAAATGTGGTTTTGGAGTGCATCCCAGAGTTCTGTTTGTTAAGCTTCCTACTCCTGTTTCAGAGACACCACTGGATAGAGAGAGAGAGAGAGAGCGCAGCAAGCAGAGCGGGCTTCCCTCTGCCTGAAACCTGTCTGGCTGTGGGCTCTCTTTCTTTCCCTCTCTTTCTTTCCCTTTTTCTTTTTCTTTTTTTCCTTTTTCTTTTTTTTTTTTTTTTTTTTTGGTGGAAATTTTTATCCAAGGCAAGTTCATGGATACTAAGCTGATACGTTTGTTGTTCTTTCTCTGTCTGCCTCTGCACCTAGTGAGTAACCACACTGGTCGCATCAAGGTGGTCTTTACTCCGAGCATCTGTAAAGTGACGTGCACCAAGGGTAACTGTCAGAACAGCTGCCAGAAGGGGAATACCACCACTCTCATTAGTGAGAACGGCCACGCAGCCGACACCCTGACAGCCACGAACTTCCGAGTGGGTGAGTTTCTCCGTGGTCCCTAACTGTCCCTACCTCCAGGAGTTTTATGAGGATAGACTTGATTTCCCTTCTCTTCACCTCTCTCTCTCTCTCTCTCTCTCTCTCTCTCTCTCTCTCTCTCTCTCTTTGAACAGCGTTCTATCTCTGAAGGGGAAACGTGCTCTTTTTACGAGGTCTTTTAAGTTGCTTTTTTGAAATAGATTTTTTTTTTTCCAGCCTGACTTTTGGCTTCTTGGGGAAATAGCAACTAGAATATTCCCCCTTATGACTTAGCATCTCCACAGCTGCGTGGTGATGGAAGGGTACAGAGCAGATCGGAAGAGAGTGAGTGTCTAGGTGAGACCTGGTTGTCTACCCTGCATTGCTTGGTTTCAGATTTTTATCACCTTATCAATAATTTGGATTTGCATTAGATTTGACTTCTATAACTCTGGAAAGCTCTGATGAAATTCAAAGGTTTTTCCTTCATAAATAATGAAGCTCCTAATATTTTTTTCTCTCTTTCTCAAAACTGTCCAAATCTGGCTTTTGGTTTAGGAAGGAGGCAGACTTGCTTCTTCTGCCACAGGTCTGCTCTCTATCACGAGGCAGAATTGTAGATTGACTGTATAAGATGAATTTGCATGAGAGAGACGAGTGGATTGCTGTCAGCCCACAAAAACTTTAAATATAAACTAGTAGTTACTGCCTGCATAAATGGGAATATTTTCCTCTTTTAAAATTCTGTTTCTTTTCTGCATTTTTGTAAGTGGAGAAAGCATTGCGGTCTACTGAGAGCTGCCGTGGTGCCATGCCATCGTGCAATACAGTATTTTTGTCACTCAGGAAAAGGCCTTTTATTATTTTTCTGACCAATTATGGCTTACCATGTGTACTCAAATAATCCAGACACCCGCGTTACTTTCTGAGTTACTCACAAGAATAACCGAAATGTCAGACAGATAATAACACTGGCTAGATCTGGTCTTTTTATGGAATATTGCTGTTTAGTCTTGGGAGTGTGTGTCTGAGGGGGGGGGCAGGAAAGGGATGCTATTTCAAACTGATTTTCATCAAGACAAAATACGGAGGGCAGCCTAAAGCCCCTTAGCTTGGTTAGTCTGTTAAGGTGTGGAAACTCGAGATGAGACTCAAGCAGTGTTATTGATCATTTGTACTTGGGGGGGGGGGAAAGTCAGGGCCCATGAGTGTGATTGAACCAGGTATTGGCATTTTCCTGGCTGAGACTGGTATACCAGGGAAAGCTTAAAGGATGATTTGGCAGTTAGATGCCAAGTGACACACAGTGCTTAGCAGGCTAGGGAAGTGTGCTGAAGTTAGGATCAGACAGCTGGACCGGAGTCTTCATGCTGTTGCTGTCCAGGAAGTCCACAGGACATGCCATTTAGGATTTGGGGGGCTCAGTTTTTCTCATCCCTAAAGTAAATGAAATTATATGTAGTGACTCCTAAAACTTTGCTTAAAAATATTCCATCGTGAGGAATATTACTTATTTGCTTATTTGTTTGTTTGTTGTGCCGGGGATTCAATGTGGAGTCTGTGTATGCTAGGCAAATGCTCTACTACTGACTTAAATTCCCAGGCATTGTACGGCTTTTAAAAATCAGCAGTAAATATTATTATTTTTTGGCTTTTCTTCTCTCTCTCTCTCTCTCTCTCTCTCTCTCTCTCTCTCTCTCTCTCTCTCTGTCTTGGAGAGGGAGATACTGGACTTTGGTGACTTCCCTTCATTTCCCTTTCTGCGGCTTGAGCCCTTCCTCCCTGCTTCCCTTCCATCATCATCATCATGGCTTTTAGGGTGAATGTTTACAGTAGCAACGACGAGGTACTTGAATGGATAGTCCTTTTTTTTTTTCTGGCTTTCAGTGTATTCATTTTGAAACTAAATATTTGAAGGCATTGAGAAACAGAGGAAGTCCGCTTGTTAACGCAGGCTGCATACTCTCCTCCCTGGCAACTGCCCAGTTGTTCAGGGGCAGATCACACACAGCCCATTCAGAATGTAGCGTACGGCATAGTTACCCACACAGTAAGTAAGTCGTCAAACCTGTTTAGAATCATACCTCAGCCATCTGCAATAGGATTGTCGTTGGCATTTAACTTCTCAAAAGTTCAAGAACAATTTAAAAACTCTATTTACAATGAGTACTTTCTCAATGGAAATTATGAGAAATCTTTCATTTCTCTCCAATGTTATTTTATTCTTCGACTTCAGCTCAAATATTGGTGACTTGAAGGACATATTTTGCAGTTTATCTTTATTGAAAAGAGATGACATAGCAAACTTATAAAGTGTGATCGTCCAAAAACACAGAAAAACGAAAAAAAAATATTTACATGCTTTGGTCTCTTATGGACTTTACTGGTGTAATATAATTTTATTATTTATAAAGAGTAGTTTTCTAATTTATTTTCTCTCCCTGTGTACTTTTTAAAAAAGGTCACATATCTTTTGACAAATAAGACATATGGAAAAATAGTATAATTTGAAGAAAATTCAAATGCTCTTAGATTGCTAACAACTGGCTTTGTCTTGCTATATTTAAAAGTACTAAAGGGATTGTCCCAGCATGCTTTTCTGAGGAATTTCAGTTTTCACTGGCCTTGTGGCCACTGCCATAGGGCTCCCCCCTGCTGCTGTGTAGGGATGCAGCCAGAGGTGGTATGTAGGAGACCAGATGCTGTGCCCCAATGGCAGTTGGTATGTAGAGTTTATCTTAAGTTCAAGTTTGTGGATCCCTGCCCCAAGGAGTCAAAATAATCCAAAGAAAAATCACACAAAGTTCACATTTAGGATGCCTTTAATGAAGTAAGCCACAGTAGACAAGATTTGTAACATTTCCTTGGTGATTTACATATCTCTGAATGAAGTGGGACACATCTTACCATCACCCGACTTTTGCAAGAAGGAAACAGGCACAGGCCGTTAAGTGAGCCGGGCTCAGACACCCAAGCCAGCTGCTTAGCTAAAAGTGGTGCGGTCATTTTATGTCATCTGCATACTTGCTTCTCCGCCGTCTGACATCAGGACACCAGAGGGTTAGGGAGAGAGGTGGGAGATCAGAGAGGGGGCGGGGAGTGAGGGTGTATGGATTCAGGAGGGAGAGGGAGAAAACTGAATTAACTGAGCCTAGTACACAAAGGCCTGAATCTCGACTTCAGAATAGCCATGCTCTGGTTCTGTATGCTCTCAGGTCCCAGGTTACCCCGTCCACTGCAGGCAGTCACCAATCGACATTGCAGGGGATGGCTCTGGAGCAGGCCCTGCCTTTCCAGGCTGGTCTTCTGTGCTGTTCTTACTACGTGTTGGGCTGGCAGATGCTAGAGGCGGCAGGTGCTCTACTTCTCTGGTGATGATTAAACCTAATAGCCTCTGTCCAGGAGTATGTGACAGGAGAATCAGGAAGTGGAATTTCTACTTAATGAGACTTTGAAAGGGAGGCCTCTAGACTGGGGCTACAGTTCAGTGGCGGAATGCTTGCTCAGAATGCACAAGGCCCCAGTGACACTAAATAAATACATACAGAAACAAATGCCAAGGAGCAGAGCTAGACCTCTGTGGAGGTGATTATCGGAAGCTCCAGTTGTTCCTCTAGCACAGACTCACCGTGGGCTTCGTACTAGGTGGGTGGAGTACAGAAGATTTGCACTGAGCACACGGTCGTAAGGTGCGTTTCTAATTACACCGATCTGTTTCCAGGGGCAGCAATTTAATCTCCGCTTCCCTCTTTCCTCCATTTCTTTCTCTTGAAAATGAAAACTAATCTAAAGTTGGGTGGGCCAGCCTTTTTCATGCAATGGTGCTGTGTCGATGGCTTCTTTTTTTTTTTTTTTTTAAGATTTATTTATTTATTATACGTAAGTACACTGTAGCTGTCTTCAGACACTCCAGAAGAGGGCGTCAAATCTCATTTCGGATGGTTGAGAGCCACCATGTGGTTGCTGGGATTTGAACTCAGGACCTTTGGAAGAGCAGTCAGTGCTCTTACCTGCTGAGCCATCTCACCAGCCCGTCGATGGCTTCTTAACCTTTGTGTGTGTGTGTGTGTGTGTGTGTGTGTGTGTGTGATGAAAACCAGGTGTTTGTGAGTCTGAGGAAAGCATGGCTGAAGACTCCCTGGAATCACAGGCAGAAGATCACAAAGACTGCCAAGCTGCCATTTGACTGAGGAAGAGACAGAAAATCAGCAGGAGCCACTCTGCCACCTGCCTGTACTGTGCTGTTTCTCTGAGTATTTAGGAAGAACCCTTGTCCCGTGAACACCCATTAAGTGACTACAGAAACATATCTGATCATTTAGAAGCCATGTCCCCGTCTGTTACTTCATTTAAGGGAACCCAGTGGTAGCAGCCATCATCTTCAGACGTGAGAACTGGGGGGCATCTGTAGCTTGATTGAAGGTGACTCTAAGTGACTTTGCATGCTCTAGTGTTGAAGTACCGCCAACTATCTCATGTTGCTTCCTCTGACCATGTATTATGTAATTATGCATGAAGCAGGGGACTAGGTTTTGCACAGTGAGCTATCTTGAGTTGCTTCCTCTGACCATGCAATTATGCATATAGTGGGGTATTGGGTTTTACATGATGAACAAACCATAAAGTTACTGCTCTAGGGAGGAGATGAAGAAGGTGCCTGTAGAACCCCAGACCAAGGCAGATCATCTGAGCAGGAGTCCGGACGAAAGCTGAAGCACTGCTTCCAGCTGGCAGAGGATGTCTGGAGAGAGGAGGCATGCCCCTTTAAATCTCTCTGTATAGCCCACTGGGCTGTCTCCCCTCCTCGGTGTATTGTCTCAGGGAGTCAGTGGACATTGCCTGCTTGTTGACTGACAGGGGCAATGAAGCACTAAGCGTTGTAAAGTCTTCTTATATAAATGAATGAGGGGCAAGGGGAGTTGGTGTGGGGAGGAAGAATTTTAGATTTGATATGAAGACAGCAACGCAGGTGGTTCCATGGAACTGGAAATAGGTGGGCTTAGTAATCAACGACGCGTCTGATGGGAGATTGATTGGCTTGAGGCTGTGGAGTGCCTTCAGCTTTCGGCTTGGACAGTTGGACGTCACTCTTACTACTCGCTAACGAAGCTCTTCAGAGGGGTGATGTGACACCTCTTAATCAGTTTGAGATAGAGACATGCACACTGTTTCCAGGTGGGGACCCAGTGCTTTTGGAAGGCCACTTTCTGAGAGAATGGCCTCTGCCTGGTTCTCCTATTCACCTCATGCTCTGTGTTGGAAACCTCCCCACCGCTCTTAGAACTCAGCTTCCTGTGGAAGAAGATGCCTCTCAGTGAAGTGTTAAATAAACGGACAACAGATCAGGGTGAAGAAACAGATTGTATTTTTTCGAAACTTTGTTCGAATACAGACCCGTTCCTTCTCTGCCAGCTGAATTGTGTTGGCCTCCCCAGGCTCGTCCGTGAAAATGCCTCCGGGGTCCTTCTGATTAGCTGGAGACTGTAATTTTCTTCCCAATAAATTTTAGGGAGGGTACCTTCTGGGTTTTTTTCGAGGCGATTCATTACAACGGTAAAAAGAAAGTGAGTGCCTTTTATTTGGGCAATGTAGAATGCCTAGAAACTTATCAAAGAAACCACTTCAGAATGTATTGATTATTGGCAGAGCATGGTGACTTTAAACCTTTAATTCCAGCACTTCAGTGGCAGAGACAGAGGCAGGTGGAGCTCTGTGAGCTCGAGGTCAGCCCAATCTACATTGAGAATTCTAGGCCAGCTAGGGCTGCTACACAGTGATACCCTGCCTCAAAAATCCCCCCCCCCATCTCTCTCTCTCTCTCCAAATAAATAAATAAATAAATAATTTTCATAGTGTAGAATATTTCTGTCTTTATTTTGAATTATAGGGTACTCTTAAAGGGCTGATATTCAGAACCTTAGTTCATTTAACATATGTATTGAATACATATTAGGTATCAGGGATGACTTTAGGAATTAGAGATGCAGCAAAGAACAACAGAGGCAAAGTCCTTCCTCTTCTCCCTTCTCCCATACCAGTAACATACAGGTAATGTGACACGATGTGCCTGCCACTGCATGGATGAACCTTAGGTCATTATGCTGAGTGACCAGAGGACATGTTGCTCGTGGTTCAGTTTCTCTGAGGTATGCAGAGTCGTCAGGTTCACGGAGGCAGAAAGTAGAAGAGTGATTAATGCCAGGAGCTATAGGGAGGACAGAATGGAAAGCTTCTCTTTAAAATGAGGGCTGAGTTCTAGTTAGGTAAGACAAGGGCATTCTGGAGAAAGGATGCACAGCCCTGTGAAGGTACTTAGATGTGTCGCTGTATGAATCAGAATGACTAAGATCCTTCAGCTTGTATTTTGCCATAATAAATACTACATGTGCAGCATAATAAATATTACATGTTGGCGTATTGCGTTGTTAAATTTTTACTGCCGTGAAAAAAAAAATGCTGTGACCAAGGCAGGAAGAGTTTATTGGGCTTACAGTTTCAGGGGATGAGCTCATGACCATCATGTTGGGGAGGGGAGCATGGCATTGGGCAGGCAGGCAGGTGCGGGGTTAGAGCAGAGGGCTAGCACCAGGAGAGCTCACATCTTGACATTCAAGCATGAGGCAGAGAAAGCTAACTGGGAATGGCATGGGGCTTTTGAACCCTCAAAGCCCACCTCAAATGACACATTTCCTTCAACAAGGTCACCCCCCACCCCAATTCTGCCAAATAGTTCCACTAACTTGGAACCAAGTATTCAAATACGTGAGCCTATTGGGGAGTCATTCTCATTCACACCACCACACAGACTTCTGCTCCTTTTGTTGTTTGTTTGCCTCTTTCTATATTTCCTCCACCCTCATATCTGTATTCAGTTATATAAAAATAATCTACTATAGGGAACATTATATATAAAATGCTAGGAAGCAATAAATATCATGACGAAGACTGGGAAAGGCTGGGGGCATGGCATGGGTGACTGGTTTAGACAAGACCGCTATGGTGAGATGACATTTGAGCAGAGACCTTCACTGAACTCTGTGAGGAAGCATCACACATGTTATTGTCTGTATGAGCCTGCTTAAATAAGAAAATGAGTTAACACTTTCTTTCATACAACATGTTTTGATTATATTGTTTCCCTTCCCTCGACTCCTTCTAAATCCCTTCCTGTCTCCCTATTCACCCAGCTTTGTGTTTCTTATCTCCCTCAAATCAGTCAATCAATCAATCAATTGATCAAAACAGGAAAAGTAACAACAACAACAACAACAACAACCAGAACCTGAAAGAAAAAAAAAATAAAACAAAACAAAAGAAAAAAAAAAAAAAAGAAAGCACACGTGTGCACAAACACACACACCCCACACAAAATGACATGAATTTGTGTTGGCCAGCTACTTCTGGGCCATAAGTCCTCCCTGGAGCACGGTTAATATGGCCAGTGAAACTCCCCTGGAGAAAACTGATTTGTCATTTCCCAGCAGGTAGAAATTGCAAATAGCTCCTTGGTTAGGAGCAGGCCTTTGTGTCCACTTCCCCTTTCAGGGCTAAGGTTTTATCTGGTCTGAACCTGTTCAGGTCTTCTGTGTCTTGTCCCAGTCTCCGAGTTCTAACGTGCATCTGTCTTGTGACTGAATGTACCCTTGGCATCATCCACCATCTTTGCCTCTTCCACAAAGACTCTGAGTCTTGAGGGAGGAGGTTTGATAAAGACATCCCATGTAGGGTTGAGTGTGAGCCTGCTTTTTTTATTTCTCCCAGCTATGAGAATGTCTATTAGCGGCCTTCATTCAAACTTGGTCTGTCAACTAGGGTTCAGTTTTATGCACCTGTGTCAGGGATCTGATTAGTGTCCAAGAAGCAGCCTTCTATCCAGAGAAGAGAAGTAAGCAAGTCTTCTCCTTCGGAAAAAGAGAGTACAGAAATGGCCCTGCAATGATGACAGAAGAGAACTTGGTGATATGCACCAAAGTAAAGGGGATTCCCATACAAATGCTTCACAGAACTGTGTCATCTTTTGTTCCAACTCTCCTCTATATAGGATAGGTCACATGTCATTTTGAGGTAAGGTGGCTTTTAATATGAGTGTGTGTGAATTCTTTGTGATTGTGTATGTGTGTGTGTAGAAGGTCAAAAGTAAGTCCTGGTTGAACAAGGAATTAATGTGTTAGTTAAATTACATTGAGGCAGGGAGTTAACATTAAGAGGTAACATCCAGAGAGTACAAGGTCATCTTTAGATGGAGAGGAAGATGCTCAGGGCTGGGGAAAGTGATGGGTGTCCCTATAGTATCTCAAAGTGCATTTGTAGCTGGGACAAGCTCTCAGCTGTTGACTCTATCTGCAAGAAAAGCTCATGTGATTCCTGGGTTGTTCTTAAGCCTTACCTGGTCCACCAGAGAGTGGAGTGGACTCTTTGAGGCACTGTGTTAGGGAAGCCTAGAATAAATAAACATGGTATTACAATGTGTGTCCTCTCTTACTTTGTCAGTTTGGCCAGATGGTGTGTTCTGTGCAGTCCTGTAGACTACTTTGCAGAGCCTTTGGGGCCTCCAGGATCTTCTGCGGTCTGGCTCCTTCACCTTTGTTTTGACTGTGTCCCTTCATCCGTGCTTGGTGCTCTACTTCTGCCAAACTGAGCCGCTTTTGGGATGCCAAATGTTCCCATCCTCAGGTCCGCAGTACCTCTCCTCACAGTGCTCCCTCTGCCCAGGCATGGCTTCCCCCTCATCCCTTCTGCCCTGCCCATCACCTGCTTCTGTTCAGACACAGGTTGGGGCAGTTTCAGTGTCACATGGATCCCCTCTCTGTTGGCATGCCTATTTATTCACTGTACTTGGAGACTCTTGGAAACCAAGTGGCTGTGTGCTTCAACTCAGCGTAGCACCTCATTCTTCTGATGCTCACTGGGGTTCATATGTCAGGCCTGTGCCGCCATGGGAACATGTAGAGAGCTGTCATAAACTAGTTCATTAATTCTAAGACATGGAACAACACAGAAGGAAAATGATCAGTTGAATAGTCTCTCTACAGTTAGAGAGAGAGAGAGAGAGAGAGAGAGAGAGAGAGAGAGAATATGAGTGGATTAATTTCATTCACCAAAAGATGTCTGAGAAAAAGCTTTGTCTGGCCTGGAAGAATATGTCAGTGGGACAGAATTTGCGTAAACTGCATGAGACCCTGGGTTCAATCCTATGAACTGGAGGAAAGGGGAGGTATACGCCCCATAACACTCTGCATGGGATACATTTTTAAAACCGAGAGTACAGTACTTGCCAGTCTGGGCAAAACTTCAGCTCAACTTCTATATCCTTAGTACCAACACCCCTTCATATGGAATTCCTGCCCATTTCTCCTGTGGAAACACCAAGCCTTTTTAGGCAGACCTTTAAGTTCTGTTTTAAACAGTGTTATGCTCTTTTTTTTTTTTTTTTTTTTTCCTGTTACACTTCTTGCCATTCATTTAACACGTGGGATCTAGTTCAGGTGATCTATGTACTGGCTTCAGGACCCTGGTATTTTTCTCTCTCTGATTTTTCAAGTTCCAGGCTTTTAACGTGATGGTATACATGTTGAAATTTGGGAAGATCCTCAGGATCAAGGAAGGAAGTAGACTGGAGGCAGATGTCCGCTTCTTGGATTGTTGAAAGGAACTGTATGCTTTTCTGAAGAAGTTCTTCTTCCCCTCCTCCTCCCTTTCCCCTCTCCTCCCTTTCCTCTGCCTCCTCCCCCTCCTCCCCCTCCTCCCCCTCC
>NC_034607.1:41367260-41395508 GCF_900095145.1 Mus pahari
CCTCCCCCTCCTCCTTGTCCTATCTTATAAACTCCTTCCGGTGCTATAGAGTAGAGACTGGGTGAGATACTTGTGTGCTCATGGCTCCTGGGACCTGCCTCAGCCATGCTCCTTGTGGTAGTGGTCTCTTCATGTACTGACCCTAACAGCACACAACAGGATCAAAAGAGAAGGAAGGATCTATCTTTTCGACCTTTTTGCTGCTCTTTCCAGTCTGCCTCCTGGGTCTATCCATCCTTGCTTACATGTAGTCTTGCTGGGGCAGGTCTGAGTTTGCACAGAGTGCTGTCCTGTATCATTACTCTGTGGTCTCCATGACATGCTTCTCTGCTTGGTCCATGTGTATCTTTTGCGGGTTTCACTTGCTTATACAGGAAGTTCTCGGATGCTGCCAAGCCTGTTGGCAAAGGTGGATGAAGTCAAACAGTATAATATGTTCTGGACGCCAGAGCTGTGGTCAGGAGGAAAAGTCATCAACCTGAAAGGTGGGAGCATCTCCAACAAGGACTGATGATTATGCTTGCTTGCTCTGTGCCCTTCGTTCCACTGCCGGCTTATAGCTTCTAGGCTTGGAGGCTGCAGTAAACTTTAGGATGTTGGGCATAAAATAGCTACTGTAATATTTATATGATGCAGCGTATACCTACAGCATACATTGGCATAGGAACCAATTTATATATATATATATATATATATATATTCCAAGTAGAGGATGAATTTGTGTATTACAGGAAAAACATTCTGGAATTAACATCAGAGATGATGTGAAGATATTTTTTTGAGGCCAGCCACACAATCATCTTCATGATAAGCAGTCCAGGGAAATAAAATAACTACCAAACAAAGGAGAATAGCTAGGAAGTTTGAGATTTAGTTCCCCAAAGTTGTCTCACAAATTAAGAAATTGGAAGCACCAGCTTCCCTCCAGTGCCAATTTAGTATGATGCTGTGTTGACACACTTGTTAAAACTTGATTTTTTTTTTTTAATTTAACTGAAGGAGCGGATTACTGTTCCGTTTCATTATCTTGAATTCAGTGTCAGGCAATAATTGCTGACAAACTGGCATAGTCACCTGTGCCTTCTCCTGAGAGCTGATGGAGGGATATAACAAAACCAGTTTATGCAGCCATGGAAGGTTTCTTCACTCTGAAACCAAACTCGGGATGCCCGGGAGATTCAAGAAGAATTGGTTCTACACTGGAGGGACGTTCTGTGAGTTCCTGGTGCAAAAGCATGGGCTAATTTTCATTGGGGTTTTTCTCTCTGAGAGGTGAGAAGGGAAAAATGATAAATCTCTCAGAGTGAGGAAAGTAGACCATTCCCCTTTCCCTGACAAATTAGGAAACACATTAGAACATTCCCAACTAAATCTTATTTAGCAAGATTAAAACATGCACCCCTTTGCTGCTGCATTATCTGTCCCTTTCTGAAGAAAGCATGATTTACGAGCCCTCCGGATCTTCTTGTGGCATTAATAACATCTTGAGCCAGCTGTTTTATTGGGTGTACACAGAGGGTAATTAGAAACATCTGACAATCCCATAGTATACCCACAGCACAATAACATTGAGCTACAAAGAAAAAAATCACTCCAAAATGGTGTACTTGGTAAATACATGGATTTCTCATTAAACCAATTGCACTTTGTATGATATACCATTTTTCTGAGATAAGCCAAACTCTCTAGGCTGAAAATATCCCTTCATTGCAATATTCTCATGGAAGAAATCATGGCCTTATTTGGTAAAAGACCCGTGACTCTGCCGCCCGTACGGTAATTATTATTTCCCTACTGTCAAACTCCATCATATTATGGACCATTTTCTGCCAGAAGTATTTCTTCTTTTAACCTGGCAGTGGCTTAAATTTTAGAATTCCAATGGAGCTCATTTAGGAAATTAACTCTTAAAAGCATCCTGCACTAGGGACCGGCAGTGTCCAATTTTTCCTAGTAGTTGATTCTGGAAATCAACTGGGATACAGGACCTTGGGCTTCGGTTCAGCTAGTGTTTGGAATCAGATCCGCTGTACTTGTTGGTTGAGTTGGAAGCATTTGGGTAACAGCAATAAAGGCAGAGCCTTTCATCCCCAGCTTTCCTTCCTTCAAGATGAAGCGACCTGGTGGTAGCTGATGAATGAATGGCTCCTTTTCTCTTCATTCACAAATAGCAAGACCCCAAGAGAAGTCAATGTTGGGTAAAGCTCAGAGACTCTGGGAAGGTAAGCCTGGGTCTGAGTCAGAGGCACCTAGAGCCTCTACAGCTGATCTGACTTTGTGTGTCCTCTCTCAGTGTGCTGTTTGTCCTTTCTGATCTGTGTGAATGGAACTGCTTATTGATCACTGATGGAACGTATATATGGCTGGAGGTTATTCATTACTTATGAAGCTATTGGAAGGATAAGAGGATTGACCTGTGTGGGAGGATGTGCAGACTTTCTTTCCAGTTCTTGCCTTCTTTATCTCCAAATCATAGTTTCCAGCCTGGTTAGACTGTAAAATATTTGGAGTGGTTTCAAGATAGAGACACATGGCTTGCACTCTATGAGCCATGCATTAGGATGTCTGGGCTTCTTTTGAGAATATGTATTTTTGTTAACAAGGCTTTGCAATGGTCATTCCTCAAGTACCGTCCACCTATTTTGTTTTTAAATTTGAGTCAGGGTCTCTCCCTGGCCTGGAACTCTCCAACTAGGCTAGGCTGGCTGGCCAACAAGTCCCAAGGATCTATCCACTTCTGTCCCCCTGATACTTGTGTAAAAAGCACACAGCAAAACTACATTCAACTTTTATTTTATATGGGTCGTAGGGATCAGACTCTGGTCCTGTGCTTGAAGGGAAGTCCTTCCCTGATTGAGCTATCATCCCAGCCCCAGGATACTTGTTTATTGAGTTCCCTAATCTCTTATTTAGCAAGTGCCTGATGACACCGATTCAGACAGTAAGATGATCTTGCCCTTTATAAAACTCATGCTTCAGTTGTTGTCTCTCTTAGATCTGAGATTTTGTTACCTTGCCTGATGGATGGCCTTTTGGAACAGTCCCATCAGAATAGTTCAGACTGTGGGGGTCTTGCACATCCTTGCCACAGAACATGCTGTGTGACATGTCCTCCTTGTCACCTTACTATTTCAGCATGATTTGATTCGCTCGTATATGCAGAATTTCTCAGGAGATTTGAAAGTCCAACAACACCCATTAAATGTCATGGCATGTGTCAAATGCTGTTACGTGTTTTGGTCTTCTGGGCTCCTACAGAACCAGCTAGTTTTTTGTAGTCCAAACAAAATCCCCTAACAACAGAATGGCCTCTTGACCTCAGCTTAGGACTATAGCCCAAACCCCTAAATGAAAGTCTAGCTTCCTGTGTAATGTTCAGCAAAGGATCACTGCCCTTAGTGAGGTATTTTGATTTGAAAGTCAGTCCTCTTAGTTTATTAGTCATGAGACAGGTCATTAAATGTTTCTGGAAGAAGCAGAAAGGGACATATTTACAGTACCATTCTGATGCAGTAATTCCCCTCCCCATACCCTGGGATTCCTTCTAAACACCTCAACAGTGTCCACAGATGCACTTTGGAGATAAAATAACAAGAACTTGTACAAACCCAACTGACCCAAACCTGTCACTCAGCAATCCTGCTTTGAATTAACACAAGAAGCCTTGTGTTGAACCTGCAAACTCAACATGCTGGGATTTCTATTTGGGAAAATGGAACTTGTATATTAAGTGTTGAGCATGGGGCAGTTGAATTAGCAGAGTATTATATAAGAATATAAGAGTATATTATGTACTTACATAAGAATCTGAGTGTAGTAAGTGTTAAGCATGGAGCAGTTGAATTAAAAGAAAATAGAGGAAAAATCAACCCAGGTGCATAGCAAAGCTGTACCTCCCCCTTCCTTTGCCCTTGAAACCCACCGTGACTCCTTCATGTTCATTGGGCTTTTCTTCATTCCCTATGGTCTTTCTTCACTGATCTCCAATGGCTATGGCCACAGTTGATGTTCATAGGCATCTTTTCTCGCCTAATCCCCATGTCATGCGGGAAGAGGAGAAGCTGTTTGAATGTAACTGCATCTCTCATGCTGAGCAGTTTGAACTCCCCTCCCTTCTGCTCTCAGGCTAACTCTGGGTTAGCGTTCCAGAAGCTTGAAGTCCACAGTGGTGGAGCACACACAGGATAGCAGGAGTGTTGAGCATGGGCTCACATCTAAAACTGCAAGCAGGAGGTAAAGAGAGCACAGGAGACGACATGATGTGAGACTTTTGAAGCCTTGAATCCCACTCTCCTCAAATCCCATGCTTCCTTCACCAATGACACACATCCTAGTCCTTCCCAGCTAATTTTATTAACTCGTGACTGTGTATTCAAACATACGAGACTGTAAGCGCTATACTTGATCAAACTACCACAGACCCCAAATGTCAAGATCATCATAGTTGGGAATCCCTGCTCTAGATAGAGAAAGGCAGTCTATTTTTTTTCTTTCCAGACACCTAAGACCCCTCATAACACTGTGTTCATGTTAGTGGAAAACCTCCTTCTTAACCTCAGACAATTGTCTAGGTGAAAATTCCAAGATTTATGTCATAGACGCATGATTGTAGGAAGAGTGGTGGAACTCACAGGTTCAACCATCCTTGGATAATGTATAATCTAATCAACCACAACTAGACTCCTGGAGGCTTGATACCTGCTCAGAAACTTACCTGTGATGATGGTACCAAGGTCAAGATGGGTTGTCCAGTGTTAAGATGGGCTGCCATGTCTCATAGGACTTCCTCACTCAGCTTCTTGGCTTTTTCTCACAGGACATCTTTAGGAGCTTCAAGAAGGAATAGTGAGAGGAACATTGTGCAGGAGACATAATTTTTACATCTCAGAAATGAATGTGTGAGAGGCACCCTTTTTTCAGCACTTGCTGTTGCTGCTGTAGACACTCAGGTGCAGAATAACTGCATAGTGACAAGCAGAAGAAGAGAATGTCAAGTGTGTTTATTTGAAAGATAGAATCTTTGCATGTTCAAATAAACCCAGCACCTTGGGGAGGCACGTGTGTGTTATTTTTAAACCAAGTCTCTATATATTTTGCCAAGGTTGAAGGAAAAGAAGAGAGATATTTTTCTTTCTAAAAAGGTCCGACACTGAAAACTTGACTCCACACTTGTTGAAAAGGAAAAGCCAATCTGTGGTCCAAGTTCTTGTAGTCTAGCTGGACAAGGATACAGCTCATATGCTGTGGGCTCACTGTTGGGTTGACACAGCTCTGGAGAGCAAGGATGAGAATTTGCCCTTACCTGCTCACAAGTCACAGAGCTGTTCCCTTAGGTTTTGGTCATCTGGCTAAGGGTCTTGGGATTTGCACAATTGTGTCTTTTGTGTTTTTTTTTTTCACTTTAGGGGAGAACAGATTCATAATTCCACCAACAGAAAATCACTGTGAGTTATTGTGTATCTTCCTGAGAACCCAAACTCATAAATCATATTACTTGCTCTCTCTCTCTCTCTCTCTCTCTCTCTCTCTCTCTCTCCCTCTCTCTCTCTCTCTCGCTGTCTCTTTTTCAGTTTTTGCAGAGAGGGTCTTATTCTTTACTCCAGGCTGGCTTCAAACTCATGATTCTCTTGCCCCTGCCTCCTGATGACTGGGATTGCATATGTGTGCTATTCCATTCTTTTCCTCCTTTAATGATATACAGTTCATTTTCTAAATATATTAGCACTGTTCATCCAGTCATCCGTTGATGAATATCTGAGTCTTTTTCCCTTTTGACTATTGTAGATAATAGTGCTGTGAGCAGTGGTGAGTGTATATCAGACTCCTTCCTTTGAATTTTTGGGTAACATGTACAAGTTTGAATTTTGGGGTAACATGTACAAGTTTTGAGCATCACCAATCTGAAAATCCGGAGTTTGACAGTGCTCTGAAATCTGAGCTCTTTTAAGCATTGATGTGCAATCCAAAAAGAGTTGATTGAGTTGTTGCTTGAGATGTCATTAGGGATGACCACAAATGAATAAAGATGATGTAAGCATTCTAAAACAACAGGGAAAAAAACCAAAACCAAACCAAAACCAAAACCAACCAACCAACCAAACAAAAACCCAAACTCTGAAGTCTCACCCCGATCTTAAACACACAGACAAGAGGTGTTCTACCTGTAGCTGGAGAGGAATTGCTGATCTATAGGGAGCTTTGAGCTCAGCTTCAGCAGAAATTGCCAACCTGGTCACCTTGGAAGCCATTCTGTTTCTATGGTCCCCTCAGCGATGCTCCAGCCGGCAATTTCCCTGAATCCTTGGACAGTGATTATTTCCCGTTTCTCTTGTTAATTAGAATGATGGATATTTGCATTCATTTTGTCCCAGGGCTTGGATAAAATGAATGCAAATATCCATCATTCTATGTAACAAGATAATCCTGTATGAACTTTCTGAGAAAATTCATAGAGGATTCTCTTGTTAATTAGAATGTGATAGCTCATGGCTTTGATTTGCATGTCTCTGATGATGGGTGAGATAGAATGTCTTCTAATGTACTCATTGGACATCTGTGAGTCTCCTTTGAAGGCATGCCTGGTCAGGTCCTTTGCCCAGTTTTGAATTGGTTTGATGTGGTTGATATTTTTTTTCCAAGCTAGAATTTCCATTTTTCCAAGCTCGGTACTTAATTATAGCATCCTGTATGGCTGATATTGATTGTGAATCTTTCAGGAGATCTGCATTCTGGTTTTGGTTTTGGCACGTGTACTTGGACAAGACTCATTTTGTAAGTCTTCATTTCTTCATCCCTGAAGATTTGAGGGGGTGGAGACACAGGCTTTCCTGGCAGTCTCCGAAGCCCATTGCCTTGCTGGTGCAAAGCTTGTTCCGAGGGAGCAGCCTCGTGTGTGCATGGAGCGGGCTATCTTGAGTGTGTTTCATTCTGTACATACATACCTTCTGTGAGTTCCAATTGTGCGCATGGCAGAGTACCTTTTGTACTTTTTATTTTTGGCTCTTCCTTCACTGTGAGTTGAAGGGTGGTTTTGTACAACTACAGTGATATATCAAGTGGTAATGTGTCATCAGCCTGACAGGTTTGATCAGAAAAAAAATCAAGGCCTGGAAACATTGGACAGGCTTACAAATGACTCTCTATTTTTCTTACTTAGATTTTCAACTCCAAGTTCTCAGAAGAGTTTGGCCCAGAACAGGATGACTCCATGGTGGTCTGAAGGAAGCACAGCTTGTTTGGAGCAGGATAAAAGGATAGAGTCAGGTTGGAGAGAGCGGAGGGGTTTATTTTCTTAGAACTGAAATGTGAATCTGCACTCCACAGATTGTGCTGGGACCCCGTGATGAGTAACAACACACGGATGGTTGACGACTAAAAATTTGAGTCACAGTTATCTAAATCCCCGTGGTAGGGTTGAAAATGTCAAAAGCCAATTTTAAAGTTGAGGAAAGCATTTTCGGAGTAATTGAAAGGGTAGCTTTTGAGTTCATTTATCTCCTGCCAGTTCCCAGGACTGTCTTTATTTCTCGGGATTAATACTGCCTTGATTTTTTTTCTTTGCATAAAAATAAAGGCCAGACACAGACACATGAGTATTCTCCATTAGTTAGAAAGCCCCGTTTCCATCTCTGTGCTGAGAGAGCTCACCCTGCTCTGGGTCCCCCAAGATGCCAGTAGCTTCAGGTTCCTGGAGGACAGGAGACAGTGGTTGATTCTTCACTGCTTCAGATGCCTCTTGGAGGCTACACACTGTCTTTTATGTCCTCATCCAAGGCCACAGATGCTGTCAAGAGACTCTAACCCCAGGAGTTTCACTGGGGGTTCCCAGACCTCTGTCTAGATGATGATGGTGGTGGTGGTGGTGGTGGTGATAATGTTGTTTGTGGTGATGGTGATGGCGGCAGTGATGTTAACGATGATGATGACAAAGTACATTCTGAGTAGCCCAGCTAGTGCTTAACTTGCCATCTTCCTGCCTGAGGCTTCTGAGTGCAGGGATTACCGTATGTACCAACATCCTTTTCAAAAGCTTGTCTATTAAATTGTCTTGTCAACTTCCCCATTTGAACACACTACTCTTTTTGGCTGGCCTTCGCTCCTACCAAAGTTACAGTTAACTATATCGGATGACAGGTTTGTTTTGTTTGTTTTTTTTTTTAAATTGATTTGTTCATCATTGAAAAAAATAATAAATGGCATATAAAATGGACAAAAATGTGGGATGGGAACCATTTGACAAATGCAAGTTTTGTTTCTTTTCCTGTCCTGTGAGCACCGAGATCTCTTAGACATACAAATGGGTCCATTTATATGCCCTCTAGAATGTGTATGTATTGGCAGATATATAAACACAGCCTGGAGCTTTCCTATTAATGACTGTGCTATGCTTTATTTGCCTACCCACGAAATAAGTCTTCCTTGCTGTTTTTAAATACTGTACCACAGTCCATCCCAGCATCTATTGTAACTTATTTATCCAGACTCAGTTAATAGACAGCTAGCTCAAAGGTTCTCAACATGTGGGTTACAACCCCAATGTGGAATCGCATAGCAGATATCCCGCATGACGGATATATACATTATGATCCATAGCAGTAGCAAAATAACAGTTATGACCTAGCAACAAAGTAATTTTATGCTTGGGGATCACCACAACATAAGGAGCTGTGCCAAGGGGTTGCGGCATTAGGAAGGTCGAGAACCACTGCTCTAGCTAATCCTTCAGGCTCCCTAGAGACTCATGTCTATTCTATAATTCTACATCCCATCAATTGGACAATTAGTAGTAACATAACCACATAATAGATCTGTGAAGGTCCCTGGATAAGGCGTAGGAAGTGCTATTAAACCATAGACTATGCACTTATTAGCATTAACTCGTAATTGTCCAACTATCTACTGGGTAGTTGAACTAACATAACCCCAGCACAGTCTTCAGGAGGCATTTTGAAGTTGGGTAATGAGACGAGTTAGTGTATCGCTCTACATTTTGCTTATGTATGAGGTGGTCTTTTCTGGGATTTGACACTGACTCTGCAAGTCCCTTTTATTGTTCACATTCCAGTGAAGAATCTGGTGTTTCAAGTCTGCCCTGTGTCTTACAGGATGCTTGAAGCAGCCTTGGATCATTTGCATGGCACTCATATGTCCCAGGGTGGGGGCTCATTCATCGTACAGTACGGATGGTTTTGAACTCCTGATCCTCCTGCTTCCACCTCCCAAGTGCTAAGATTACATATGGATATGGTGTGTGCCACCATATCTGGCTAAAAGCTTTGGTTCAGCTCTTTTGCCTCTTTAACCTTAGACATTAGTTCCTAGTGGGAGACACAGGAAGACCCTGAAGTTTGATGAGTGGCATCTACATTTATAAAGGAGGAAGAGGAAGCCTGGATTTGTAACAGCACTGCGGAGTGCTGTCTGTATGCCCAGTGCCCAATAACTGCAGTGTCAGGGGTTTGCAGGCATTCTATAGATGAGGTTAAATAACTGATCAGCACCATGTAGCAAGCGTGTTCCAAAGGGCAGGTTTGAAGCTTCGAATCCAGCACTGTGTTCTTCTGTACCCACCATGGTGTTTCATGCTGCCCTCTCTATGCCATGTAGCCCATGTTGAGAACCCTGGCACCGGGCTCTCATCCACGCTGTCAAATGGGAGTGATGAGCTTTGAGAGGTTTTCGTATCTAGAGAGTTTGAAGGTGACTTCCCGAGGCTGCTGCTGCTCTGAGGAAGGATTGGTAGTGCATGAGAGATGATGTCAGGGGGACTTTGTCCCAGCTGATGAAATGCCAGCATACTTTCCTGAATTATATCCCAATTAAGGTGAGGATAAGAGCTATTGGGTACCCGGGAGAAGCTGAGATGACACTACTCACGGAAGACTATATATGTAAAACAGAATATATCTCAATTATTACACAAGCCTTTGTTTGGCATGAGAACAAGCATGTGGTGTCACATAAACGTCATACAGACTGAAGCGGAGAATTTTGAAGGTAATTCTCAGGGATTCATGATTCTAAATACAAGCCTGCCCCTAGAGTAGCGTCCTCGAGTCCTACAGGAATTCAGATCCTCCTTCCCAGTCACAGAAAGTAGCTTCCTACCCACAAGAGCTGCTGGGGGCCTGGACAGTAATGATACTAAGTTCTGGGAGATTTCTGGGTTCACCCAGAGGAAGACATGAGATGAGAGTCCTCAGTGTTCTCTTGAAAGCCAGGTGGGGTTAACGCCTAGAGGGTTTCCCAATTGATCGTTGAGCACAAGTGAAGAGAGAAAGCACGTCTAATCCATAGACATTGTGTTCGCCTCAACGCCCCACCTTCTTTTTGGAGAGATGTAAAATCCCTTTCCTGTGATTCACATGGATTACCCAGAATCCTTGTACTTACTGGAGTCTAAAGCAGAGACTCAGGTTTAGGGGAAATAACTTTTAAACACTACAAACAGTGAGTCCTTCCCTCCTTCCCTCTCCTTTAATGCCAATCTACTCTACGGGTTCTAGAGCTAGGCAGCTCTGATGTCAGAAAATACCCCCCTTCAAAATGGAAAGAGCACCAGGTAGACCTCTCCCCTATTTTTCAATAGCGGAGACACATTGTTAGTCTAGCGCATTGTATGATGAAACAGGAAGCATGTTATCTTTGTGACTCAGCTGTGGCGAAGAGCAATTGTCAGTCAGGCAGAGAGCAACGAGATGGGAATACAGGGGCTTAAGGTCCTTAAGGTTGCTTCGGAAAGAGGAAAAAGCATCGGCTGGCGAGTGGTGGCTGTGGTCATGACAGCTGCGTGTCCTTGTCTCTTCTGAGCCCTGCCTAGGTCCTGCTCATAATGATAGAGATAAGCATTTTTGCTTGTCATTGTATCTGACACTTCCTGGTTGCCCTGTCACAAATAATGAGAACGTCGAGTCCTTCAGGCTGAGCCAGTGACTGGCATCAGTTCTTCTGAATTTTGGATGCTTGCTGGGTAGTCAAGGACTGGCTTTCAAGTCATTTAGCAAGACAGAGTTTGAGTGTGCAGAAAGCTGCCAGTCATTGTCATGCTTTAGAGAACATCACAGGTTCTAAATCCAGGGAGGAATTTTCATCCTCCTTGCGCTCTCTCTCTCTCTCTCTCTCTCTCTCTCTCTCTCTCTCTCTCTCTCTCTCTCTCTCTCTCTCTCTCTCCACATGCATGTGGGTGCAGGACCTGCCTAAGCCAGAAGAGGGCATCGAATCCCCTGTAACTGAAGACTAAAGTTACAGGCAGATGTCAGCTGCCCTTTGTGGGTTCTGGGAACTGAACTGGTATCCTCTGGAAGAGCAAGTGTTCTTAAGCACTGAGCCATCTTTTCAGCCCCTCTTCTCTTTCTTGATCTTTTTTTTTTTGTCATTTAATTTCTTAAATCAAACTTTTATAAGCTAAAAAGCCAGGAATGCTGGGAGGTGGCTTCCTTGGTAAAATGCTTGCCGTGCACACATAAGAACCTGAGCTAGATCTCCAGTGCCAACTGAAAGGCTAGATGTAGATGTGCTAATGGGCCTCTGTAATCCCAGTGCTGGGGCCTCTGGAGACTGGTGGATCCTTGGGGTTCCTGACCAATCTGAGTTAGCCAGCTCCAGGTTAGATGAGAGATACTATTTCAGAAATTAAGGTAGAAAGCAATTGAGGAAAATACCCAAGGTTAACCTCTGGCCTCCTCATTTATATACATGCATGAATAGGTACACACACATACATACACACACACACACACACACACACACACACACACAAATTCACACACACACATGCACTCATACACACATGCACACATACACCCACAAGCAAACATACACATACATGCACATATATACTCACACACACGTACTCATATACACACATGCAAACATACTGCACATATATTCTCACACACTCACATGTGCACTCATACATACACATGCATAGACATATGTGTACACACATACTTATTTGAGCACACACACTCATACACACATGTATATTCCACATGTGTGCACGCACATCAGGAACTCCAGTGAGTATGTTTTATTTAGTAGCCCCTGATGACCTACCTGGAATCTTGGTGTCAGAGCTCCTTTGGGTCACTCTTTCATGCTGTGTGGCAATCTGGTAACATCAGAAAAGAAATCTTCCCCCCAAAAATTTGGTTCTGAGGTAGGAGAAGAGTCAAGTTGATCATGGATATTGTGTGTGCCCTTCACAGATTTATTAACCATTTTCCCAGCTGCTTCTCTTCATCCAGAGAAATAAATAGCACTTCGTTTGCCTCGAAAACCAAGGCCTGCCACATAGTGCGCTCAACCCAGAGAGAGAATCCAGTCACAAGGAAAAAAAAAACAAAAACGAAAACCAACTGTCACAGGCACTTTGCATTTCTGTAGCTTCAGAGAGTAAATTTATGAGGGTCTTGAGGAGGCTTACCCTTTTAATTGTTGGGAGAAGAATAGAAGAAGTTGAACTGAAGGAATCCAAGTGCCTCGGAATGACTTCGAGTGGGTCGTTCATGTGGTTAGGGCAATGCTGCGTCCAAGGGAATACTTTGATTGATTGTGTCAGCGTCCTTGGGTGGCCCTCCCAAGAGCTTGAAGGCTTGTGTAAATTTGGTTTTCTCTAGAAGCTTCTAAGCTTTTAAAGATGAGGCCTTGCATCCTCTCTGTTTTGTTCCCGTAATGATGAACAGTATAATAAATGGGGCCATGTAGGGATTAAGAATAGGTTGGTTGATTGCTGTACAAGTGGACGTTTTCAACTCTGTTGAGACTGAGTAGATATTGTTGATGAGAATGCCGGCGGTTAGGTATTTGGTCCTTATGGTTAGTGGCGATTATTTCTGCTTCATTATTATTAATTGGTCATTGTGGTCCTCAACTCAAGGGTTTACACTGGATTTTAGTTCATGAACTGGCTTTACCAGAGGCTGTCCAGTGACATATGTTCAGTGTCCATTCAGGTCCAACAAGAGCTGAAGAGGGTTTTAGTTATCATTTTATTGAGAGGAGAGAGTAGCATCTACCCTGTAGCTGATGTTCCCCTAGTTTCCATCTCTATGGAGACAGATTTCTTTGCATCCCTTCTTTGCCTTCCCAGAGCCACTGGTACAATGTGCAGTTTTGGAGACAGCATGGTGGATTTTGAACCTCTACCATGTGTTAATGGTATGCTTTGAGAAAAGTGTTAAATATCTCAGACTCCCAGTTATCTTCTATAACTAGGGGTAAAAGGGTGTCATTCACAGGACTGCAGAAGGAAGCCATGAATACAGAGGCTGGAAAACAGCAGGAATCTGAAGCTTTGCACCTCGCCCTTACAAAGAAGTCAAAGAGCCACTTATTTCCTGTTACTCCAGCTGACTGCTCTCCTCCCATGCTGTGAACACATATGGAGCACTGTCATATGGATGAAAGCATTGATTGTGGTGGCAGAGCATTTAATAGATATGTGATCGTTTCCATCATGTTTACACCTTAAGTCGATGGAGTGCAAGCAGTCAATGCATTTTATTAACCAAGAAAGGGAAACTCAAGAAGTTTATATTGACCATATTATATAACCTTCATTTTAGACTAAACAGTCATACAATAGTTTTTATTGACAATTTGTCTAAGAAATTGTGAATCATTTGGTTGTGACTAAGAGCTCCCTGGGTTATTCTAGACAGCACTCACTCAGCTCTTTATACATCCCTGTGGTGGCCTTTGAATTGCTTCTTTCAGGTGAGCATGGGGTAGTTTGCTGAGAGTGAGCAAACTTGCTAGCATTCCTTGATAATTTTACAGGGGCCTGAGAAACACAGCCCCTCTAGAACTTAATCGGTAGACTTACCATTTGCAATACAGTGACAGACACTTATAAATAACTTCTGCCTTTTGTCTGGCTCACAAGAGAACATTTCGTGGAAATATTGTCTGTCTCTGTTTTGAGGCTGGGGCTTGTTTAATAAATTTACATTTGCTCACAAATGCATCCATAGAATTATACATCAGTAAATAGCTGTAAAGATGCTCATCAAACACTACCTCAAAAAAAATCAGTTCTTAATGATTATTTTTCTTTACTTGAGAAAATCTGTGGATTTTGTGACCATATATCTAATAATTACTTGGAAATTTCTATCAATCTCTGGTTTTACCATTTTCCATAGAGGTCTGGGTTATGAAACCCAGAAATTTCCATTTTATTCAGAAGAACTCTAAACAATTACATACTAATGGTGAAAGCAGGAATTTTGTCTTTGCCCTTCCCTCAAGTTTAAGCGGTCCTAACATAGACTATGGTGGTGGCATACAAACACGTCACCAGTTAGATTCACTGTCTTTCATTGGCATGGCTGTTGATTGACTGGTCTGCTGGCAGCGCAAAGACAAATCACAAACCACTCATGAATATTATGAATAAGCTCTAGGTTTCTCCACATTATAGTCATCCCCCTCCGAGTGGTAAGAGAAGCATTCTAGTCAAGAATGGAATTGAACATTATCAGCCAGTAATTAAATGTTGTATGAGGGGTTCAGAAGAGATCTGCTACCTTCCCTTCAGGATCTACTGTCATTTGGCCCATGACTAATATGAAGAGTTATGAGTGAACCTAAGGAATAGGAAGTTCAAGAGATTTTTAAGTTGGGTATAACTGTGTCAGGATGTGTCAGGATGCAGAGAATACAGATGCTCTTTTTTTTTCCCCTTTTAATTATTTTATTAGATATTTTCTTCACTTACATTTCAAATGCTATCCCGAATGTCCCCTATACCCTCCCCTCACCCTGCTCCCCTACCTACTCATTCCCACTTCTTGGCCCTGGCATTCCCCTCTATGGGGCATATAAAGTTTGCAAGACCAAGGGGTCTCTCTTCCCAATGATGGCTGAATACGCCATCTTCTGCTACATATGCAGCTAGAGATACGAGCTCTGGGGGTACTGGTTAGTTCATATTGTTGTTCCACCTATAGGGTTGCAGACCCCTTCAGCTCCTTGGGTACTTTCTCTAGCTCCTTCATTGGGGGCCCTGTGTTCCATCCAATAGCTGACTGTGAGCATCCACTTCTATGTTTGTCAGGCACTGGCATAGCCACACAAGAGGCCGCTATATCAGGGTCCCTTCAGCAGAATCTTGCTGGCATGTGCAATAGTGTCTGGGTTTGGTGGCTGATGATGGGATGGATCCCCAGGTGGGGTAGTCTCTGGATAGTCCATCCTTTCATCTTAGTTCCAAACTCTGTCTCAGAATACAGATGCTCTTAAGGTAATCTGGGTATGGTCCTAGGTGTGTAGACACATATCTGAGACTTGGGAATGAAAACTGCAGGAAACGTACTTTCACACTTGGAGAAAGAACCAGAAGCTACCTCAATGGCCACAGGGATGCTGACTGAAACTGCTACTTCACTTGCTGCATTGATAGTCTTCTTAGTTTGGTGTTGGTTGGGATAAAAATAACTTAAGAATCTATGTTGTCAAAACTACTTCTTCCTGGTCCTCATATAAACCTCAAGAGTGCTTACCACTGGGACTCCTAGCCTCTGTGGCAGGGCTGCAAAGTTGACGCCATTGGCATGCTTTTCAAACCATTAACATTTCCTTGGCCCCACCATATTGATGTCCCATAACATGTCCCTTGTGAATTACTCTGTGCGGATGAACTGTACACATCCTTGAGTTATGCAAACAGTTTCAATTTAGTTCTTTTTGTACAGACTTTTGAGTGTATTTGGAGGTTCACAAAAGCCCTCACTGAGCAGAAAGCCCTTTTTAAAGGAAGGTCATAGAATGTGGGAGGTAGGGCCAAACTGGGACTATGAAGAGGAGGCTTTTTAAGGACTTAGTTGGGAAGCCTGCAAGTACATGGGTATAGACCAGTGATTCTCAACCTTCCTAATACTGTGATCCTTTATACCTCATTTAGTTAATGACCTCATGCTCATTTAGTTAGTGACCATAAAATTATTTTTGTGGCTACTTCATATTGCAGTTGTGCCACTGTTGTGAATCATAAGTACCTGATATGTGATGCTCACAGATTGAGAATCACTGGTGTAGACTCTTGACCAAGAGTACAAGAATCCTAAGAAGTTCAGACTTAATGGTCTGCCATTTGTGAGACAGGTCAGAATGGGGAGAACTGGCCGGGAGGTAACTGATGGAGTCTGGTCAGAAAGGCGACACTGGGTGAAGAACACACTGTTCTGCGAATGGAGTCCTTTATTCTCACTGCAGACCTTCCAAGACACAAGCTCTGATCCCAAGTCCACTGAGAAGACACGATTCGTTTCTCTCTTTTAGGTGAAAGCCATAGAAAACATGAGTAGGTAAATAAGTAGACTGAATGTGTATTGGGTGTATATGTCACAAAGTCTAGGTTGAGAATAGTGTAGAGAGATTCCATTGGAATCTATATGGGGTAAGAACTGGAATTTGGTTGGGGTAGAAAAGTGGTAGAGCACCTTCCCTGGGAGGATGTTGTGTCCACAGAGGATAGGACAGTATATTTGAACAAAGGCGTTAGAGTGATGAGGCCGAACCAAAGGCAAGACCTTGAAGAGAGAAGCAGAGGAAGTCGGTCATGTTGATGTCTGGCACCGAGACAGGGAAGAACCCAAAGATTTAAAGCTCACAAGGAGTATTCTTTAAAATATGATGTAAAAATTTAACACTGGGAAGAAAGCCATGTGTCTCAAGTCTATCATTTTATCAATCAGAACCTGAATTCCAGAGAACCCACTGAGACAGCTCAAGGAGGCTCGGCTCAACCTAAGGCTAGAGTTGACACCTCTTGGCTTCTGGAACAGGAATATTCTAACCTGCTTTTAAATTGTACAGTAAAAAGAAAAAAATCTCCAGTGAGGGTGGTTTTATTGTAGTGGGAGATGTTGGCTATTTGTGATTTTTTTAGCAGCTGGGATATCCTTCGTGATGAAAATAATGGACCGGAAAACAGGAGTCACGTGAGAGGTGTGTTTAAGGGTGTTAGCCCGATGCTGGGAAGTGTTAGGATGCGAAACTGAACCAGTAAAAGAGCTCGGGCCCAGAAGGCCTGGTTCAATCCCTAGTATCAAATAAGGCAAGTTTCCTATAGATTGTAACATTCAGAAGGTGGACGCAGGAGAATCAGAGTTAGCTCAAGGTTATCCTTGGTTAGACATCGAGGTCCAAGTCCAGTCTTGGATGCTTTGGAAACCGTCTCAAGGAAAAGAGAAAAGGGCGAAGTAGGCTTTCTAAGTTCCATGCTTTGATTTGAGGCTTTGTAGAGGAAACTGTGTAACCCGAGCCTTCATTCATACTTTGTTTTCTCATTTAATAATTCAGTTTAGGATTACCTCTGCCACAGCAGACTCTAAAAGTAGACAGGGGCAGGAGTTTTAATTTTTTTCTTATTATTTGGGTCACATCTTCTATAATTCAACTTAAATAAAATTATAAATTTTAAATTTTAACTTCAAGTTAAAACCAACTTGGTAAGGTTTTATTTTTTTTAAATTTATATGAATTGTATGTACATTTTAATCCTAAAAACATTGTTATATATTTGGTATAACTTAATCCTGAGTGAGGTAACCCAATCACAAAAGAACTCACATGATATGCACTCACTGATAAGTGGATATTAGCCCAGAAACTTAGAATACCCAAGATACAATTTGCAAAACACATGAAACTCAAGAAGAATGAAGACTAAAGTGTGGACACTTCGCCCCTTAGAATTAGGAACAAAACACCCATGGAAGGAGTTACAGAGACAAAGTTTGGAGCTGAGACGAAAGGATGGACCATCCAGAAACTGCCCCACCCAGGGGTCCATCCCATAATCAGCCACCAAACGCAGACACTATTGCATACTACAGCAAGATTTTGCTGAAAGGACCCTGATATAGTGGCCTCTTGTGAGGCTATGCCANTGCCTGCCAAACACAGAAGTGGATGCTCACAGTCAGCTATTGNATGGAACACAGGGCCCCCAATGGAGGAGCTAGAGAAAGTACCCAAGGAGCTGAAGGGGTCTGCAACCCTATAGGTGGAACAACAATATGAACTAACCAGTACCCCCAGAGCTCGTATCTCTAGTTGTATATGTAGCAGAAGATGGCCTAGTTGGCCATCATTGGGAAGAGAGACCCTTTGGTCTTGCAAACTTTATATGCCCCATAGAGGGGAATGCCAGGGCCAAGAAGTGGGAGTGGGTGGGTAGGGGAGCAGGGCGGGGGGGAGGGCATAGGGAACATTCAGGATAGCATTTGAAATGTAAATGAAGTAAATACCTAATAAAAAGTTGGGAAAAAAAGGATTTAGCCATAACAGGAAAGGAGAATGAAACAAAAGTAGAATTAGGGGTGGGTTCTGTAATTTTCCCTCATATACCCAAGTAGTTTCTCTGACATTATTTTTGTTGTTTGTTTAGGAATGTTGCCAGAGGATTTGGAAATTTTTCTAGTCCTGATTAATGATAGTAGTTTTAATGGACTTCCCTTCCATGTTTCTGATTGTTATCCTGTGCAAAATCTTGATGTCTGGTGACTGTTTCATTGTGGTGCCTGGGTATTTGACTATACATTGGGATGGCAGAAGTCAGTCAGTCTGGTCTGAGCTTCCTTGCAGGAGAGCTAATTAGAAACACACTTTCCTGCCAGGATTGAGGATTAGAAGGGTTCATCTCCCGGAAGTCAGTTGTGATGCACATTGGCTTGATTTAATGGAATATTCCAGGTTCAGGAAAGATCTATGAAGCCCTGAACTTGACATCTGAAGCTCCTGAAGCCGAATGGAAGCAGACATCTTGGCTTATTTCATCAGACAGGCACAAATCTTGCAGCCTTAGGATAGTTCACATTTGACTCTAGAAGGTTCTGCTATGTGATCTTAAGCAGTGGACAGCAGAAGATTTAAAAATACCGCCACATAACTAACTTTCCAAGCTAAGCAAAGTGTACCACTCCATTAAAATATGCGGTCTGATGATCAGGGCATCAGTCCCAGCTAATAGGCACAGTCCCAAGTTCACAAATGATGCCTTTAAAAATCTGTTTGTTTGTTTGTTTTGCATTTTTTTAAATCACGAGCATTTCTTTTTGCTACTGACCTAAAATTGCAAAACTGAATTAAACGTTAAATAAACTGATCAACGTTTGTTCAAAAAGGAAGAGAGAGAGAGAGAGTTAGTTTTTATGAAAAGTAAATGAATGACTTGGGGAAACTCAAGCAAAAGTGAACCACTAATACAAATAAGCTGCTGATTCCTAGCTGTGAAAGACAATGTGAAGGCCTTTGGAAATCATAGCATCCACAGTTTGCCACCCAGGTTTTCCCATGAAACCACATGTGTAGCAAAACACTCGAATGTACCCACTTAGGAGATGGCTACCATGTACCAAAAGCATTTTGCTCTAGGGATGAACCCTAGCAAGTGGCCAGTCCCAGAGAGCACATCTCATGCTCTTGGGGTCAGCACCATCTGGAGAAGAGTGGCATCTGCTCAGACGGTTAACCTGTCGCCTCTGGGAATTACAGACAACTCTATGAGTTGGCTGTGTCTCTAGATCCCTTTTCAGCCTGCCGGATGTTTTTATCAATCTTTCTGCTTAGTTACTAAGTAGATGGGTGCTGGGGAAGAGGGTGCTAGGTTTTGACATGGTCTAGTATCACCTGAGAAGGCCATCTTGATTATCTAGATCCCACTGGCAGGAAGGGAACTGTTTATATGGTATGTATTGATAAAAGAAGGTCTGGTCCACTGTGGGTGGTACCGTTTTCTGGATTGGGGATCTGGACCGTGTAAGAGAAGAAAATATTAGCTGGACAGCAGCCTGCCTTCATTCATTCATCTCCATGCTTGACTGTGTGTATTGCTGCCTTGACTTCCCTGCAGTGAGGGATTTGACCTGGAATAAGTCAAAGAAATCCCTTCTCACTTCAAGGGAGCAACAGAAATGAAACAATAAACCATCGGGATTAAATGTTCTTCCAATCCAACACACTGTGGAAATGCACCCCGTGATGGAGTCTTGAAAATCGTTACGTGTTTTACGTGTATAAACAGCCCTTCATTATACCTGTGACTTGAATTTCTCTTGTGAGGACGTACCATGTTATTTATTTAAGGTTTACTATTTTACATATGTGGGCTTTTTGCCTGCATGTATGTCTGTGAACCATATGTGTACAGTACCCTCAGATGCCACAAGAGGGAGTTGGATCCCCAGTTACTGGAGTTACAAATGGTTATCAGCTGCTATATTGGTGCTGGGAATCAAATCCAAATCTAAACCCTCTAGAACAGCAGCAGCCTGTGCTGTTAGCCACTGAGCCATCTAGCTCTAAAAACTGCTGATTACTAATTGAAGTTGTAACCAATATCTAAATAATAATATATAAAAAGGCTTCTCGGTTGATTTTTCAGCCTGTTTTGCTTCTGAAAAGTGTAGACAGCCTCTAGCTAGACCTTTGTCTGTACAGTATAACCAAAGCCATGGAAAGAAAGGGCGGAGGAAGAAAATGCCTTCAGTGTGGCAGACAGTGAAGGGGGGAGGGGCCCTGGGAAAAGTAACAGGCCATGCAGGGTGGGAAGAGAGAGCTGCAGACAGCCATGCAGAGTTTTGTTTATAGTAGTGGTTCCCAAACATTGTCCACCCAGAATTTATTCCTTTTGGCTTTCAGAGTGAATTTTATAGACCCCATTTCGTTTTACGACCCAGTGTGTTTCTCCTTTCATGTCCCTTGGGGAATGTTGCTCAGTTCTTGTGTTCGTCTGAGTAGGTCTCAGTCATTTTTTTAAATCCTGCATTTTTTTTCCCCTCTGATCGCCCATTCCTGGCTTCACCTGGAGCTGCCAAGTTTTCCCTTCTTTATTCTGTTATGTCTCCGTCTGTCCTTGGAAGCTTTCTATGCAATGTCACCACTTATCTTTAAAACACGGGAAAGAAAGTTTTATTTAATAACCAGTATCAAGAGTTCTCAGCAAAAAAAGTTATAATCCGTATTTTCCTACAGGGTAAAGCCTTCAGATGGAATAAGTTAAATTAAACAAGAAAGATTAAAAAAATTAGTGTTAGGATTGAAACAATAAGCTGTAGAAAAAATACATATAAAGTGATCTGTGTAAAGAGAGCAAATAAGGTAAAATTGTGTGCCCAAGGCAACCAAGATGAACAGGAACTAGGCTGATGAGAATATTTTTATCAATAGAACAAATAAAATCTTAACTACGTCTATCCATGCAAACCATCGTGAAGGTAAGCTCAGAGAAACCCAAGATTTCCAAGCAGGCTGTGGGTGTGGCCCTCCTGAGGGTAATGCCCGTGGTCCTAGTACTCAGGAGGCAGAAGCAGGAGGAGGGTGGAGACTTCAAAGCCAGTCCTGGCCGTGTACTGAGACATGTCTCAACATCTCTCATTCTCTAAGCTAAGTGTGAATTCTATGTGTAAATACGCTGCTGTTGATGCTATTGGCACCCCCTTTATGGAACTCACCAGCTGATTTCCCCAAAAGTTAAATAGCCCTACACTAGATTCCCAAAAGGCTGGTAGATAGAACTGCAGGTTATATGTTCCGTGGTTCAGCTAGCTGTAGGTTTGCTATATTCTTTCCTTGCCAATATGCTGCCTTGGTTTCCCCATTTCCTGTATTTCCATTGCATTTTCCATAATAGCCATGAAGTCAGTGATAATGGCTAATTTTGGCAGACTGTCTGGTGGGTTGAGTTTAACATACTTTCAGTAGATATAAATCCATTCAAGCCATGTGACAACTATGTGGACCACATGTGACTATTAATGCTTTACAGATGAATACATGGGGCAGACAAGTGTTAAACAACATGCTTAAGGTCCAGCCTCTGGGAAGAAGTTTGGTTCAAGGCTCATGTCTGTACTCTGTGTCTTCCCCAGTAATGAGACAGTTATGTTACATTAACAGAATCCCGGGTGTTTACTTGTTCGCTGTGTCTCCTAACTTGTCACCTAGAGTCTACCCAGCATCTAACATACATTATTTGAGTTGCATGAAGTCATAACTACTAAGAATAACATTATATTCTTCAGAATGTTCCCTGAAACTGAAACTTTCTCTGTCATAGTTAAAAAAGAAAATGCATCTATACTAAACAAGTAATAGAGGAGCAATTATATAAACTATATTTTGTCTACTTGGACTATTATGTAGATACTAAGCTATGGATTCTTAAGGATATGTAGAACTATGTAACGATGAACAGTATAAAGAGTATGTATGCAGTGATGCAAACACACACTGTGTGCATTATAATCCTCACTTGGACATCTCTCTAGGTGATACTAGCTTGTGAGTTATGGATGCTAGCATGAAATCTGTCCTAATAATTATGCCTTAGCCCTTACTTATCTTCATCTCCTCTACACCCCCTTAAAGTTATTCTGAGGTCTCTAATGGCTGTTTCTCATCTTCTACTCTGCGCTAGTGAACTGTAGTCACATATGCACCCACCCAGATCTTCTGGTTAGACCCTCCCAGGTCTAATGTTTCCCCCAAAGAAGTCCTTACCAAGAACACTACATGTGTCACTCCCAAGACTCTCATACTCCACAAAGTTCTGGGGGTGGGGTGGGGAGTATTTAGTGACTGTTGTTTCTTCCCATCTTCACCCCTGTCTGGCTCTTTGACTTTGGGGCCCCAGAGCAGCTCAGCTCCTTAGAGTATCTCAAAGATGGCAGACAGTAAATGCCAGAGGGCTAAGAGCTTTGTCTATTTCTGTCTGCTGACTTTGCCAAGTGTTAGAACAGCGTTTGACTCATGGTAGACAGACAATAAACATTCATTAAGTGAAAAACCTTGTGGGGCTTCTAGCCTTCCTGTCGTCTCACTTGAGCAGAACTCAAGGGGATGGCAAGGGACCAATAACACACAAAGGTGCCTTCCGTAGCCATGCCAATGCTGCCTGTCTACTCTGCAGCAACAGGGTCACTCCTTGCTGTGTTGTTCATGACTCTCACCACTCTGCTTCTGTGGGAACCAGGCACTATAAGGGCTCAGCTAGAAAACCATTTCTTCTTCCTAGTATGTGCAGATATCTTAGTGCATTTTTCTGGTGCTGAAACTGAATATCCTAGTTGGGGTAGTTTAAAAGGAAAATGGATTTGTTTAGTTCTTGGTCTTGGAGGACTAAGAGCGTGACATTGCTTCTGGTTGGCTTTCTTTCTTGTGGGGACCTGCTGTGGTCCTGAGGCAGCACAGAGCTCACTGACTTAGAACACCCTTTCTCTTTTTACAAAGCCACTAAGATAGTCCCGAGTCTCACATCCTCTTGACTTTCTCTAACCTTAGTTGTCTCCCATTGTATAAATAGACTTTTCCTCAAAAAAAAAAAAAACAAAACCCACATACATGTGCACTTATGCACACATGGACACACCCACCCATGCACCTATGCACCCTCAAAAGGGTGACCACGACAGACCAAGATACTGATTGCACCGAAGTCCAACTTGGTGAACCAATGAGGTTTTAGTTCAGATCCCTGCCATGAGTCTTAGGGGTTACTTATAGGAGCAGGGGTGACTCAAGAGAAGTAGCTACATCATTACAAACCCCAGCCTGGGTGACAACTCATAAAAAACGGCAGTCTTGACACTGTCTGCACAGTTCAACAGCCCAGGAATCATGTCTATGCAGCTCCACTAGTTAGAATCACTTTCCTTAGTAACTGTTAACTCCTTCTATGAAAAAAGAAAAGAGGGTTCTGGAGATGTATCTAGTGACATTTTGTTTACCATCAGAATTTTAACACCCCCCCTCCCCCCCGAGGGAGCCTTTTTATTCTGTAGAAACTGCCCAACATCTCTCAAGGACTCACCTCCAAACACCTCTAACATCACTTGGGAGATTACGTTTTGATATGAGTTTTGGAGAGAACAAACCTCCAGACATAGTAGCTGGTAAAGAGAGAACTATTAAAAGAGGCACAGATACCTGCAAGATGCATTCTTTTTTTTTTCACCTAGCATCCCAAGGGAGTCTTCATGAGAATGCCAATCAGTATTTGCTAATCAGTGTTTGTCTTAGTTCCTATGTGCCCTGGAGTGTGGACCACCACGACAGAAGCATCCTGACGTCTTCCCTACATACTCAAGTGACAATGGGGGAAATGGGGACCATGTAATCAGAGTAGGAGGCAGGTTCATAAGTGATACAGAAATGATATTAGACACCTCCTCCACAGTTGCAGTTGCCTCCAGGGTCCTTTATGATCTAACATCCTCATCTCTTCTCTGATGAATGTTCTTGTTTTCTGGGTCCATATGTATGCCCAACTTTAACATCTACAGGAGTTTGCCTTGATTGTGATATCAAAGGGTTTAACTGAAATTCTTGTGCCATTAAGTGAGATTTGTGTTTTGAGATTTTTGACTCTGAAAGTATTCTAACGTTCTAAATCTAGGTTTGCCTCAATTCCTTTCCTGAGTCTCAGGAATAAATAAATCTCAAGTAGATATTAATAATGAGCTTGGTGGGAGTCTGAGCTTTTATTTGGAAAGATCTGCAAACTATGTTTGTTTGGAGATCACAGTGGCAAACAAATTTTAAAAGGGTTGAAGCTTCTCCTTCATATTATTGTATATAGCCTTTGCCTGAGTGGTGTTACTGGGTTTCTGAGAATGCTATTTGCAAGTATATTACAGAAGAAATGCCAGGCCCCTGTGACTAGAGTGACGACACACGACTTTGGATAGCTGCAGCACCGCCCTGCTAAGTTGGCCTGCACACACAAGGACTGAGATTGCCTTTATGAAATCTCTTGCTCATTAGGGTGCAGGTTGTCATTTTCAGCTTGATATACCCATGTCCTTCCCCCCAAGTAGTGAAACTTGGGCTCCAGTCAGCACTTACCACTTAACAGATGAAATCCAGCGCCTTGAACAAGAGTGGTGATTAGAAGGATGTACAGTGTCCCCAGGTCAGATTTTAAAATTTAAACACTGTTAGCCACATCTGACGGGATGGAGACATTTGTATCTTGCTTCATTTCCTGATCTGGTTGGAGTTCTGAGAACCAGAATTTCAAGAATGAAGAATGAATGTAACATCACAACACCTGGCTTCTCATTCTGCACATGGAGATATGATAATCCTCAAGAAGAGATCATTTGCCTTGGTCTGTAAAGATTGTTGACAGCAGATGCCTCTTGCTTGGGGAATCTGGGATCTGCAGTGTTTACCATCTTGTGCAGTTTGCCAGTATGACTACAGATAAGGGTGAGAGAGAGAGAGAGAGAGAGAGAGAGAGAGAGAGAGAGAGAGAGAGAGACAGACAGACAGACAGACAGACAAACAGACAGTGAGACAGTGAGACAGAGAGAAGTGTTGGGAAGTAGTAGGTGCCTTTATAGTACTATCTGCAATGAAGACTGTGAAGTGGAATTTGGGGCTCGGATCCATCCACTGAGTTCCTCTGGGTATGCAATGTATAAACCCAGATGAAGTGAGAGAGCTCACAGTGGTGGTAAGGTTGATGATAAATGAAGAGGGAATCATAACCAAAGCTAAGGTGATGGATGGTCCCTTCCCAAAGTGGAAGCTTTGGCATGTATGATGGCACTTTCTGTCTCCTGACTATAAACAGAACACGGTACAGAAGCCTTGCTTAATGCCCACCTGCATTAAAAATGGGCAATATTGATGTAATTCATGTTTGTATTCATTGTTATTTTGTCTTTGTTAAAGTCCATATTTACCTTACTGTGGAGTGTCTTCTCTATCTGGGTATCTGATTGGTGGAGGGGGAATGAAGGTGATCACCTGAGGTTTTAAAGCAAATAAATAGAAAATGTGCTCTGTTTGGCCTGGTGAACTGTGCCCATGATGTAAATCCATCTTTAAAGCTGTATTGATTATTTGGCTCTTGGTATCCTGTTTAATGTAGGTACTGTGGTGGGATGCTGAGGGTGGGATGCTGAGGGTGAGATGCTGAGGGTGGGGTGCTGAGGGTGAGATGCTGAAGGTGGGGTGTTGAGGGTGGGATGCTGGGGTGGGATACTGAGTGTGGGATGCTGAGTGGGATTCTGAGGGTGGGATGCTAAGGGTGGGATGCTGAGGGTGGGATGCTGAGGGTGAGATGCTGAGGGTGGGATGCTGAAGGTGGGGTGCTGAGGGTGAGATGCTGAGGGTGGGGTGCTGAGGGTGAGATGCTGAGGGTAGGGTGCTGAGGGTGAGATGCTGAGGGTGAGATGCTGAGGGTGAGATGCTGAGGGTGGGATGCTGAGGGTGAGATGCTGAGGGTGGGATGCTGAGGGTGAGATGCTGAGGGTGGGATGCTGAGGGTGGGATGCTAAGGGTGAGATGCTGAGGGTGAGATGCTGAGGGTGGGATGCTGAGGGTGAGATGCTGAGAGTGAGATACTGAGGGTGAGATACTGAGGGTGAGATGCTGAGGGTGGGATGCTGAGGGTGGGATGCTGAGGGTGGGATGCTGAGGGTGGGGGTGCTGTAAGTGGTTCCATAGAAGAGCCTCCCGTTACTGATCTCTTCCTCCCACCGTTTCGTATGTATAACAACATGTCTGGAGCCTCCAGCATGATTTTATTTGATGTAAAAAGTTACCTCTCGTCAGGTGATGGTGGCGCATACCTTTAATCCTAGCACTTGGGAGGCAGAGACAGGCAGATTTCTAAGTTCCAGGCCAATCTGGTCTACAGAGTGAGTTCCAGGACAGCCAGGGCTACACAGAGAAACCCTGACTTGACAAAACCAAAAAGTTACCTCTCTGCCTAGAGCTTTAAACCAACTGATTACTTTAAATATTTGTGAAGTTCCTTAGTCCTTGTAAAATGCAAATAATTTATGCAATTATTTTGTAATTATGAAATTATGTCTGTACTTTCACCTCTGGTGTCTAATAAATGCTTGTGCCCTTTTCAAAAGGAAGATGCATGTGGTCCCAGTTTAACGTCTGTTGAGATGTTTTCTTTTGTCTGAGAGTCTCTTTGGTACTGTCTTCTCCCTTTATTATGTCCTATAGAATGTATTAACATCCTATTTCACATAACGAAAATGTCCCCCTGCCTTTAGAATGGTTATATGGTCAATGAGCTTTAAATATCCAGAAATTTAGCTTGTCTTTGCTGCCCAAAGTATTCATTTAAAGTTTTAAGAAGAGGAGCTGGGGAGATGGCACAGTTGGAATAGTACTTGTCATGTAAGCACAAGGAATTAAGTTTATTCCTCAAACCTTGTAAAAAGAAAAAAAGTGGGGTGGGGCATGCCCTTGCAACTCCAGCATTGAAGAGGTGGAGTTGGGCTGTCCCCTGTGTATTATCAGCCATCCAGATTACCCAACTTGACAAATTGGTTCCAGGCCACTGAAAGACTATAAAAAATAAAATAAAAAGTAAAATAAAATAAAGAGGATGGTACCCAAGGAATAATATCACCTAAGGATGACCTCTGGCCACTATATACGCATGGACCTGCACACATCCATGTGTGTATATACACACACACTAAGTCTAGTGAGGCTCAGGGACCCAAGGCCAAATGTGCAGGGGATGTGAAGTGCAGAACTCCCACACCCACACTACTTAACCTTGCTTACTTAATCTTGTTCCATGGTTTTCCATGGTTTGGTCTCCTGTGACTTTTCTCTTCTGGTGCCCAGTTTTAATTTATATTTGGCTTTTCTTCTGCTTATCTAGTTTGCCTCACATCCTTGTGGACAGCAATGGAAACAGCCCTTGGTCTCACTTCAGCAGACTTTGTCTGGCATTTCCTTGTCTTCTGCCTCCTTCCAGGTTCAGGGCTTTTCTAAGCTCTCCTACCAAAGGCCTTTAGCTCATGTTATTGCCCTGTAAACACTCCGGGAGGGACTTTTCATAATACTGGATTCTTTTCCTTTTAAAATTTAGCTTCCTCTCACTTCCTTGGCCAGGCTAGGCCAGAGTACCCTACCTCCTATCCTCTTTAGATGGAGTTTTTAGTCAGTAAAAACTGGCAGATAATTAAGAGCTCCCAGTAGGCAAAGCAAACTGTGACTCTGTTCCAGCAGGAAAAGCCAGTTACATGCTTCTGTCCATGATCATGTATAGGGAGGCGGCCTCCTCGGTTCTTTTGTTCTGAATTCAGATAAAGGCAACCATCAAGGCATGCCCTTGACTCTTGACTCCATTAGTTCTTCTTTGGACAGTGAAGTATACTAACTTCAAAGGAAGGCACAAGGTAGCCCAAAAAAGAAAAGAAAAGAAAAGAAAATAAAGGAAGAGAGGAGAGGAGGGGAGGGGAGGGGAGGGGAAGGGAG
>NC_034607.1:41395528-41440116 GCF_900095145.1 Mus pahari
GAGGAGAGGAAAGGAAAGGAAAGGAAAGGAAAGGAAAGGAAAGGAAAGGAAAGGAAAGGAAAGGAAAGGAAAGGAAAGGAAAGGAAAGGAAAGGAAAGGGAGAAAGAGATTGAGAGAGAGATTGTGTGTGTTTGTATGTGTGTGTGTTTATCATGTTGGGTTTTGTCAATGTTACCCAAGTTTTCTCCTGTGGAGCTACATCCCTAGCTGGGTTGTCAATCATTATGTATCATAGTTATTATCTAAAGTTTTTACATAGCTACAACATCAATCCATTGACTGAAACAGAGGAGAAATCAGATGATAAAAGGTTTGCTTTCTAAAAAATGTTGCTGCCTTTGGGATATCAAGAGTGAATATGGAGAAACCAGCTTCGGACCTCCAAGAGAATGCTGTTCTTCTCATCAAAGAGAAGTGGTGAAGCTGAAGTAGTTGAAGTAGCTATTCCCCAATGCCATGTATGTACATGTTCTGTGCTTGGTAGGAATAGGCCTTCCTCAGATGGAGGGTTTTCTCTGTCCCACCTTTGGCACCGTAAGAGATAGTCGATCTGCTGTCTCAGAAAGTCCTGGTTTTCAGAATTGGCTGCTTAATGGTTCAGAACATTGTGAGAGCACCTTTTAGGAATGAGCCGCTCAAGAGTTTTTACAGTCAAAGGGGGTGACTGGAGAGAAAGAGAAAGCCTATTATGGCCCAGAGTTTTAGAACATGGTCTCCTTCATATTTGTTTGTTATTTAAATCAGGTTCCAATTTGCAATGGAGAATGTGAAAATTCTGCCCTCCCAAGTTTCTGAGTACCAGGACTTGTTTTCCAGAGCGCAGTGACTGATGGAATGCATCTGAACCACTTGATGTGTTTAAAACCTCTGTCTTGTTCTTCCAAGCAGGCTCCTTTGGCTCCTTTTGGCCTTTTATAGTAGCATCAGGAGATGCTTCGAGACATTATCATGAAATTACACTTTCTGGAATAACAAAATGATGGTCCACATGCCTCTTGCTATTGCGACAGTTCTCTGGTGACTATATGATGCAATACAATGAATTATGGCAGTGACCAGCAAAATATCACTCCGACAAGGTTATGATACTTCTCGAGGATGTGTTCTATGTTATACCTCTTAGTTAAAATTTCCAAAATATAGGGGCCGTAACTAGAGTTACAATCGGCATACCAGCATACCACAGGCTTCTCATGCCAACCTACAGGATAGTTCATTCTTGTTCTTCTTCATGTCCTGAGGAGGCTTTATAGAAAACTGGTGGCATAGATAACAGATCTTGCAGTGATGCTTAGAGAATGGTATGAACACTGAAACAGAAAGGGACTATCCACAGCTAAGTCCTACAGTCTCTACCTTGGCTCTAGCTGTTATTTTCATCATCATTATTATTTTTTAATATATAAAAGACAATGTCAGTGTAACAGGATTGCCTCCAGCCGACAGCTCAATCTGAAGTTATTGAGATGAGACAAGGGACTTTCCACAGTGTCACTGAGACTCTAGAAAGCACTGGAACAAGAGTAGATATCTTGTTCCTCATTCGTGAGTGGTTAGAAATAGTGACCTTTTAGTGATTAAAACAAGCCAGGCAGAAGCCATTTCCCTGGTGATTGGGGACATAAGGTTATTGGAGTTCATCCATGACTGTTGTCTTCTCTTAGGCTAGCACAGCCTATAGGACAGTTATAGGGAAGTCATCTCTGGGTCAAAATGTCTTAGAGGAACTAAGCCCATGTCAGGTTTTGGAGTCTATTAGCATTACTAGAAATATCTAATAAAAGTCAACTGGCTAATTTTTCTTTAAAAGGTGGTTCTTTCTGTAAATGTATGGCAGTATAGGTTATGGTAATTATTACTTTACATCTTCTAACAATATTATTTGCTTACTTATTTACTTACATACGTACTTAGGAAGGGTCTTACTATGTAGCCTTTAGATGGACTAGAACTTTCTATGTAGACCAGGCTGGTCTTGAACTCAGAGATCTACCTGCCTCTGCCCACTAAGTGCTGGGTTTAAAGGTGTGTGTCACCACTGCCTATCTTTACTTTGCAGCTAAATAGGCATCAAGCTGCACAGCTTTGAAATGTTTTTGTGTGGGGTGGTGTGTGTGTATGTGTGTGTGTGAAAACAAGGGTGTAAATAAAGAAGGCAACAAAAACAAAGCACTAAGGCCATTAGTTTTTTCTTTTCTTTTTCTTACTAGTCTATAATTCAAAATGTTGGAAACAGGAAGAGTTTAAATGTTTTATTTCTTTGATTGAAAATGAGTCAATAACAGCGAAAGCATGTTTTTTCTTTCACTCTATAACTTATGACATAGAATCACTTTTCTGTCCTCTAAATCACTGGTTCTCAATCTGTGGGCTGTGACTACTTTGGGGGATCAACCAGCCCTTTCATGGGGGTTGCCTAAGGTTGCATCCTACATATCAAATATTTACATTATGATTCATAACAGTAGCAAAATTGCAGTTAGGAAGTAGCAATGAAAATAATTTTATGGATGGGGATCACCACACCGTGAGGAACTGCAGGTTTGGAAGCAAATTCAAAGTAGTGCCACGTTTGACTGTGCACCGGGCAGTTCCCCTTCCCAGAGTGCCACAGTCGTGTCCTTGCTGTCGGTGCCATCTTTTGATTATCTACTTTGGTTAAACATTCCATCGTTTTATTGCTTTGGGATTAGGAGGCAGCAGGACTACCTGCTTTAAGGTCTGTTCTCCGACTAAGAGATGTGTAAGACCCACTCATCAGTAGAACCTGAAAGGAGAGATAGAATTAGCCCCTGGTTGTGATAACTACCTGCGATGATTGAAGTGATTGGTCGATGGAGATAGCATCAAAGTTTACATTTGAGGTAGATGTGGAAGGTACTATGGTCAATACAAGTCCTGCAAGATGCAAGGAAAAAGTGCCTATGTTCCATTGATGAATTATTCATACACATTTGCATAACATCTTAGTAATTTAAATATGGGACTGACTTTACTGTTAGCCAGTGGACATTGAGCTCATCAGCAGAGCCAAATCATGGCTTTGAAATGAAAGGTAGAATTGGACTGGGAGGGATTTACAAGGTTACTGGCTTTGCTGGAGTCATTACGTCTTTTTTTTTTTTTTTTTTTTTTTTACCTGAGATTTCTCAGAGTAGATGGGATGCCTGTGGAAACTCGGGGGTTCTCCAGACCCCAGTTGTTTGACTTCTGAAACACAGGGCTAGAACACAGTTTCTGGGCTGTGGCCTTTCTACCTCTGTCCTCTTCCACCTTCTCTGTTTCATACACATCCTGCGGATCCTCCCAGAAGCATTACGTTACCCCATTTTCCTTTTGATGCTTGCTGTCCTCACCCTGAGCCCTGTTTTCAACCTTCTCCTCAGTTACTCTGACAGTTTCCACACTCTGCCTCCCAGCAATTGTTGCTTCTTCACTCACCTAATCCTGAGCACATGTGCAAAGCTACTTTCCTAGAACGTGCTAGCAACCTTGCTAATCCTCTGCTTCAAGCCTCAGGATAACTTGACTGTTACTGAGTAAAATCCAAACCCCACACCAGGTCTTTAATAACCCCTTGGTCTGATGTAAGCCTTCATGGTCCAGCTTATTGCCTGATCCCTTCCATTCCTCTAAAAGCCTGGGTTTTGACAAGACACTTTGACTCACTCTCTCCCAGACAAGCTCCCTCTTCCTTTACACAGATGGTCTCTCTGGAGTATACTGTCTGTATTCTCAGGTTTGCTCACTCCTAAACATCTCACCCAGGTTCTATATTTTGAGAAGTGCTTTTTCGGTTATTTCTGAAGTTCCAAAGGATTTTATTCATTTTGACAGTCATTGCTTCTTTGTGGCTTTAGTTATGCTACATCATTTAATGTCACTGACTAGCTGTAAAATTCTTGAAGGGTAAAGGCTAACTAACCCTTCTTTCGAACCTAAGAGAAATATTTAACAAAACGGCAGGCACAGAACTTTATCTATTATGCTTTCTTTGTGTTTATTACTATCTTTTTCTTTATATTTTCTCTATATTTTCAAACCTGAAACATTTCTGCTAGATTCTGAGCTATGCATGAGGGTTAACTTTTTTTTTTTCTTGACTCCTATGGCTCCTACAATCATGGAAGAGATGTTTTTATTGTGTCTCTGGTTTTATGTGGAGGTCTTTGATCCACTTAGACTTGAGCTTTGTACAAGGAGATGAAAAGGGATCAGTTCTCATTCTTCTACATGCTAACCACCAGATGAGCCAGCACCATTTGTTGAAAATTCTGTCTTCTTTCCACTGGATAGTTTTAGCTGCTTTGTCAAAGATCAAGTGACCATAGGTGTGTGGGTTTATTTTTGGGTATTCAATTCTATGCCATTGATCTACCTGTCTGTCACTGTACCAGTACCATGTAGTNTTTATCACAAATGCTCTGTAGTACAGCTTGAGGTCAGGGATGGTGATTCCCCCAGAAGTTCTTTTATTATTGAGAATAGTTTTTGCTATCCTAGGTTTTGTGTTATTCCAGATGAATTTGCAAATTGCCCTTTCTAACTCTGTGAAGAATTGAGTTGGAATTTTGATGGGGATTGTATTGAATCTGTAGATTGCCATTTTTACTATATTAATCCTGCCAATCCATGAGCATGGGAGATCTTTCTATCTTCTGAGATGTTCTTCAATTTCTTTCTTCAGAGACTTTAAGTTCTTACAATACCAATCTTTTACTTCCTTAGAGTCACACCAAGGTATTTTTTATTATTTGTGACTATTGTGAAGGGTGTTGTTTCCCTAATTTCTTTCTCAGCCTGTTTATCCTTTGTGTAGAGAAAAGCCACTGATTTATTTGAGTTAATTTTATATCCCGCTATTTCACTGAAGTTTTAAAACAGGTTTAGGAGGTCTCTGGTGTAATTTTTGGGGTCGCTTATATATACTAACATATCATCTGCAAATAATGATATTTTGACTTCTTCCTTTCCAATTTGTATTCTTTTGGTCTCCTTTTGTTGTCTAATTGCTCTGACTAGGACTTCAAGTACTCTATTGAAGAGGTAGGAAGAGAGTGGGCAGTCTTGTCTAGTCTCTGAGTTTAGTGGGATTGCCTCAAGTTTCTCTCCATTGAGTTTGATGTTGGCTACTGGATTGTTATATATTGCTTTTATTATGTTTAGGTATGGGCCTTGAATACCTGATCTTTCCAAGACTTTTATCNTGAATGGGTGTTTGATTTTGTCAAATGCTTTCTCAGCATCTAATGAGATGATCATGTAGTTTTTGTCTTTGAGTTTGTTTATATAGTGGATTACGTTGATGGATTTCCATATATTGAACCATCCCCTGGGATAAAACCTACTTGATCATGATGGATGATTGTTTTGATGTGTTCTTGGATTCGGTTCGCGAGAATTTGATTCAGTATTTTTGTATCGATACTCATAAGGGAAATTGGTCTGAAGTTCTCTTTCTTTGTTGGGTCTTTGTGTGGTTTAAGTATCACAGTAATTGTGGCTTCATAGAACAAATTTGGTAGAGTACCTTCTATTTCTATTTTGTGGAATAGTTTGAGGAGTATTGGAATTAGGTCTTCTTTGAAGGTCTGATAGAACTCTGCACTAAATCCATCAGGTCCTGGGTTTTTTTGTTGTTGTTGTTGTGAGACTCTTAATGACTGTTTCTATTTCTTTAGGGCATATGGGACTATTTAGATTGTTAATCTGATCCTGATTTAACTTAGGTACCTGATATCTGTCTAGAAAATCATCCATTTCATCCAGGTTTACCAGTTGTTTTGAGTATAGGCTTTTGTAGTAGGATCTGATGATCTTTTTTGGATTTCCTCAGCTTCTGTTGTTATGTCTCCCTTTTCAGTTCTGAGTTTGTTAATTAGAATACTGTCTCCATGCTCTCTAGTTAGCCTGGCTAAGGGTTTATCTATCTTGTTGATTTCCTCAAAGAACCAGCTCCTGGTTTGGTTGATTTTTTTTGTATAGTTCTTTTTGTTTCTATTTGGTTGATTTCAGCCCTGAGTTTGATTATTTCCTGCCATCTACTCCTCTTGGCTGAATTTGCTTCCTTTTGTTCTAGAGCTTTCAGGTGTGCTGTCAGACTGCTAGTGTATGCTCTCTCCAGATTCTTTTTGGAGGCACTCAGAGCTATGAGTTTTCTTCTTAGGACTGAGGGGTAACATTAAACAGGACTGATTCTCTGACCTCACAGAATTCTCTGACCTCACTATATATATATAGTGTCAGAGGAGTGTCAGAGATATAACCTGAAGGGTAGTGACTCTGCTTCTGAGGGAGCAGAGGCAAGGCTTGCTCAGAGATGCAAGAGTGGCACATGGGATGGAGTCTAAAAGACAAGCAGAAAGTCTGTCTGCTGAAGGGAGCTGAGTAGGAGGTATTCCAGGCAGAGGACTCCATAGCAAGTTTATCTGTTCTGAATAAAGTTCAGTGGGCTGTATTGTAAGAGATGGGGCTGGCTCACAAATGGTGAGGTTGCAGAGGGAACAGGGCTCTAAGTGACTGAAAGAGTCACTAGAATTGATGTTGAATTAGTGAGGTGAGGGAGACACATTTTGCTAAGGACCAGGGTTCTGGGGCTGTTAGAAGGGAGATGATCACAACTGTCGATGGTTTGAGTTTGGGGGATGGACAGGGGTTTATGGGATGTGTACCTGGAGATACATAGATGTAGACAGTTTGAAGTTTAGCAAAAAAGCTTTAACAGGAATCCCATACTTGAGGACATGATGAAATCATAGTAGAGTATGTGGACTTGGTCAAGAAGATTTTAGACCTAGACCACAGTGTGCAGCAGTGTTTGAAGGACAATCAAAGGACAGTGTCTGCAAAGAATATGCAGCTGGAATAGGGAAGGAAACAGGAATTGGTTAGATGAACAAGATGCTAAGGTAACCTAGGTGGACTGGAATCTCTGCCTGTCAGATGTAGTGACAGAGAGACTATTAGTGGCCTTAGGAAGATGGAATTTCACAGAGGAAAAAGAAAGTATGTGCTGTCCCAAGGTATCTTATAGTTATATTGGGAAGTGAAGAAAAATTTTGGCAAATGTAGTCATGGAGGACACCATTTCAAGAACATAAAAGCTAGAAAGAACTGAAGCTGAGGGGCTGTTCTTGTTCATGCAAGAAGAAACAGAATGTCCGTAATAGGATGGTGGAGGGAGGGTGCCAGCTGATTGCTACTTAACCTCTGGGAAACTAACCAGCTTTCCACACTGTCCCTTTTTCCTTTTCAGTAATTTGCCATCTTCCGTGCATGAATGGTGGCCAGTGCAGTTCAAGGGACAAATGTCAGTGCCCTCCAAATTTCACAGGAAAGCTTTGCCAGATCCCTGTCCTTGGTGCCAGTATGCCTAAACTCTACCAGCACGCCCAGTCACCAGGCAAGGCATTAGGGAGTCACGTCATCCATTCCACACATACCTTGCCTCTCACCATGACCAGCCAGCAAGGAGTCAAAGGTAAGCTTTTCATCCCCATCTTGCTCATTACCCAGTCTTCTGTCACCAGGTCAGAGCCACAAAGAAGTCTCTGCAGGTAGTGGGGCTTGGGTTTGAAACAGAAGGGAGTGTGAGGATCCATGACTTGGAAAATGGCAGTAGAGATCGGATATGGGCCAACCTATGTGGCTACAGTGAACCAGCCTCTGGAAAATAAGACAGCCACAAGAAGTGCCTGCCTCTCTGTGGCTTCTAACACCATGGAGTGATGGATGTGCCAGGTCAGAAACAGAAACAGGAACAAGGTCAGGGTCAGGCCCTGACAGCAGCAATAAACCATGGACCGCACCTGATAATGAATCCTGTAGCTGACAGATACTTGGTTTGAGTCCTGTACGACCACTTAGCTTCCCTGGGCTTCAGTCTGTCCATCTGTAGGGGAAGGCAAACTAGGTCACTTGGAGCTCTAACGTTCTGTGACTCATTCATTCTTTCAAAGCTGGCATACTTAGACATATACGACTTTAAAAGGGGGGCAGTGAAGTGTTACTGGTCTGACTCTTTAAACCCTGAATGTTTGTGTCAGAAAATGAACTTTTTGTCTAAAATTTTTCTTTGAAAGTGTAGAAAGGCACACATATGAGAAACACACATTAATATGTCCCCAGAAAGCGTTCAAGTGCGTATCTATATGAGTTCCGTAAAACTAACAGATAAAAGAAGCTTGCTTTTGTGTAACTGGAAAAAACTAAGTCCAAAATTATGCAAAAGAAGTTTCTATAGAATTTTAACAATATACAAAATTAACTAATCTCTTAGAGCCATTTATCATGTGATAAGGTGTGCTCACCTATGGTAAGAGCATCATGAATTCATAATTATGTGATCCTAGTTAAAATAATGTTCTTGTCTTTGAATACATCACTTTGAGATACGTTAAAGTTTGTATATTGTAGTTTTACTTAAATTTTTTATTATATAATCCTTTGTGTCATTCTGTGTGTGTGTGTGTGTGTGTTTGTGCATGTATTTGTGTGTGTGTGTGTGTGTGTGTGTGTGGTTACACTTGTATGTGTACCACAGTGCATGTATGGCGATCAGAGGACAATTATGAAGTCAATTCTTTCCTTTCACCACGTGTATCCTAGGGATCAAACTTCAGTCACCAGATTTGGTGGCAGACACCTTTACCAACTGAATCACCTTATCAGTCCACAGTTTCGTTTTTTTAACTGCATAAATTTGTCATTTTGAGTACAAAGTTCCCAAGAATTTTGATGTCTATGTTATAAAAAAGATACTTTGTCCTGTGTGGTGTCTATTGGTAGGTGTGTTTGTATAAAATACATTTCATGTTTTAAAAATCCCGACTTTCCCATTAATTGGTCATGATTAACAAATTGTCCTCCTGGTCTTTGTAGTGAAATTTCCCCCCAACATAGTCAATATCCATGTGAAACATCCTCCCGAGGCTTCTGTCCAGATACACCAGGTTTCCAGAATTGACAGCCCAGTGGGCCAGAAGGTGAAGGAAGCTCAACCAGGCCAGTCCCAAGTCTCTTACCAAGGACTTCCGGTCCAGAAGACCCAGACGGTCCATTCCACGTACTCCCACCAGCAGGTTATTCCCCACGTGTATCCCGTAGCTGCTAAGACACAACTTGGCCGATGCTTCCAGGAAACCATTGGATCACAGGTGAGCAGTGTGGGCCAGGCCGTCTTGATAATGTTTTATAGATGGGGACATCATCTTATCAAGAACCCAGACTTGGCACAAAGAAATCTCTATAGAAGAGATTGGCAAGCTATGGTAAATTTACAAATAAAGTTTTATTGAAACACAGCCCTACTTATTCATTAGCTTTTCATCTATGTTAGTCTCATGCAGGGATGGCAGAATTGAGGAGAGCCAATGAGATCATGTGATCTACAACATCTATTTCCTTTATGGCACGTTACCAAGGAGAAAAGTCTTGCTGACATATGATAAATAGAATAATTTTAAGTATTCAACTTTTGGACATGTTGCTGGAACTCCAAGGTTACTTGTTGTACACACACACACGCACACACACACACACACACACATATGTGTATATATATATATATACACATATGTGTGTGTGTGTATATATATATATAAAATATATACACACATATATATATTAACTATATACATATCTATGTATATAGTTAGTTGTGATGATATGTGTATAAAACATTCCAAGCATGAGATGTGGTGCAGGAGATACATTATACAAAGATGTTTGAAAATACTTGTATATACTTGTATAGTGTTTTTGGTAATTTAGATGTTGGTAAATGTAGTTCAATTTTGAATTTCCTATGTTATAATATTAATATCAGCTTTCATTTTCTTATAAATTTTAATTAAGATGACAATAAAGAAATTTAATTTGAATTTTAAATATCATTGGATTTACCATAACTTTAGCTTATATCATAAAGTGAGAGAACGATCACTTCCTTTCAAATTCTTCATTGAATCTGTGTAGTGAAGATGACCTAATTACTTTCTTATTTACAATGAATTTTAATTAAAATATACTTATATTACTTTCTTTTTTCCCATTCGTCTGTTAAGTCACTCCCATGTGCCCCCTTGCTCCCTCTGAAATCATGGGCCTCTGGTTTCTGTTCCCCAACCACTTGGAACTGCTTCTTTGGGCTCTGTGATAATGACATACTTTGTCCTGTGGTCCTCTGTCTATCTTTTGGTTATGATTTAAATACCCTCCAAATAGAGTAAGGAAGATGTGTTCTTTGTTCCAAAAATAATGTGTAAGAGGTGGGGAGTAAGAAGGAAAAGGAGAAATACTATAGAACTATATACCAGTTTTCTTTACTCAACTACCCCTTAAACCCTTTTTAAATACTAAGTTATTATAGGATTACCATCAGCCTTCTAGAAGAACTGAAAGTTAGTTTATGGATCTGGGTGGAGTTGCAGCTTGCAGAATGGAAAGACAGCATGGGAAATTAACAAACCTCGTTTAGAACCAGGGGCTCAGTATTAGGTGGCAGACAAACCAACTTCTTTATCTGCAAATTGGAGGCAAGAATATAGTACTTATGAGTTATGCTAAGATTAAACAGGATAACTAATGTGAACCACATTTTGTAAATGTCACAGAACTATGCAAATATTAGCTTAGAGGGAGGGTACTGATAGTCAAACTTTTAAAAGCAGTGAGAATTGGATAATCCAGGTTAGGCTTAGACATGAGCAGTGTAAGAATAGTTGCTTATATGTCATGTAACTTCCCGAAGACAGGGGCAAAGCCTCAGTCTTCCAAATGGAACATTTATCTGCCCATGGATACCAGATTGTCCACTACTTTTGGGCTAATCCTGATTATCCTTCATTCAATTGGATGATACATAAGGCATTTGTATGGCAGTATTCCAGGTGTGCTTGAGGGCCCTGGCATAATCATTGGTTTAATCCATGGATAAGTTAAAATCTGACTAGAGATTGGGGATTGGTAGAACTATGGAAGATGGTACATGGTTGGAAGAGGTAGGTCATCAGGTTGGTGTGGGAAGGGTGCATTTCCAACATGAGGTTGTAAGGTACGTCTTTATCATAGGTCCAGAAGCATGGAACCAGCTATACTGCAACCTCTGTGGCCCTGAGCCGATTGCATCTCTCCTCTCAGAAGTTGCTTTCTCAGGCACCTTGTCTCAGTGAGAAGATAGCTGACTGCAACAGGGCACTGGAAATAACTTTTCATCCCTCCAGCAAAGTCTCATATTTGTGAATGGAGAGAAAAACATCATCAATTTAAATTTATCTTTGATGTAAGGGGAATGGATAGATAGGAACAGCGTAGCTGAAGGTAAATTGTATGCACGTCATAGTTTTGCCCCAGATGAGGCTTGGAGACAGAAGGTGAGTTTGCTGCCATTAGCATTGTTTAGTCATTCCAGCTTAGGTTGGTCATGGAGAAAGGAAAAAGCAGATCCTTTTAAAACTGTGTGCCCAGTCCCTTTTCTCCCCCGTTTCCAAGTTGGAACAGAGATGATAAAAAGGCTTTTAAAACGAAACATAACAAACTTGTTATTCCCCTATAATTTCGGACAGATGATGCTAACTAGAAAAGATGAAAACAAATTACTTGTAAGCCTAAACTGGACTATTCAATTGAAGTGAAATGAATGATTGATAGAGTTGCCTAAATAATTCAAGCCCAGTGGAATACTCTTGCCTTATCTGGATCCTACTCTGACTTTCAGCTGCATGGTCCAGACAGTGATCTCAATTCTTAATTCATTTTGCATGTGTAGTCACCGACACGTAGCTTCAAAATAAGACCTATTTCATCAGACATTCCTAGCATGTATTTGTCTTTCTGCTTATGAGAAGTACTGTTGGAAGGTAAAGTTTGTCTAATTATCTAGTGTAGTTCACATGACCCATAGAAGTATTGGAAAATAATCAATAGTATATAGATGTGTTCTTCTAAGATGTTGGAAAGAAACAGACACAGACAGGTGTCAGTGGATTTTAAATGAATAGGGACAGGGAGAACTCCTCATCACGTTCACCTTGTTTATTGGGAACACTCAATAGTTGAAGCTATTGAGACTTAAAATGCACAGATAGAAATAAGCACTTATGTCTGTATTTTGCTGTGAGCTCATATACAAAATGACCTTGACAGAAATAGTCCATATTTATGTGGCAGCTTCTAATATTTAGGCCATAAACTCTTAAAGTATAATTAAACCCATGGAAGTTTTCTAAAGTTTCAGATCTATTTAACTGGTCAAAAAAAATGAGCAATTGATTATGAAGCCAAAGTTACAGAGCAAAGAGAGTGGCGCTTCAACAGATGGAAAAGAAGATTTTAAGAGATAGATGAGAAGAGAGAATCTAAAGAGGTCAGGGAAGCAAATGGTTTGGGAATCCTGACAAACTTTGGTGTGCACATTTTTAAAGGTCTTAAAACCGAGGCATAGTGTTATGTAAATAACTGGTAATAAGGTCAATGTATCTTGAAGGCCTATGGTTACTAAGAACCAAGTTCAGGATGGTTAAGGATGACACAGCCACATGGGATATTTATGTTCTTCCAAAAATGTCCAACTTGAGCCTAATTGAACCTTCACAGCTAAATTCATGAGGATAGGGAATACCGAGGGTAAATTATTATATAGGGACAGAAAAAAATCCATAATGTAGGTCAATATTACCTTTTTATAACCATGCCATTAAAACAAAGTAGAAGGATTTTTCTAGAAAGAGACACAGGAGACATACAGTGGATGGGGGTTAAATTTTCTTTTAAAATTTTTTTTATAATATCATTGCATTGTTAATAAAGAAAAATTTAAAAGCAGCATATGTATCATAACAAACAACAATAATCTTAGATATTTAGGTCATGTTTTGTTTTTTGTTTTCTTCTTTTCTCATTTGTGTATTTAATGAGTAATGGCGGGCACTTTATTGGTTATTTTACTTATTTACATTTCAAATGTTAACCCCCTTCCCAGTTTCTCTTCTGCAAGCCTCCTATCTCATCCCTCCTCCCTCTTGCTTCTGTGAGGTGCTCCCTTACCCACTAACCCACTCCTGACTCACTGCCCTAGCATTCCCCTACACTGGGGCATTGAACCTCCACAGGACCAAGGGCCTCCCCTCCCATTGATGCCAGATAAGGCCATCCTCTGCTACATATGCAGCTGGAGCTATGGGTCCCTCCATGTGTATTCTTTGGTTGGTGGCTTAGTCCCTGGGAGCTCTAGGGGTTCTGGTTGGTTGATATTATTGTTCTTCCTATGGGGTTGCAAACCCCTTCAGCTCCTTCAGTTTTTCCCCTAACTCCTCCATTGGGATTTCCATGCTCAGTCCAATGATTGGCTGCAAGCATTGGCATCTGTATTGGTCAGACTCTGGCAGAGCCTCTCAGGAGACAGCTATATCAGGCTCCTGTCAGCAAGAACTTCTTGGTATCATCAGTAGTGTCTGGGTTTGGTGGCTTCATATAAGAGAGTGTGTGGTGGTTGAGCAGGGCACACTCGTACCAACATATGTGTGGAGGTTAGATGTCAACTTGGAGGAGTTGGTTCTCAGAGGTAGAATCCAAGGTGTTAAGGATGGTTACAAGTGACTTTATCCACTTGCTGAACCTAAATCAGATTTAAAAAAAAAAAAAGCCAGATGTAAAATGTTTCAGAAACAAATGGAAACATTGAACTGGTTATTAGATGTTGCTCTGGAAGTATTAATTATCTAGGTGTGATGACAGTGTTGGGTTTATGCAGGAATATGTGTTTGTTCTTGTGAGTTGAGTGGTAACAGTTTTAGGAGTGATGCATCATAATATCTATAGCTTTCTTTTGTAATGTATTCCATGCACAGATGTGGAGAGATGTCAGCAGCCGTTGACTCTGAGAACTTAGCATACAGATTACCATCATATCAGTCTTGGAATGGCCTACCATGTTTAGATTTTGTTTTTGTTTTTTTTTTAATGAGAAGTGTGAAATGCTCACAGGTCAACAAGAGGCAAGTTGTAGATAAATATATATAATGTAGGGGGTGGGTCATCACAATTTGGTTATAGAATATTGTAAAGAAAATGAGTGTAGTATACTGGACTGTTCTGAGTTCTTTTGCTTCGAAGCCAGACCAATGCTCAGTGTCATCCAAAAGCTAACCCATGGGAGGAGGGGATTGAAGGAAGGTAACTGGCTGGAGGATAAATCCAACTTTGATTGGTGTTAGGAGTGATATATTCTTGACTATGGGTCAAAGCATAGGGATTTATCAGTGGAATGTAAGGGGATTGATGGAGACAGTTCATGATCAGTGGCTAGATCTCTGGGCAGTATATTTATGTTAGAGGAGGACATTTCCTTGGATGCTGTGACAAAGAGGAGAGAGAAATAACACTGGAAATTTCTCTAGCGATTTTCACCTTTGTAGAGAGGGCCAAGATGGAGGAGGAGGAACCTTTTTTTTTTTTTTTTAACTTTTGTACAAAATGTTATTCAATTCTTCATGGTCTAAATATTTGCTTATGTTAGGATCAGTAGCCATCACAATAATCATTTAAAAAGTAGAAATAGAGAAGACATAAGGTGACTTTGAGGGAAGACTTCTTAAAGTTATTGGCAAGTTATAGTCTTGGCTGATTTAAGCTTCTGTGTTTCTTGGAGTAAATTACCGCAAGATTGTTCCCACTGTGACCGAGTTGGAGTTACAGCTCCGGTGGTTGCAATTACCAACTTTTTGCAGGAAAACTTGTTTTCATGAGTTTGAAATTTGAACGTTCCATTACCCAGTTTTCAGCTACAAGGAAAGTAGATGAAAGTCTGTCAGATCTGTCACTGCATCACAGAGATGTTAAATCTAATCATCCCTTTCATTGTGTAGGGTGACTCTTATTTCAGATTGGTTCCCTTAATAGTGACCCAAATTCAGGTCTTCCATGGCATCTACAATGGCGGTTGTTCTTAATGGGTTTTACTGATTGGACAGTTGTTGAAACAAGCCTTTTATGGTGCCAGATAGTTTAAGAAGGCCCCGATTGTGAAGTGTTATAATCACAATAGAGTTCAGGGTTCAGCTTCCATGCTGGCCTAGTCATTGCCAGGTGACTCAATGATTCAATCATGGTCTTTTTGTTGACTAAGGTAGTGTGGCCTGTAATTTGACACAGGCCTGACGAAGAAGGCAAAGCAAAATGTTTCAAGACCTGCACATTGTGAATGTTGAAAGAGCAGAAAATTCCACATATCAACACCCAGATTAGCTATGAAGTGCAGAAATACTGGAAAACACGAAGTATATATAAACAGAACATTTTTATAGCTCTGTAACATAGATAAAGAGAGTGAAATGCCACATGAGCATACTTTCATAGACTGCAGCCATGGGAAGCTAAAGAGATTAACACCACGGATCTTGTAGAAATTTTCATAAAGATTAGAAAAAAATCATAAGCTACAAATTTGATGATAAAGGTATCTAGTGTACATTTTGCTGAAGAAAAGAATCTTGCTGGAGATTAGAAATCAAAGGACGGAATAGAACATGATATAAAACAGACATTGGAAAAAATCCGTTTCCATTAGTTATCCATCTTATAAATAATAAGTCCTGAGGCAAAACTGAGACTAAATGACACAAGAACTGTTTGGTCATCTCTTAGAGGTGCCAGACGTTGCTACAGTGGTTCTTGCTGGGCAAGAAGAATGGAAACAGGAAGAACCAATGGAGAAAAATTATTAATTGAAGATAGGTGTCTCTTGGGCAACACTTTCAAGGTCAAAATGCTCAGTGCTGAAATACATATGCCTATTTGCAGGAAACACACATGCATACTTGCAGGAAACACGTATGCTCACTTGTGGCATTGTAGAAGGAGAAGTAGGACTACTCTGCATTTGTTTAAGTAAAAATAAACACTTTTGAGGAATTAACAAGAAAGCTTGCACTGGAAATGGAAAGTATCCTAATTGCTTGGCTCAATGTACTATTTAGAAAGTGTGTGAAGAAAAACCATCTTACCTTTATTTGCATAGATTCTGTATTTATACCATTTGTTGCTGCTATGACTTGATACCTGACCAAAAAAATCCCAAGGTGGAATGGATTATTTTCGTTCAGGTTTGATGTTAAAAGAATAGAGTCCTCAATATTAAGGAGGGAGATGGTGGCTAGAACTGGTTTAGTCCTGAGGATCATGAGTCTGTGAGATGACTTCCTCACACCTTTGAGAATGGGAAAGGCCGAGATGGAACCTTCAAGGTCTGTGCTAGTGATCTAGTTTGCTAGTTATGCCCCAAGGCCAAAAGGTTCCACAACTTCATCAGATAGCCTCAACCACTGGTGAACAAGTACCCAGGATTGCAAGACTCTGAGGGACGCTTTACATTAAAAGCCTAACTGAGACCAACGATAGACTGGGGAAATAGATATGAGACCTAGGGAGCCCATGTCCAGGGGAGGTAGAGAGGGAGGGAAGAAGAAAGGGGGGGCAGAAAGCAGGGAGATGGGCTGCAGGCTTCCAAAGCTGTTTCTCAGTAATGGGAAAATAATTTATTGTCCAGTTACCAGAGCTAGGACACCAAGCTTCACTTAGAGAGCTACTCTTTAATTTCTTTATATTTTAGACTTTCTCTATAGATTAATGAGGCTTGAGCTAAAACTGAAATCCTAGCTGTGTCCCAACAGCATGCTGGGATTATCTCGACACTTCTACACTGGCTAGTTCCCTAAGTGGAACCCAGAGACCACCAACACAGATTGGATGTATAAAGAATAAATGTGGGGCTGATGAGATGGCTCAGTGGGTAAGGGTGCTTGCGGCCAAGCCTGAGTCCCTGAATTTGACCCCTGGGACTTACATGGAGGAAGGAGATAAATGACTCTCACCGGTTGTCCTCTAACCCCCTCATGCGTGCTTTGGCACATGCAGATATCATCCCTGAATGCATTCATAAATGTAATGAAACTTTAAAAAAAAACAATAAATGCTTATATAATCGTGACCTCTCAATTATACAGTGCTACTGTCTGCAGGTCACAGCATTCGCTGTCTGGCTCAGCAAAAGGGGAAAGTGAATGTGTGGGCTGCTTTCTCCTTGCTATTGACACGGGGAGGCTTTTAGGTATTTAGGGTTGGCCTTGTTTGGGAGATGTGAGAAGGGTCAAAGCAATGACCTTCATGTGTTACAGGTTCTTTTTGTCCAGAGGTCTGGGATGGTAGAGCTGGATTCCCCAGTGACCTGCTTTTTTCCCTGAACAGAGCCTAGTTGCGGTATGCTGATCACATTTACTGAAGTTTGGCCTTCTTCTGGTTGAATAAGTCATCAACACCAGCCACTTCCTATGCCATCTGGGTTTTTCTTCAGTGTCCCTCTCAAGTGCTCCCTTGTTCTAACCCAAGAAATGCTTAATGGGGTGTTAGCAAGTCTCCAGTCTCTAGTGTCTCTTACATGGCCATTCTCTGTATCTATCCTTGCCAGACTTTACCTGTGTCAATAGCAGAAGGTTTTGCTGAAGGTGTTTTGCACATCTCAGTGATAGGTTCTGGAGCTCTTAAGTGTTCGCTGGTCTTGTTCCAGCAACTTCTGCCAGACAGCCTGTGAGGGGGCCTCTTGCCTGGAGCAGAGAAAGACCAGCAAAATACAGGGCTAGGATCCAAAGGAGGTGGGGGAACGCCACATGGGAGAGAGAACATACCTCCGTGTCACTGAGCGTCTGCCAGCCTCGCGGAGGAGAACTGCTAGTTTTCCTTGGATGAGGAATGCAGGGCTCAGACATTGCGAGAGTCAAATATAGATTCTCAGAACTGGGGTCGCATACTTCACAGAATGGGTGGGACCCAGACATGGTACTTCCTGTAGCTTAACATCCAGGCTTTCTCCAGGCAAGTACCCCAAACTCATCAACCTGAAGTCTTTACTCTCCCTGACCTGTCCATACAGAAACGAGTCTGTGTTGAGTCACTGGTTTTTCCCCTGACTCTTTCCTCAGATGTGTTTCCATTTTATTGCCCATGAAAAATACTTTTGCCATGACATGGACTATCATCAAGCTTCCATATTTTACCTTTAAGGCACACCAAAACCATAAACCTACGAATTATTAAACTCTTGGTCTTCACACATGATCAGACACTGAAAATAATTGTGACGCAGAGTTAGGGCTTTTGGTAAGCCACTTCTGATACAGGCAAAGTTCTGAGTATGAAGAGAACATAGCTTGCCTCGATGAAGTTTTAGACTCTATACACTACCAGGCTGTTTAAAAACATATAACTGCTATTTCTAAGGAGCGAAAAGTCATTTCTTGTCCCTATTCTATTTGATTGAATTAATATTTTCTAAATTGAAGTTGAATCATCTGGTTTACTAAGAATAGTTTGAAATCTGCAATAGAAGACAATAATTTCATGGGGTGTTCTGAGAAAGGGTCAGATTTGTTTCTCTCTGCCCCCACGCCGTTTCTGATATGATAATATAGTGCTACATTTTTTTACACTTCCGTTTCCTCCTTCTCCTGCCTCTCTTTATGTATTAAAGTATTTATCTGGAAGCTGAATATTTGCTTCTAAAAGATCATCTCCAGAGGCTGTACATAGAGCTACGACCATTGCAATGTTTAACTAGAGTTTATTTTAATTTTAGTTATGTGGATCTGTGTGTGGGATACTGACGAGTCCAGTTACCCTCAAACACTAGAGGAAGTCCTCAGATCTCTTGAAGCTGTACTTACAGGCAGTGTGATTAGCCTGACATGGGTGTTGGGATCTGGATTCAGGAGTAGTATGCACTCTTAACCACTGAGCCATCTCTCCAAGCCTGCTATCGTATTGAAGGAAAAACCATTTCTGATGTGAGAAGGATTGATATTTGTTGATGATCTTCATATGACTTGTTTTCTTAAGGAATCTGAAGGCTTAGAATGGCCAAGTTAACTCCAGTTTCAAGGATTTTCTAGCACTGAGAGTATTTTAAACATATTTTCAGCTCTGAAGAATATTCTAGAATGTGAACCGATATTTCAAACAAGACTGAAATGCCTCCAGCATAACCTTTGTGCAGAGGACTTGATGAGAATGGGCAAGCTGTAACAACTGTTAAGAACACAATCTTCGCATTCTGTGGCTTTGAGGCAAGCCTCTTAGTAGAACAGTACATTTTTATAAAATTGATAGGTGACAGAGAACATTCACAGCCACAACCATATTTGACCTTTGAAACACTGTGAGAGAAAGGGAAAGTAGGCATTCAAGCCCGCCCAGGGTTGGAGTCTAGCATGTGATTTATCACATTCAAATCTATTCCTCGCATTCCGTTATCACAAGCTCACCACTTCCTGGGCCTATTTCATCACATTTTGGACTGAGATGCCTCTGGAGACATCTGAGTACTGTGTGCATCTGCTGTGGCACTTTTTAACATCTTTCCCTTTTTTTTTTTTTTTCAATTATAGGCACTATCGATACAATACCTGTACAAAGCATATGGGCAGAACGATCTAGACAAACATCAGTTACGGTGAATACCTGTTGTGGTGCCTCCAAAACCATCCTGATGTGAGATGGAGCCTCTCAAGGGTCATTTCCTCCAGAGTTTTCTTTAGCACACATCCCTTCCTCTCCTCTAATTGCATTGGAATACAGCCAGACTGTTTCTGATTTAACTGTGTTCTTCTTACTGTTAAGCTTGTGCTTCTCAGGAGGGCAAGGCCACTTAAGATGAGTTGCATAATGGGCACCTATGAATTATTGCTAATTTTATCCATGCTGCTCTAGTTGGTCCAGGCTGTGTGACAATAACAAACCTAGCAAGTGCTTTCATTTTACATGGGCTGCTTTCCTGGGGGAAAGTGGAGGACTCTACCTTACACATTTGCTGGATGTGAATGCAATACTATTCATCTACTACTCACAATACTTTGCCAGAATTGAATCATGACAATACTCGATCCCCATAGATGAGGAAGAGAGATGCTTTCAGGAACATTGATCCCATTCACTGGTCAGGTATATGGTCCAGTCTGTGGATTAAAATGCATGCTCCAATTTCATGTCTTAAAACTCTAATATTACTATATTGGGGCAGAGGCTAAAAGGAGATAATTGAGGTTAAATGAAGTCATAAGAATGAGGCCATGACATGATATGATTAGCATCATTAGAAGAAAGGATTCCAGAATACTTGGCTGTGTTCTACCTACCTTCCTGTAGACATCCAGTCAAGAGATCATGTGATTACAGAGCCAAACAGTTACTGCCTACAGGACAGGAATTGTCCATGCTAGCACCTCAGCCTGGGGCTTCCAAGCTCTACAACTGTTGTTAGAGCCATGCATTGATTTGGGGAAGATAGATCTGCTGGTAAAGTCTCTGCCATGCGAGTAGGAAGACAGTTCAGTCCAGAGAATCCATTAAAAACCATACCAACAGGAAGGGATAGGCGTTGTTGCAGGGATTTGTAATCTCAGAGACAGGATGTTTCTTGGGGCTTGTTGACTGGCCAGTGTAGCTTTCTTGGGGGGGGGAGCTCCAGGCCACTTAGAAACCCTACCTCTCAAAACAGAATGGACAGCACTTGAGCTATAGTACCAAGGTTGACCTCTAGCCTCTACACAGCTGTGCACAGGTGCACACCCACATATATACACACAAAGACATTTAGTTTGTGGTAGTTTGTTATGGCAGCCAGGTAGATATAAGAGTGTTTAGGGGCATGGAATATGGTGGGAAACCAGTGGCTATTCATTGGATGAAGATTGCTCCTGTCATCTGTGGGAAGTGCAGTGGACAATACAAGCTGAGCTCCTGCTTCAGGGATGTAAATGAACCTGTTGCTTTTATTTGTGGCTTTCAGTTTTTCTACTGAATTATGTCCAGGCCACAGGTAATTAGTAGGTTTAAGTTTTGTGTACTTGGGCGGGACACAGAAGACCTGAAAACTTAACCAAATGGGAGGACTTTGTTAATTTTTGCGGTTCTATGAGGCCTGGCATGGCCTTTGTTCCTTTCATCATGCCTATAGAGACACCAAGGGAACTGCTAAGCAATGATGTTTAATGTACAGAAGTACCCAGCATAGCTAAGGAAATAAACATCACTCTGCAGGTGATCTGGTTGCCATAGCAACAGCAGGCATGCCTATATGCCCATCTTTATTTTTTCACCTACCAAAGTTCTTTGTTTTCAGCCCATAGCCCTGTCAATTAGAATTTAAAATAAATTTAAGACGACGAACATTTATGCAAATGTAATAATGAATCTGGTATTTTGTTTGCAAACTAAGATTTATAATAAAATGAAATAAATTTGACTTATTTGCTCCCTAGAACTCCAATTTATGGTATGTTCTATGTGGCTTTTCTACAAAAGAAAGCAGAATTATGTGAGAACAAAGTCATGATAGAATTTAATTATTTTTTTTTTAGCAGCTCAGGAAGACCAATGGTACATAGATCACAATCTGGAAGACTTGTCTGTCAAAAATTCCCAAATCACAGGGGCAGAGAAAGTAGAGAGCTGGATTCAATGTTTTGTTTTGGGTTTTTTGGAAAGATATAAAAAAGAATCATGTGGCATGCCCTTAAAAATACTGTCCCCTTTGTATGTTAACATTAAAAACCAATCCTTACTGTAGTGTTGCTTTTAAAATATCATTTTATAAACTAAAGTAGTTGTCCGGAGTTCCTTGAACGCATGATTTGGCTTTAAGCAAATATACTGTCAGAAATCAGTGTGGATCCATTTCCAGCTGCTAATGCCTTAGTCACAGCAGATACTTTATAAAATCAATACCCTGAAATATCAGAGGATTATGCATATATCAGATACCCCAAATGCCAACATTGTTTTAATTACTCTAATAAAAGAAAGCTGGTAGACATAAAAAAAAAAAAAAAAAAAAAAAAAAAAAAAAAAAAAAAAAGAACTTGCCCATGAAGAATGTTCTACTCATGCCAAAGCAATTTTTTTTTACAAGTTCTTTTAGAGAATCTGGAAGCGTTTAAGCATTTTCCTCTTCTTTTTATGGGACAATGCCTGCTGCCCTGCCAGTGAGCCACGGTACAGAATTCCCCATTAGGACAACAGTCCTTGTAGAACCAAATATGTTGTTCTCCTTGCATTAATGACAATGTTAAAAAAATTAGAACATTTATCATTGGCTCGTAAAAGCAAATAGAGTTAACATTTTAGTGCGGGGACATGGATGAGTCCGTGGTGAGGCTTTACAGTTTGATTTAGAGCCAAAGTTGAGCCATTTTGCATAGAAGGTGGACAGGAGTTGCCTTGCTGAACTGGAGCAGTTTCGATCCTTATGAGAGACTGGTAATGTTCCTAGCAGCAAAGACCCAGGACAGATGAACCCAGTCTCTCACGTATAACCAGTGCTTTTCATAAAGGACTTTATTCTTGGCTTTAGGGAAAGATGTGGAGGATTTTTTTTTTTTTTATGAAGTACAACTCATATTCTTCAACATCACAATAACGAGGGTAGTGCTTTGGCTTGGTAAAAATCCTCAAGGTTTTGTGTGAGCAATTTTTGAATAGCAAGCTTTGGAGTGTGAGTAGACATGAGAATGTCACAGAGGGTTGTTAAAGAGTGGTGTAGCTATGTGAGTAGGGTGATCTAGGTGAGTAGGCCCTCCCGTGGCTCTGCATACATGCTCCATGCATACAAATTCTGCATCTCTATGAAGGTTATGGATACCTCTGAGAAGTTGCTTATTGATAATAAAATGATTATATTGACTATCCTTTATAGTTAGAAAGGAACCATGTAAGAACCATACCTAATTTTTCAGGTAGGTAGAGATGCTTTTATTGTACGTACAAGTTGGCAAGAGGGCTGGAATGATATTCTGGTCATCACTGATGAAGTGGGCCTGGCTCACTCTTTGAGACTAAGGAGGAACAGTCCAGAGCCATGGGCTGGCTCTAGGTAGCCAGGCTTATAGGTGGGAGACAGTGAAGGAATGCTGATCTTTATAGGGAAACCAGGATGGAGTTGAACGTTCACGTGATTGCCCAGCCACCTCACTCCTGCTCTCGGGAGTGCGTCATAAATCATTAAATTTAAGAACACTGATTGTACATTGATTGATTTGTCTTTAAAGTTTTATTAGTGAAGAGACTGACATGCAGAGAGTTAATTCGTGTAGTGTCTCCTGTTGAGTTGTGGCAGATAGGGACAATTCCAAGGCTTCCTGATTCTTAGTCCTCTCTTCTTTCCATTCATCCGTCCTCTTACACCATCACTTCACGGGGCACTCAGTCTCACGAAGGAACACATGTGAGTGTGTGCGCACGCACGTGCACACACTCACACAGACACACACACGACACACACACAGATATCACACACAGAGATATCACACACACACACAAGACTTAAAAAAATGGTCCATATACCATTGAAAATGTGCTAATACTGGTGGATTGGTAGAAGCTGGGTGTTTCATTTTGTGTTAGGATTCCCTAGATCAGCAGTTTGCAGCCTGCGCTTCATGACCCCTTTGGCAAAACCTCTCTCTCCAAATAGATTTACATTACAATTCACAATAGTACCAAAATTACAGTTCTGATGTAGCAACAAAAATTATTTTGTGGTTGGGGGGTCACTGCAAAACAAGGAATTATCTTAAAGGTTTCATTGACTGAACTCCAACTTCCATGAAGGTCACTTAATCCAGTTGTACTTTTTTTTTTTCTTTGGTTCTTTGAATATTCCTGAATATGTTTATCTTAAATTTATTTTTCCTTCCTTTCCCATAAGTGATATGCTCTATTTTGACTGGTCATGCTTTACATTCCTGGGTTTCAAATGCAGAAAACTGTACCTTCCTTTTTTGATGTGTATGTTTATGTGTATGTGGTATGTGTGTGTGTGTGTGTGTGTGTGTGTGTGTGTGTGTGTGTGTGTATGTTTGAATGCTCATGCAGAGGCCTGAAGTTAACATCCAATATCTTTCTTGATTATTTTCTACTGTATTTATTGACGTAGAATCTCCCACTGAACCCAAAGTTTACCAGTTCTGCTCACGTTAGAAAGCCCTTGTACCAGGGATGCTCGTTTGTGCCTCCAAAGTGCTGGGACCTCAGTAGGCTGCTATTCCTGCCTGGCATTTACGTGGAGAATCCAAATTCTCCACGTTAAAAACAAAACAAAACAAAACAAAAACACAAGTCTGGACTTAGGGCCTGAGCTGAAACAAGGAAGTGACTCAATGGACTGGAGAAAGAGCCTCCAGAGGGATGGAATAGCTCTTTCTCATACTGCGAAGGTTCAACCATCAAGTCCGCGTGGACTCTGGAGAATCCAAATTCAGGAATTCTTACTCTTACACAGCAAGTACTTTCTCTACTGAGCCATCTTCCAGGCCCCAAATTATACCTTTTAAGGGACTTTTATTTCTCTTTCTATCCATGGCACTGTTTCTACTATTCCTTAAGATATATCAGTTTTTTAAATAGAAGCAATGTAAAACTCATTTGGCATTGGGAAAGGACCAATGTGGCGAGTTCTCTGTCTCCTGGTTGATTTTTAGATCTAACTAGAAGTTGAATCCCAAATTGGGAAAAATTCTCCAGAGTTGAGCACAGCCTGCTCTCTGCCTCTCTGCTCCCTGTTTGTTCCTTCAGGTCCGGGTGCCTTGCTCTCTGCTTACCCTCTCTGCCCATAGGTGATGGTTGAACCTTCGCATTATGAGAAAGAGCTATTCCATCCCTCTGGAGGCTCTTTCTCCAGTCCATTGAGTCACTTCCTTATTTCAGCTCAGGCCTTGAGTCCAGACCTGTGTGCTTTCGCAAGGGTTACAATGAATCACATCTCTCTTTTTCTCCTGGTTTTTCCCTCAGTGCAATCCTGGAAGTACTTTTAAAACTCTACATTGCTTTAATATTTTAAGTTTATTTTCTCCTTTGGATTAATGATGTGTTTTCTTTTTGAGAAAGTGTCTTTTTTTTCTAGCTTCAAGTATTCATACTTCATCATAAACAGTTCTTGATAACAAGTTAAGTACATGTTTGCGTTGTAATTTTCAGATGTCTCAACTAGTGAGACTAAACTGTAGGTTCCTGTCATTGTACTGTCCTCAGGGGGTGACCCATTTCTCTTAGTTGGGGTTTTACTGCTGTGAATAGATGCCATGACCACGGCAACTCTTTTTTTTGTTGTTGTTGTTTGTTTTGTTTTTCCTGACAGTGTTTCTCTGTGTAGCTCTGGCTGTCCTGGAACTCACTTTGTAGACCAGGCTGGCCTTGAACTCAGAAATCCACCTGCCTCTGCCCCCCTAATGCTGGGATTAAAGGCGTGCACCACCACCGCCCAGCAACCTCGGCAACTCTTATAAATCAAAACATTTAATGGGGCTGGCTTATGAGTTCAGAGGATTAGTCCATTATTCACAGTGGGAAGCACTGTAGCATGCAGACAGCCATGGTAGTAGAGAAGGAGTCAAGAATTCTACACTGGATTGGCAGGCAACAGGAATAAAGAGTGACGCTGGGTCTGGCTTGATCATTTCAGACCTCAAAGAGACTCACTTCTTCCGGCAAGGTCTCACCTTCTCCAACAAGAACACACCTCCTAATAGTGCCACTCCCTATGAACCCATGAGACACATTTTCATTCAAACCACCACACATTCTTATAGTGAAGTATCTGAACAATTTTAACAGAAGTCGTCTCAGAGCCTATGAAGGTGGCCAGCTCTTTAATCCTACTTGTAGGTTTACCCAAGCTGGAGAAAAGATGAATGATACTTGGGTCTCAACCTACACTCTGCTCACCAAAGTATGGTGTAGGATATCTCAAAGGGCTCCGATCCCACAGATGTTTAGGCATTCGCCAGTCACTTGCACTCCACTGTGAGGTCAGGGTTATTGTTCTAGTGTCTCATTGCTGGTCCAGACAGGCAGGACAATCTGTGAGATGCCACCGTGCTGGTAGGAAAGCTAGCATCTAGTGGCCTTCAACAGTGCTCCTCTCTTTCCTAGTGGCCTTCAACAGTGCCCTCTTTCCTTGCCTCCTGGGCTTCTCATCTCCAGGACTTGACACAGTGAAACAAACATTCTTGTAATGAGGGGTCAGTTTTAATGTGAAATGTCATAAAACCAGGCTCTAATGTCTCTAACAGCCTTTCCCATGCACCTCTGGGAGCAACTCTAGTAGTGAGTGATTTCATTGTAAAAAAATGATAAAAATGAAAAATGATCAAATGTTGATGATAAGATCAGGTTGCTAGATGGTGAGTTTTGAACGTTGATTCCACTCCTGGATTTGTGAGGTTCTAAAGGCAACCATTCTCACAAATGAACTTCGATAGCAAACTTATGTGGTTTTACCCCAAACGTGAGGTAGAGGTCTGAAGATGTATAGTTTCAAGCAGGTAAAAAAGACTTTAAGTACATTTCCCAAATCAGTTGATTATTGAAAATTAGCTACGCAATTAAAGGCTTTTATCCCATTCATACCATTTTTTATAATTATTTTGCATTGTGAGATAATTATACTCTTAACATTACCAAGTCAAATAGCAACATGCTCTAACTCCTGAGAAAACTCCTATAACCTTCAATACTAATGAAGGGACACTCAAACCCTGTGTGTGCCAATAGTCCATGATTCTTCAGTGACCTGACCTTCTGATGTCTGGACCCCATAAAGATAAGTAGAGAAAAGTCTAAAACTTATTTCCACCATTCAGTTTTCTAGACGCCAAGGTCCAGTGGAGCTGTTAGTTTCCCCCTCCTTTATCTTGTTTCCATAAGTCTAGTAGGCGAAGGCTTAGAGCCAGTGACGGCTTTAGAGATGAAGCAGAAACAGACAAAGGAGGGGGCTAAGATGCATCCACCAGACCTGGCCCCATTATATACTTTGGACAACAGTATTTGAACTTGACTGTATTCTGCACTAGTCTGTATTTTCTAAACAGAGTCATGTAACCTAGCAGCACATACTGACCTCAGACTCTTAAACCTGGAAGAAACCATAGAGGTCATTTGCTTTGCATTCTGGGCATTCCTGAGAAATGACCCATCAGGCTCAGCTCCCACCATCTCCCATTAGGTAGGAACATTTACAGTGGAAAGATTGTCAGCATTGTGAGATGAGGCCCCCTCGGCCTATGATTGGAGGGTCTTCAGGTCTGCCAAAGCTCTTCAGTATACAATAGGCTTGCTTGCTCTATCTCAGCATTAGCATCTTGTCCACAAGTAGGCTTATCCCAGCGCCATCCTCCAGCTGATCTTTACAGAATGGGTCGCCTGAGCACTCCGCTTGCCTTGCCCTAGTTGGGTCTTAGCAGACATTAGTGCTGAAGGTTATGGGAGCTTTCTGCCGAGCTAGAGCGAGCATTTTGCTCTTTGGCTTGGTAAAGTTAAGAACAGAGGTGTGAATGCTTAATGGTCTTTCTCTGGGAATGTGGTGATTGACTCCATGGGAGGAAGGCAATGTGTGCTTGCAACTTGAAAAACCCACCTTGATCCCTGAATACAAATGGGACTAGGGGCATCTATGTTCACATGAGTATATCTTGCTGAGAAGAATCGCCCCAGTCTTAGAGCAGAGCATCCCAACCTCATTCTCTGATTGGTTATTCTCTCCACTGTGACCTTTCAGTGTGGAAGAGATGCCCCTTGGCCTAATCCCACCACTACCACTCTGCTTACTTTTAACTAGACTCAGATAAGACTTGTGGCATCTAGTGGAGCTGGGAAGAAAACCTTGGGAGTGGCCACAGAGGGCTTTCACATCGTGTTTCTTGCTACACACTGAAGCCTCTTTATTCTTGAACAGCTGATGGGGCCGATAGAAAACTTTGTACCTTATAACCGTAACTTCACCCCTCATAGCTCATTACTACACTGTGTAGACCCAGTTTCAGGACACACACACAGACACACACACACAGACACACACACACAGACACACACACACACACACAGTGCCATGATACCACCTACGCATCCAATTTATTCCATCAATTTGGATAGCTTGTGCTGCTCTTGGCTGTAGACCTGCAAAAACAAAGCCATGGGATAAAGCAGCTCGGATCGTGAAATGAAAACCTTGTACCTTTCTGGAGGCCCAGTAGAGGGAAATGATTTATTTTTGCCCTACCAAATAAAACATTCTAGGAATCCAAGGTGAAAATTGGATTTTAACTGCTACTAACATTTTGAGCATATAAAACCAGCAAGTGTTGAGTGCTTTGCCTGATTAAGAGAAGAGCCCAGAGTCTGGTACAAGAATGAGCCGTGTGCAAAGTAGTTGGTGTCTCAAATAAACCCAACCAGTTTATGAAACTTGAAGCGAAATGTTAAGCAGATGTTGGCAGCTGGGTCTCAGCAATGGAGACCTCTGTGTTTTTCTTTGTCCCGTGTCTTATACTCCGAGTCACTGTCGCCTTTCCTTTTCAGCTTCTAATCTTCATGCTTTGGGTTTAAGTTGTCTATGGCTAAGCTCAAGGAGTGTTGGGGAACAATCCTGATTCAAGTAGCTTGTCTTCACCTTGATTCTTTCTCTTCCTCTAGGGTGTGTGTGTGTGTGTGTGTGTGTGTGTGTGTGTGTGTGTGTGTACACTATGCATACTGTCTGCTTCCTTCTTTGGCCCTGGTGCAGATCCAGCTCTGGGATATGTGTATTCCCATTCAGCACATGACGCTCATGGCTAGCAAAGACCCTGCAGGCTTTCCTCTTGGTGCACTGGTTTATAACAGTCACACAGGCACCGTGCATCCACCAACTGGGTTGCTTTCCTCCCTCTTTCATAAAATGCATGCCCATTTCTTCCTACCTTCGGAGTAACTCCCGAGGTGTCATGGGTGTGGTGACCTTGGCCTTGCTCACTTGTTCTAGGACTTGATTATACACACTTTTAGGTTCTTCTTAAAAGTAAGGCCAACTCAAAATGTCTTTGGTACTCACTTTTATTTGTCCTATCAATGCATTTCTTGTTGATGATGGTACTTTTAAGTGGACAGTTTGACTAAGCAGCTTGGTTCGCAGAATACTCACAGTGCACTCCTGTCTGCTCATGCACCCTGCTCCCTGGATAGTCTGATGATTTACATCTGACCTGAGACATCTGGAACAAGGAACTTTCAGATGACGAGGACGACGACGATGATGATGATAATGACAATGATATCTGGCCTTCTTTGATGTGTATGTGGTTACTCAGAGCCTTACTCAGAATGAGCCATGCCTGCAGCCAGTGGGAAGGAAAAACACTGTCTATCGTGGCTTGCTAATTGGGTCCATGCCTTGTCCTTCTCAGGGTCACCACTGGCCTTGACTTTCCCTCTTCATGTACTACCTTCCTATCCCGGGGATATGCATGTATGCTAACTTCAGATAGGTTTTCCCATCGTAATTGCTCCACTTGGCATCATTGGGCATTTGTTATGTGTCCTGTTTGGGGATGTAAGGCTAACAAGTCATTAATACACATGCTTTGGACTGAAACTGGTAGCAGTGGTCCTGTGTAGAATCGTCTTTGAAGGAAAGGAGAGGAATTGTGAGCTGAAGAACCAGTGCTGCACCTCATGGCAGAAAGAAAGTTTGAGGAAAGAAAAAAAAATATGATAGCATTCCAGGAAGAGAGCACAGTATTCAAAAATGCATGAGTTGTTCAGACCATCAAGGATCCGTTGCCAAGCCTTATAGATGCTCGGAGGTAGAAGGTAACAAGATACTGCCTGAAGTGGGGCAGGAGAGGACTCCTCTAGCCTGCCAGGGGACAATGGAAGACAATGTTGCTAGAGGTCATTAGTCAGTAGAGCTGTGCTATCAGATCTGTTTTAGAAAAGATGACTCTGGGAACCCTTTGAGGATTTTTTTTCCCCTGGGAAAACAGAGAACTCCTTAGATGTTCTACATTTGTACACAAGACAGAGACGTGGGATGTGAGCTTATCCTGTGCAGCTGGGAAGTAAGAGTCAAGTAAGTGTCATTGCCCATCTGGTCCCTTGGATGGTCTTGCAAGACAGGATCTATTTTCTAGATAGTTCTAAGTAAGTTCGGCCTTAGGCCTGAGTGTCATATGATCTCCCGTGGTTGACATGGCATCTCACCCGACCTTAACATTTGACAGTATTGGACCATAGTTCTAAGGATATCTGTTCTGCTTGCTCAGGCTATTCTTGCTTAAACTTGCCAACCCCTTCCTAGCTTGGCTGATATCCCCAGAGCGTTAGTCTCTGCCAGAGCTGATCTGGCTCAGCCTATAGTCATTTCCTATATAGTCCTCTGTTGGCCTGTCCCTTCTTGGCCCTCCTTGGTCCTGTGATTCCTCCCTTGACTACCTCATAGCAGATTCTACAGTTTTATGGCTACGCCTTCCAGTCCCGTGCACATATCCATCTTTGTATCCCAGTTCACAGGACATTATTACAAATGCTCAGTAAACGCAGAACAGAGGAGCAATGAAAGAACAAGCTGATGAAGGAATGTTTGGGCAAACAATTGCTGTGGGGAAACCCCAAAGCTGACATTTATCCCCAGGTGAGGGAGCAGGACACAGTTAGGGAAAGTCTGGGCAAGTTGTAAAGCCCAGAGGTCTCTGTCCACGGACCTGCGCCATTGGTTTGGAGTTTCTAAGAATTTAAAAATGCAAAGGAGTTCATATATGGAAACACGCTCACTCACTCCAGAAGTGTATTGATTCTGTCCTAGTATTTGGCCCCAAAGTTTTATAGTTATTCCTTTGCTCTGTAACTACATGGTCTCAAGGGAACTGTTTATAAAGTGACTGTGAAGATCCCCAGCTCTGGGGCTGTGGGCATCTTGTGCTCCATTAACCTCCCCTTTCACACTTCATTGCAGTGTGGCAAAGCGCTCCCAGGCCTTTCAAAGCAAGAGGACTGCTGTGGGACAGTGGGGACGTCCTGGGGCTTTAACAAATGCCAGAAATGCCCCAAGAAACAATGTAAGTGACATCTCCTCATTCCTCTGAGGTTAATGGGAGCATACCTCTTTTCTTACCTTAACTCTTAACTAGGAGTCTCTTAGATCCTCAAAGGAATCACTGGCTGTATTCCAGAGCATAGTGCTACAACCTGTGTTTCTAGAGACATTGCAAGTCCATTAAAACTTTCACACCAGCCCTTCCTCCCTCTTCCTCTTCTCCCTTCTTCTATTCTTCTTATTCTCATCCTCTTCCTCCCCTTTCTCCTCTTCCTTCTTTTAAACAGTTACCCATCACCTTCTGCAGTTTAATTACTTATGTAGGGGATGCACTGTGGAGAATTGGTGAGAAAAAAAAAAAATCCCCCTTTCAGGCCCTAGGGAATAGGGAGTAGATGGCTCGTAAGATGTGAACGATTATTTTAAACCCTATAAAAAGTCAGTGCAGTTACTCTTCGTTAGGTCAGATTCTTTAAGCGAAATGCTGTCAGTCTCCACAACTTGGGCCACACGTTTCATTATGCTGCAGATCCCCTCCTTCATGCAAAGGAGCTCAGATGGGGAGTTGACTGCTTACTGATCTGCGAAAAAGGAATGTGTAGTTTGTACTGCCCCAGTCCCTAGTGACTGCAGCGCCAACACGCTGCGATTAGCCCTCCGAGTGTTTTACAGAAACTGTTTTTTTGGATACATCCAGGTTTACACCATTCCATCGCCCTCTTCTCTACAAACGATGGTAGCTCTATCTTCGAATGTCGCATTAACTCTGACTGAAAGATTTCAAAGAAACACATCTTAGAAAGGCAGTACAGGACTGACTTGTTTCAGGTTGAGTTTTCTTAAACTTCTGTTCTTCCCCCCAAAACTGACTTTTTTTTCTTTTTTTTCTTTTTTTTTTTTTCCTTCTCAGTCATCAGTCTCATAAAGCTGAAGGCTTTTATAATTGTCCCTCCCTGTCATCTTAAAGGGACATCTCATTTGCTACAGTCAGATGATTTTTATTTATTCATTTTAAGGAATTATTGACTGGATTGATACTCTCACTTGTCTTTAAAACCCTTTTAAGTGTATTTATTTTATATACATGAGTGTTTTGCTTGCACACTTGTTTGTGTATCTCATTTGTGCCTGGCACCCACAGAATTCAGAAGAAGGTGTCAAATCCCCTTGAAGTAGCTTTGTGAATGGCATAAGCCACCGTGGTGTAGATGCTGGAAACTGAGCAACAAGTACTCTTAACTACTGAGCCATCTCTCCATCTTCTCACTTGCCCTTTAAACCTTTTTGTTCAACCTAAAAAAACTACTACCTGTCTTTTTTAAAACTACTCTCCCAGCATGGTATTTTGCTGTAAACCACCTCTTCCTTTTTTTTTGTCCTTTGGATTCCTAGTTTCTCAAACACACAGCGTCTCTGATTACCTGAAGTATCCATTCAATTCGCTGACACTACTCCTAGTGTTTGTTAGAGGGCTCATTTAGAAAAATTCCTGCTAAAGTTTGTGAACGTTAGTTCTCCATTAAAGAGAGAAAAAAAGTCCCATGAGATCCTCAGTAGTGAAAGAATGTCTCACATGGATTTTCCAAGTGGGCCGGATGATGGTTAGTTGGATGGATTTCCAGGAAGCAGGCTGGTTGAACGATAACAATCCCACCTTACTTAAAGACCTGTTTGCCTAAATTATTTTGGTTCTCTGACTGAAGGGATCTCTGGGATACATTTGAAATTATTTGAAGAACTCACTCGGTGTTTTAGGGTTGGGGTGACACAAACGTGACTGCCCCCGCTGTCATTCGCTGTTGATTCTGATGAGTCATTAACCAGGAATCTGTATCTAAATGGCTGAAAGCACACTGCCATCTGCTTTAGGAGCTCTGCCCCATTCATTTGTCATATGTGTTTGTCTAGTCATGTTGTGGTAGAGACATGTTTCTCACTGTTAGGTCTAAGGATGGAGGTGAGAGAGGACCCTCCAACCTGGGTTCTGGTCTGCTTCTGTTTCTTTATACTTTTTTCTTCTTCCCCTTTGTTTTTCTCTTCCCAAAAAAGGCTGGCTTCTTTGTGCCGTTTCTCCATCTTAGCTATTTCTGTTTTTTTCTTTTCTAAATTCCAAAGGAGCCGAGAGTGACAGATGTTAGGAGTAAAGGGGTTCACATCATCTCCCCCCCTTAATTCCTAAGGCTATTATTATTCCTGACCTCCAGCCATTTGTTTCTAGAATTGCATCATCTGAGCAGGAACCCACTGCTTTATATGGTGTTGTTAGCACCACAGTTCAGTACTGACGAGGACTTCAGCTGAATGGGAAAGTACAAAGTCACTCTTTTTTTTAACAAAAAACGTTGGTGAAAATAAGCCAGTGGCTCATTTGATGTATGAATTGAAGAGATGGCTTTGGTTTCAGAGCTGCGGGGATGAGGAATGAAGTGAACCCTAACATCCTGGCATTTACTGTGCTTGTACTGTCTAAAGTGACTCACCACCAAGCAGTACACTCAAGGTCACATTCTTCTTAAGATCTTTCCTTCCCTTGTTTGGCACTACTCTCTAAACCGTATTCGTGCTGGAAGAGAGCAGACGGTCCTTGGCTTCTATATATGATGATTGGGGTTCCATGACCTTGTTTAGTTTTGTACTTTGTTTTGTTTTTTCTCAAAATAGTTCAAACCTCAACTTTCAAGTGACTTTCATTTAATGAAGTTTTGTTTAGCCACATACAAAAACCTTTCATTGTTGATAATTTTCTTTTTGCTATCGAAAACTCAATTTTAAATCTGTAAATGATTTCATTAACTAGTTGATCATCTATTAGCAATGTGCTTAGTGCGAACAAGTTGATTGTCTCCTTACAGTTTTAGAAGAAAATTAGTATAGAATCCTAAGCAGAGGGACACATTGAAAGGTCATCTGGTCTGGCTCCATGCCTTGAAAAGACTGCTGAGTGTGATCCTTTTGTCACTGAAGGACTCACAACTGAGGTCCACTGGACTTGAGGCCAAGGGATGAATGAAACAACTTCCACATGCCAGTGTTTCCCCTGTTAGCCCACTGTCCCTTGATACAAGACTCTGTAGGGGAATGCATCTTATGATTCCTATTTAATAACTAATTGGAAGATAATACAAAGCAGTCTTAAGGTTCAGTTAATATAGTAAAGGTTTGCTGTCAACTTCCTAGGAATACAGCTAGTGCAAAATAGGAAGTATACTGAGAATAAGCATGAAATGGAACTCTGTTGGTACTCATAGCTTGTAAATGGTCCATCTATTGGTGATGTAAATGGCACCACATCTTGCAGCTTCTGATCACAAGAACTTAAATCATAATGAATGCTTTTTTCCCCTCCATTTACAGCCTATCATGGATATACTCAAATGATGGAATGCCTACAAGGATATAAACGGGTTAACAACACCTTTTGTCAAGGTAAGGATTTTGGAATGTACTGATGTGGACCCCCTGGGTAGAAGCTTGAGTCATTTTGCCACATGATGCTCCTGGGCCCAGCATGTGAAGGTTACATGGTGGATGGATGACTTCCTGCTCTTTCCAGGTGGCTAAGGGCATACTGATATGTGATTGGTAAAGTTTCTCCTTACTCTTTAAAGCTACTGGAAGTCCTTTTGTTTGTTTGGTTGGTTGGTTTTGTTTTTGTTTGTTTGTTTGTTTTTTTGTTTGTTTGTTTGTTTTGGTTTTTTGAGACAGGGTTTCTCTGTTTAGCCCTGGCTGTCCTGGAACTTAATCTGTAGACCAGGCTGGCCTCGAACTCAGAAATCCGCCTGCCTCTGCCTCCTAAGTGCTGGGATAAAAGGCACGAGCCACCACGCCTGGCTGCTACTGGAATTCTTACCGTTTCTTAACTTGTGGCAAAACCCTTGCAGAAGCGTGACTAGCACTGAGCAGACCCGGGTCCCCACGCTGGTTACGTTCTATGTGCCTGCTTAGCCGAGGTACTTCCCTGCTGACCTAGCATCTACAGCAGAGTTCCCTTTTCTCCTCCCATGAGTATTTTGCTGCCCATCTCAGATTTTTGTAAGAACTAAATATTGGCATGAACAGGTGTCGCCTAGGCAGCCAGAAAAGCTAGAGACTTAAATGTGAGATGCCCCGAGTACTCTTGCTTCATTTTCTTAGCATCCTACGATGCTAAGAAAAGTTAGAAGTTGTACATACTGGGAAGACCTCATAGTTTATCAAGTCTTGGGCCTAGAAGTGAAGAACCTAAAGCCACACTGAGAGGTTAGGTGTCTTCTGTGCGGCTGGGTAGAGTTGAAAGCATATCTCAATTTGACTAGTGCCTGCTTCAGTACTAATATCATCAAATTTTCGTTTAGTCACTCAGGGAACCACTGCCAAGAGTCCTCAGGCAGCACTAGGATTTCTTCATAGTTAGTCCGGAAATTATTTCTTTATGTCGTGTTCTAAGAATTTACTTCAAACCTTCTCGGTTTTCAGTGGCTTCCAATGATAACCCAGCTTTACGGATTCATGAACTTGGAGCCTATTGCTCATTACAGATCAAAAAAAAAAAAAAAATAGCATGAATGAAGAAATGATTTAGTTATTGTTAATAATAGTTATTATGGTTTATTTTTAACTGGGACAAGTACTGATGGCTTAGGAATAAAACTAAGATTTTTCAGTGATTCTTCATATATTCTGTGTCTAAACTCTAAACACAGTTAGTGTCCAGAACTTTATAAAGTGGTAAACAAGTGACCAATTTTCTTGTTTCTTTCTTTCTTCCTTTTTTCACTATGTAGCCCTGGCCAGCTTAGACCCCTGTAAGGAACAGGTGACCTCAAACTTGAATTTTCTTAATGATTAATTAATTAATTGTACTCTAACATCAGTTTATTTCATCCCAGTCATTTCTCTAGAACACTGTGTTTATGCAGCACTATCTGTTAGTCTTTCAAATGTGTTTGTGAAGTAAATCATGCTATGTATATATTTCAACACTGAGGTCCATGGAGATCAGATATCCTGTTCGGTATAGGCTAAGCATCAAGCCAGGTGGAGTGAAGCTATTGACAGCTGTGCTTTATTGCATGGAGTGGGAGCTAACACGTTCTGTGCAGAGTGAGAATTAACACTTCCTATGAGTTGTTACTTTAGGGGCTTGCTTTTCCATTCAGTCTTCAGATGGGCCAGTGAGATCTAGAAATGATTAATACCAATTAGAAATTGATATGTACAACAGAAAGAATCAAGAGCTTTTTGAACAGTTAAATCAGACGATTAACAAAAAAGAACCCAGCCTCTATTACACACTTCCGCCACCCGTGTGTCTACATGCACAAAGGCCACAGAATAAGGTTCACCCTTGTTTACAAAGTCTTCCTAATAGATATTAGCTAATTAAAACAGAAGGCCTGCTGTCTGATATGAGAGTTTGTTAAGGGCAAGGCCATTAGCTTGGTTCTATTTAATTAAAAAAAAATGATTATTACATATGACTTTCTTTTGATTCAAGATGGGAAATGGTTTCATATTATAAACTACATTCATATTTGGTAACACACAGAGAGAGAGAGAGAGAGAGAGAGAGAGAGAGAGACAGAGACAGAGACAGAGACAGAGACAGAGACAGAGAGACAGAGACAGAGAGATTAGGAGAATGCAGACTGCGAACAGTGGTATATGAGTATAATCCCAGCACTACAGAGAAAGAAGCAGGAGAAGGATGAGTTCTAAGATGTACTGGGCTATATTCAAAGATCCTGTCTGGGGAGAAGAGGTAGTTAGAGGTAAAACTTTGCAGGTCGTTATTTTAAAAGACTGGAGAATTCTCCAGAAGATGTTTGTGGATCTTGTATTCTCCTCTGTTCGGTATGGCTGGGTGATCTTTAGCGAGTGTGGTTCCTGCTGAGAGAAACTTCTGGTGGTTGGGTAGTAACACCAGGTCCTGGCTCATTTCGGTCTCTGGAGGAAGTCTGCAAAGCAGCATTACGCTTTCTGGCAAGGATTCTGGATTGAAGTATCACAGAACATTCTATTTTGTGGTGCCTCAGGAAGGCACTGCTAAATTACACTACAGAGAAGTTTGACTCATGAAACAATATGATTTCATTCAGCATAATCTACTGTAATTGCTATTGAGAACAAGGCTTAATTTCCCTCCCTTTGTGACATTATTAGTTGGCAAAATGAAATAGAACTTTCTCAAATTACATATATACACTTAGGTTTCCTAGAGCCTTGAAGCTCTTTGATTTTGTCATCCCCAACAGAAATTCAAAAGGAACCCATCAAGCATCTAATTACGTGTGCTTTCCACATTGTTCTTGCAGTCTCCAGTCCTCTCTGTTTGCAAAGCACATTTAAAATGAAAGTGATTAATAACTAGAATTACATTATTTCCTTCAACAAAGTGAATTCATGTCCCAAAGCATCTTTTACCAACGTGCACTGAAAACAAAGAGCCAACTGTGCGCACATTAATTTGAGAAGCTTTCAAATCATTGCCCTTAAAGCTCTTTTCTTCTCTCTCCTCTAGTGATTCAGTAATTATCTTTTCAAGAGAATGATTTATGGCATATACATACATGCCCCTCTGAAAGCTGCCCCTCTGTCCTCTGCATGATGGAATTGCTAAAATCTGTTTCATCATTCATAACCAGAAATTTAGCTGTGTTTCCTGGTGGATCTAGAGTGGAGTCCTTCATCTGCCATTTGAATGTTTTGCTAATGGAGACAGTAGTGAGAATGCCTACTTTCTTGATTGAACTATCAAATGCTAGACACTACTCTCTTCCATTAATGCCTTTCCTTATCATCACTCTACCATGAGATAAGAGCATTTAAAATGCAGATGTGTGCACTATTGGGAGGGGGCAGATGTAGCTCGATGGTAGTGTGTTTGCTGGTGTCAAGTTTGATCCTCAGCACCATTGAACTGGCCATGATGGTAACATCTGTAATCCCAGCACTTTAGGAGCTAGGGATAAAAAAGATGAATAGTTCAAAGTCATGCTCTTACCTATAGTGCGCTAGAGGCAAACCTGGTCTACACAAGACCCTGTCCACCAAACCGAGTTAGTTGTAAGTCTAAGTGATAAACAATTTTTTTGAAAGTGAACTTTTCTCGATACCCCTAAAATCACCTACCAGTTTCATGACTTTACAGAAACAAAAGTCAACATGACTGTTTTCTGCCTTTCAAAAACCTGTCCAGTGCTGCAGATTGTGTTAAAATATGTAACCATAAGATGCCTTACCCTTTTCCAATTTTAGTATATGTGCTGCCAAAGCGAGCACGCCTTACACTTTTCAACACTGGTAGCATGCATGCCAGTTTTTCATAGATGGTTTTGAAAACCTTTTCAGTGATTCACTGTTCCACAAATACACCAAGGGCATTCCTGAGCTGAACAGAAGGTTTGTCATGAGCTGTGGGTAAGATACTGTTCCTACACCCATGGATCATGAGTCCAGCAGTTTGAGTAAGCAGGATGTAATCTGCTTAATTCACTATCCCAACTCACTGAACCCTAAGTGACTCAGAATGAGCCTCTCAAAGGAATTATGAAGGGCTTGCCCATGAACCTTTCTTTTGTTACCATTTTATTATTATACTGGTTGTTTTACTTGAACAGAACAAATGAACAGAACTTGTACACTCAGGACAGTAACACTCATTGCTCAAACTTCCACTGACTGACTCTATAGGTAAAATGTCCCCTAACGTGTAGCTATAACAGAATTGTCGTTAGTCTCAAAAAATAAATTGCACATTTTTTTAAGGATCATATTTGTTGTTAAATGAAACTCAACTGCAATTGCACTTACAAACTTTGTATGAGTGTGTAATCCATGTGTAGAATAGTGCACAGATGCAAAGGGAGAGTTGCATGTTGTCTAGTTCAATGCATTATCACAAAGCAAACATACTTGGATAGTTATTCCCCAGGTCAACAAATAGTCTATATCCTGTACCCTACAACTACCCTGTTTCCCCCAGAAATTTCACTTTATTCTATTCCAGAAGTAGTCAGTGTTCTTACTCTTGTAACCATAGATTAGTTTTGTATCTTTAGAAAATTTTCAAAATTTTAACGGATTTTTATGCCTCCTCCTTGCTATTTTCCTCCTCCTCCCCTTCCTCCTCTGTGCTCTTCTTCCTTCTCCTCCTCCTCCTCTTCCTCCTCCTCTTCCTCCTCCTCCTCCTCCTCCTCCTCCTCCTCCTCCTCCTCCTCCTTCTTCATTGAGATATGATCCTCTTAGGTAGTTCATGCTAGCACTATGGAGCCCAGGCTACCCTTGATTATGTGATCCCATTTGTCTTTCTTCTGTCACTGAACAGCATGTGGCCAACACAGCTTTTATTCTGACTGCTATGAGAATGCATCACTGTTGTTATTCAGCGCCCCCTCCCCAAGGGCTTCCCCTCTGCTCTGAAGTCTTCACTGACTTCTCCATGCAGTCTTGCTACCCAGCTTTGACTATAGGAGTCCCTTCAGATTCATGTTGGTAAGGAGATTCTCTAGAAAGAAATGGAACCATACGTGAGGTGGTAAGTCTCTGACTGTATTTGGGAAATAATAGTAGATAATTCATTGGTACAAATTAAGACTAGGGTCACTCATACATGATAATTTAATGCTACAAAACATTGAATATTAATTTTCTTTCGCCTACCCTCCACCCACATTCTTCCCAAGAAACCAAAGAACCCAAAAACAAGGAATTGGGGACCTTGTCCAAGGCCTTTAGGATCTTTACTGTGCTGTGTGTAGATCATACAGTTTTTATGAGCATAATTTTGCATAGGGCATCTTTTTTGACAGAGGTTGCAGCAGGCTTTTGTTTTATATAGAACACCTCTAGTACAGTTGCTTTGCTTTAGTACATTGATCATCCAACTTTTTCGTTCATTCGTCTTCTAAAATAATTGTGAAAGACTCACATGCTTAGGCTAGCAATTGCATTTTAGGAGTAAACCAAATATTTCGCAGTAGATTCATGTTAAATTTATCTGTATTAGAAATGGACTTGATTTGATAAAAACCCTGGGATCATAGGGATGGGTCATTCAGTTAATGAACAATGTCATCCATGTAACCTGTGAAGCAAATTCCATCTTCTCCGTGAAACAGACCAGACTTACTGCCTTTCTTATGTGTTCCTCTGGGTGGGGGCGGGGGCACAGTACCTAGGAATTGTTGATTCTTTTGATGCCAGTGAGAATTTTACGGTGAAGGGTAATGTTTCCTGAGTGCCTCTGGGTAGGCAAGGTGTGCTTGGACTTGGTGAAAAGCAAGAAGGTACTGAGAAAATGTGGAGGGAGATAGAAATGAAAGGATGGTAGATGTATTCTCAAGGGAACGTCAAGGATGGAGACTAGCTCAGTGGTACAGCACTTGATAGCATTCCTGAAGGCTCAGGTTCAATCCCTGGGAGACCACCAAAGAGATCTTTTCAAGGGAAACACTAGAGGCTGAAGATTTGGAAGTAAATTCCCTTTAAGGTGTCAAAGTTTGTATGTACTCTATGGAATGCCATCATGTGCCAACAGAGTACCACATCCTAGTGCGTATCTTCTTCTTTGGAAGTTTAAGAAATACCATTGTTCTCTTAGAGAGTTCTTAGGCTTCCTCTACCTAAATTTAGTGAAGCACACACATTGAGATCAGGTCTAGCATGAAACCTGAAGCTTGTTGATTCAGCTATACTAACTGTCCTGCAAGCCCCGCCAAGACACCAAAGTGTCTGCCTCATCGATACTAAGACTGTAAGCATGACCCAAGGTGCTTGAGTTTTTTATATGAATAATGGGGGTTGCACTTGGGTCATCAATGCTTGGACAACAAGCACTTTACAGACAGCCATATTCCCCATCCTACTTGCCTTAGTTAGATGAAACCCCATGACCAAAAGCAGGTTTCAGGGGAAAGGCTCTCTTTGGCTTATACTGTACAGCACTGTTCATCATTGGAGGAAGTCAAGACAGAACACAAGCAGGGCAGGAACCTGGAGAGAGGACCTTATGCAGAGGCTGTGGAGGTGCGATTCTTATGGGCTCACTCCTTATTGCTTGCTCAGTCTGTTTTCTTAAAGAACCCATGATTGCCAGCTCAGGGACTGCACTCCCCATCAACAACTAATTAAGAAAATGCCTTAGAGGCATGACTAAAACCCCATCTTATGGAAGCATTTTTTCAGTTGAGATTCCTTCTTTCCCATGACTCTGGCTTGTCAAGTTGACATAAAAACTATCCAGCACACCTCTGTACATTCTTAAATACTCAACTCATCCATCTGGCTGAGGAAAGCATTTATCTCAAGGCATTTCTATTTTTCTGTCTTCAAATGCATGTTCTACTGCTGATGGAATCCCACGACAGAATATCTATTCATCAGCAAGGCTAAGTATATACTACTAAATCTCCAGAAAGCCTCATGCTTTTCCCTCACAGCGTAAAGATCCTCATATCTCACTTACATCTTGTACCCAATGCCTATTAGTGACCAGACACACCTCATATCCTATGTCAACTTGGGTTACCGAAAGGCAGGAAATTATTAGTCACTTGCTTAAACATGCATATTTTCTTACAGGAAATAGGTGAGTGAAGATGTATTTATTTCTCATGAGTACACTTAACACCATTCAACGTGTCACTAGTTAACATATGCTCTAGCATTTTCAACCCTAGAAACTGGCCAGTCATTTTGAAGTTAAAGAATATTTAAAGTACAAGTGACTGTGGGGATTATCTGTGTCAGACCCCTCATGTGACAAGGGTAGAAAAAATGGAGATGGAGGGAATTTGAGCGAACTGCTCCAAGTAACAAAATTTAATATCTTAGTTACACCAAAGGCTAGGTCTTCGTGGAATATTTCTATTAGATTTGTCAACCCCTTACTCCTTTAAACAGTGACTTGTGATTTACAAATTATTTCATAAAGTGGTAGTGAACATTCATGACTTACCATCCAGGATAGTGGTAAAGTTCAAAGGACACGGCTGACATTTATACATATAAATGAAAGGATGAAGCGTCTCACTGCATCTTCCTGTCTGATTACTCCATTCTCCAGGACTGGATCCTAAGGCTGTTTGAGGAGAATCTCTGTTTACCTATTTTCTCGAGTTTTCTATTTCTGTGCTATCGAGTAAATAGACTGTGGAGGTCTCGGCAAACACTGGGGCTGGCAGCCTAACATGAGAGGCCAGAAGGAACTGCAGTTCGGCGTGACACAGGAGGCAGCATGGGTTCAAACTTTGAGAGTTTGATACCAGGGAGTTTATTTTAGGCATCTTTAAGTACAGCACAAGTTAGAAAAAAAGTTTTCTGGTAGAACACAATTCCACAATGCCAAGGAGGCATGGTTATCTTGGAACTCTTCTTAAACACAACCCAATTCTTCCATAAAGATGACATGTAGAGATGGGCTACATGTGTTATCTTAAGGGCCCAGGAAAGGATTTGGCATGATCTTGGTCGTACAGATAATGCAGGGGTCATCTGCGCTGTTAGCCACTTAGATAGTCCAGGGTGCATCTAGGCTATTATCCATCTCCATTCCTAGCCTTCTGGGCAGAAAACTCTTACGTGTTAAGCATTCCTGGCTTCTTTAATATGACCTGTGAGCACAAGGACCTTGTGCTCTCAATGATAGATTATGTGACATTGTTTTTTCTTTAGTTCTGGGTACCAAATTAAAGTCATTGCATGTACTAGGCAGTCACTCTGCCACCAAGTTATATCCTCAGCTCTTCGAAGACCATTCGTCTTAGGTTAAGTTTTATGATGTAGCCAGTATTCAATCACTTAGACAGTTCTGCATTCTCAAACTTTAGAACAGAAAGTCAGAGCTGCGCTGGTAGTCTGTATAGGTAGAAAGCCATGCAAGGGTTTTCAGTAAGGGGAGAAAATGGAGATCTTCCTGTGAGCTATGTGTAGCTCCACTAGGTCTGCTTCTTTGACAGGGAGCCCTGCATACCTCTTCTCTCTGCTTCTGTGAATTCCCTAGTCTTTCCTAACATGGCAGAGCTTCTTGAGATAGAAATATGTGTGTGGATGTCCATACAAGTGCACCTCCTTCTGCCTTTCTTTAAGTCATAGTTCTTAAGCCAGGCGAATGGTACTCTGTGTAGTGGTCCCGCTGTTCCTGATGAGTTTAGGACCTTATGGACTTTCAGAGACAATGGTGGCCTGTTGAGGACAAAAAAAGGAGTAAACCAGTTGTTTACATATTTTGTATTTTAAGCTGAGTATGAAAGTACCTTTGACTTAGTGTGAGTATATTAAAGAAATGTGATTGATCCCATGAAATATGAGATTCCTGATCTCTATTACATTTGGCAATTGTCGCTTACTTATATTTTATAATCGAGTTAGAAGATTTTCTCCTTGAATGTATGTAGTGCCGGGAGAAGGATTTTCTTCAATAAGGAAAATAGCCTTAGGATTGAAGTCTGGGTGGAATTATAATTCGCAATTTGCCGGTCACATTTCATATGGTTGTTAAACTTTGGCTAGATACCATCTTCGCTTAGAGTGGTCCTTAAGCTTATTGTTTCTGGATGAAATATGTTCAGTTTAACCTGTGTTTTGTCCTTCATCTTCTTGTGGATCTCCAGTTCCCTTCCATTTATTTAGATAAGTTGAAAGGGGCTCGACTACCTCAGAAAGTCTTTTGAATAGTTGCTAAACAGTCGTAAGAGGTAAGCATTTGGCTTTTTGCTTTTCCTATAGTACGAAGGGTATAGACTACCTGTCTACACACTTCTCCAGATATAGCAGGGATGGGAGAAAGGATGGCAAGAGAAAAGAGCATATCCATATGGTTTTTGCTGCAATCTTTTGCCTATGAGTGTTGAAAATTTGTGAATGAAATCCTTCCCAAAATTTGATTTGTGCATTGATGATATCGACATAGAGGAATAAACCAAATGATCTTAGTGTTACATAGTCATTTCCATATCATCTGTTCTTCAGACTTCCTTATTTCATAATGTTTTTTCCCCCCATATCTGAAATTTTTAGTGTGTGCCGTTAGTCTGGGCAGGGCAATCTTTTGTCAAGGGAATTACTTTCAGAATGTTTAGTATCTCTGATATCCGTCCTCTTTGAGTTTCCTAGTCCCTGTGAAAACCAGATACTCTTTGGGTAGAAATATACCAAATCTCCTTTTGAGGGTCATCGAACATCCTCCCTCTGATAGATATGAGCATGGTGGCTCACACCCAAAATCCTAGGATTTGGGATGGTAAAACAGAAGGATTCTGTGAGTTTGAGGCCAGCCTGAGCTACACAATGAATTCGAGGCTATTCTGGCACTACAGAGTGAAACCTCATGTCAAACAAAATAAAGCAAAACCAAGAAGGCAGCAATACCCCTCACCAATAACACTCTCTGCAAGTGTTTGCATTGTAGAGGAAGGATTGACCTTTAAATGGCTAAGAAGTATATAAAAAAGTATTCCGTGTCAGGTCTCATTTGAGAACAGACTAAAACCATATGGCCCAGCACTGCACTCTTCCAAAATGACTGAATTCAGTAGAAAGATTAATACTAAGATGACAAGGACTGGTCAACTGGGAGTGGAAATTGGCATAGCTTTTGGACAACTGCTTAAAGTAAATATAAACATGTAAATACATATTCAAGAAAATAAGTACTGAGGTCTTCCTGTCTATTCCCATACACACACACACACACACACACACACACACACACACACACACACACACA
>NC_034607.1:41440126-41446824 GCF_900095145.1 Mus pahari
ACACACACATACAAACACACACACACATACACACACACACACTTGTACACACATGTATTTGTGAATGCTCTCAAATAATTAGTAGCATCAGCCCCAAATGGGAAATTACCAATGTAGTATTTGAATGGTTAAGTTTGATTTCCTTACAGAATAACATTACAACACACAATGAAAAGACCAAGCTACTATATGTCACAGAACTGAAGCACTTTATAGTAAACAGTAAAACAAGTTAGACAAAATGAACAATATTATTCATTTTATGTGCAGTTCAAGAATAGGCAAGGTGACAACAGTTGTAATAATCGCCAGTCACAGGTACACTGATGCCACCTGGGAAGGGGCTTTCTGAGGCAATGAATTGGTTGTTTGTTTGTTTAAAATTATATGTATAATATACATGTCTCTGTGTGGGCATCTACATGAATTCAGGTAGCTGTAGAGCCCAAAGTATGTCAAGTCTCCTGGAGCCTGAGATGAGTATCCAACAAGGATGCTGGGAACTGAACTCAGGTTCTCTGTAAGAGCAGTACTTGCTCTTAACCTTCGAGTCATCTCTTAAGACCTTGGGGATGTTCTTAATCATGACCTTGATAATGACCACATAGTACATGCACACTTGTATTTCTTCTGTTGTTTGTTTATTTTCAAGATCTTATTTTAATTACAACATTTCTCCCTTCTCTTTCTTCCATTCAAACCCTCTCATATATCTTTTTGAGTGCCAACACACTTGGGGACATTTAACTGTGTACTTCAGATGGAGATATTTTAGTGTATATAAAATAAATAGAAGAAAGTTCAAAATAGAATGAATCTCTAATTGTGATGTTGTAGAAAATATGCTAAGATAGAAAGCAGTCAGCTGCTGAAGATAGCATGGGTCTTTCTGGCATCTGTGAGTGTGTTCATGAAGGCCATACTTCAAGCAAGGTTCCTAGGGTCAGTTGGGGCAGTGGTAGTCAGTGGTACTGGTGGCCCAAGATGATCAGAGTAGAGGAAACGAGGACAATCTTTCATGACTTCCACCCCCCACCAGCTTGCCTGTACCTATCTCCAACCATAGGTCTCTCAGTCCTTATTTCCTGTTTTTTTTTAACTCTTAGTTTCTATGTCCCAAGGCAACATGGTTAAGTCTTTGAGTTGTGCTAAAGAGGTCCAAAGGAGAAGCATTGGAAAGCATATGGTTGCCTAACAAGGCAATGGTTATAAATGAGACATTTAGACATGGGTCAGAAAATAGAGGACCTTCAACCTTGACCTGACAGCCAACAATGGGGCTGGGATATAAATGCATTAAAAGCCTGGTAACAAAGAAAAGTTCTGATTCCCAAGAAGAAACCATGGAGTGTGTTGAAGAAAAGCCTCTGACTAGGAGAAGGTGGCTAACACTTGTAACCACGTAGAGACGTGAGGGAGGAAGAGAAGAGTGGAGATTTTGTCCAGTGTTTCTGATCACAACTGGCTGGCTCCCCAAACCTCAGGCTTTACTTGGATCCTATGATAAGGTCTTTGCTTGTACTGTGTAAGCTCCAACTGGACTTGGCATGCTTCCTGGTCCTTCATGGTGGTTTTCTTAAGAAGAGTGAGTTATGGGGGAATAGTTTCAATTATATGCCACATAGAAAAGACTATTACAACACAGTACACAGCCCCCAAAAAAGAATAGGATGATCAGGTGCTGGGCCAGATCTTTTGGGTACAATCTAGTGGTTTCCAGATGCATCCAGTTGGCACTGGGTACATCTTATATAACATATAGGCACTAATTTCTCATTTGTACATCATGCAACAAGGTACATTTTGTCACTGACGCTAACTAAAAACACTGCTCAACCTCCAACATATACTCGAATGGAAATGTTTTCATGGAATCTGATACCTCATACAATGAATACACACAGTGAAAAAAACTTAGAAATGAAAATGTTAAAAGTGTGTGGCTTAGAGGAAATATCTATAATGTAAATAACCATGACTTCGTAGAAATTCTCCTAGAATTTATGTTTCAATAATATTTTCTTGAATAATGATTTATTAAGGGACTTTGATGTGAAGATTCTGTAATACTTTGCTATCATTGTATCCAATCTTAATTTAGGAAATTAATAAATTTAAGACTCTCCATAAAAAGATTGCAGAAGAATTCCTGATGGAAAGACATGAAAGTTCCTTGACATAGGCATGCTAACAGCCAACATCTGTTCATTGTTAAGCTTCATAGCCCACATTGGATCAAATAAAAATGGCTACTAGTTTTTCATTTTTAACGTATTCATTTTTTTTCAATCTTGATTACCTTTACACAGGATTATGAAGACTTTTGTTTTATATTTTAGTCATCTAACTTGTATCTCCCCTCTTAGATCCTTTTGATTTTCCTAGGAATGGCCCATGGGGCATCTCTGTTTCCAGGCACAGTATTCCTTTTACTTTATTCCAGATTCTTCTACTGCTGCTGGGTGTTTATGCTTGGGTATCACAATGGGACCTTGAACTGTGAAACAGAATTCCTCATCTTCTGGCATTCTCCATTTATGAAACCTTTCTTCTTCTCTCAGACTAAAGCCCCTGACATCTTTGAGTCCTTTCCACTACTTTCCAGCCTTAGGCTCTCAGTCGAATTCCAAGTCAGGTCAGCTGTTCATTTTTAAAGTGAACTGTGCTCTCCCTGTCTTCCTGATTACCCAGTGTCACCCACATGGCTTGTCACTAACCTCCTATTTGCACTGCTCCTTCAGTGTTTTATGTTCTTCTCTGCTCACCAAGCCATGTGCCAGCCAGGTTGGGTGAACTACCTTGAAGTTTGCTGTTCATAACACTGCTTTCCCACTCAAAACCTTTCTATATATCTCTCTGTTTTCAGTAAGATTGAAGCCAAACCTAGCCTGGCATGTAGCAGCTCTGTCTCCCAACCATGTACCTCATTGAACTTTTTTCCATTTAGTGGCATGCCTTACCATTTTCCGGGTCCCTTCCCTTGGCCAATCTCTGTGCTCATGCTTCAGTCTCCACCCATGTGAATATGTCTTCTAACCCAGTCCCATCACTGTCCTCCACCCACTGCCACACACACACACCTTCTACCCTGAGGAAGTCTCACATCCTCCCCAACACTGCCTCTGACTTCTTTCAGTAGCACTTGCCTGTCTCTGTAAGCAATTTCAGATATGAATTCCAGTTTCTAATAGTTCTAGTTTAGGTAACTTGTACTCTTTTTTATAGTTTCATAGTTCATATTTTTATGCACATCTAGGATGTCAATGCCTCCAGACTGAGACTGCTTCCCTGTATACTCTGTAATGCTTAGTGTAAGCTAATGCAAAAGCTTGGTGAAGATGGCTCTATGGGTCAGTTTTGTATGCTAGTATATTTTCAGCACTTAGGACAGAACCTGGAGTACAGCATATGTATCAGAACTAATAATACAACTGCAGATGTTTAATAGAGATTCAGTGTAAAAATAACTTTTACTCACCAGGTGTAGTTGTTGTTGTAGAGGCTTCCTGCTGAGTAAGCTCACCCTTTCTTGTTCTTTCTGAACTCTGGCTGGCTGGTCAATTCAGATATTTTGATTCACAAGTCTCCTCCATGCTGTCTGATCCAAACTGGTTTCTCTCGGCTTCTGACTGAATTGCTCTGCTTGGTCTCAAACTAACTCTGGCAATCTGTTCTAATCTTCTGGCTCTTTTTCATTCTCTGGTTCGTTCTGTCTTCACCTGTATCTAGCTTGTTCTCTCTACAGCCTGTCTTTGTAAAACTGCTAGACACCTTGCCCCCTTTCTCTCCCTCACTATCTTAAATAGCCTCTCTGTTCTGTTCTCCTATGGGTTCGGCATATCCTATCTCTGATTAATTCTGTCAGATTTTTTTTTTTTTTTCGGATTCATCACTTTGCCTGCCCCTCAATTAGGTATCACTTTCAAACATGGCTGCTTCCTTCTTTCCACAAACTAACCTTACCTCATTGTTATGGATTAAAGGTGAGTACTAAGGGCATGTCTGTATTACAGATCATATTGTAATGCGGGGCATGTCTGCATTCTGGTTGGATCATATGGACCTTGAAAGTCTTTGGATGTGATCTCTTGCCAGAGTAGCCATGTTGCTGGGTTAAAATGCCACTGCAATTTGGTCACTTTAATTTTAATTCCTTTAATCTTACTGTATTCTCCCTTTGTTTACATGAACTATGATTATTACTGTGAGACAGAAATTGAACGTGGGTATACCCAGAATCTGTACACAAAGGCTTGGCTGCTCCACCTGAAAGGCTTTTGCTTTCTTGCAGATATTAATGAATGTCAGCTACAAGGTGTATGCCCTAATGGTGAGTGTTTGAATACCATGGGCAGCTACAGATGCTCCTGCAAAATGGGATTCGGTCCTGACCCTACCTTTTCAAGTTGTGTTCGTAAGTAGTAATCAGTTCAGCTTCCTATGTTTTAATCCTACGTCTTTGGGGGTTATCTAAAAGAAGAAAATATTCAACTAATATTAAAAATATGGAAGAAAATTCTATTAGTTAAAAAAATGACAAGAGCAAGGAGACCAACCCAATTTTAGTAAACTACATCTATGTTATGGAAACTTCTCCATGATGCATTATAACTGCATTCAAAAGTACTTCACACTAAAACTCAGAATAGGGTATAATCACAAAGAGGGAACATACTTGGATAAAAATGGAAAGAGTTCTCTCTAGGCTGTGGTGGCATATACCTATGATCCCAGCACTCAGGAGGCATAGACAGGTGGATCCTGGAGTTCAAAGCCAGCCTAACCTACAGTACAGGGACAGTTTCAGGACTAAGCAAAGATGAGAGATATAGACTGATAATTTTTAGTCTGTCTCAAAAAATAAAAGTCAAACAGCAACAACAGAAGGTGGGGGGGGGGAGGAGGAAAGGAATGAAGGAAGGAAGGAAGAAAGGAGAGAGAGAAGGTGAGGGAGAGGGTGAGGGAGAGAGGGACGGGGAGAGGGAGAAGGAGGTTTATTTAAATAGGTGTATCAGTCCTTGTGGTTTTGGGAGATAAAAACAGATTTTTCCTTTATAAATATTTAAGCCATCTTTAGGCTAAATCAAGCTTGGCCTCGGCTTCTGCCTTTAATTATTGCAAATCCTGAGCCACTGGAGTCTGTTTTTATGAGGTTTCGCTGTACTTTCTCAGTTAGAAAAGCCTGAAAAATCATTCTGAAGCCCGCACATTCAGATTTTCTGGCTCTGCTCTGATATCCTCTAACTCCAAAAGGCCCTCGAAGTGATGCTACTAGTTAAGGAATATCCCTGGGCTTTGCTCTCCTATAGAGCAAAGGTAACAGTCTCCCATGAAGCCACATAATATTGAGATATGGTTTCACCAAATAAGCCCTCTCTTCATGAAAATGAATCCAGTATATTTATTTGGGTATTTCCATGATCATTATACATTATACGATTATACGAATTAGGTTGGAGGCACCTGAGATAAAAAGGCCTAAAGAGGATGAACTCATGTGTGTGTGTGTGTGTGTGTGTGTGTGTGTGTGTGCGCGTGCGCGTGCGCGCGCACACACACACAGGTATACATGTGTGCTTGCTGTGCATACGTGGTGTGTGCTGTGCGTATGTGCTATGTGCTATATGCATGTTTGTATTGCATGCATGGGTGTGTCGTATGTGTTTAGACAAGAGAACAACCTCGAGTATCATATCTCAGATACCATTTATCTTGCTTTTTTTGGAACAAGGACTTTCACTGGCCTGGAACTTACCAACTAGGCGAGATTGGTTGGCCAGGAAGTCCCAGGGATACACCTGTCTCCACCTCTGGGTGGAGCACTGGGATTGTTAACAGTTGCCACACATCTAGCTTTTTTTAAAATGTGGACTCTAGGAATCAGTTCCCATGCTTGCAGGGTGAGCACATTACCAAATAAGCTCTTTCCCCTAGAATTCAGACTAAAAAATATCAGTCTATATTCTAATGTATATGGGTGTTTTGTCTCCACGCACATCCTTGCACCACATGTATGCCTGGTTTCCACAGAAGCTAGAAGATGACACTGGACCTACTGGAATTGGAGTTACCAATAATTGTGAGCTTCCATGTGGGTGCTGGAAATAGAACCTGGTTCCGCTGGAAGACCAGCCAGTGCTCTGATACCCCTGAACCATCTCTCCAGGTCTTCAAATGCAAAATTTTAAAAGATGACCACATTTTATTGTAACCCCGATCATCATTGGGAAAATAGGTAAACACTGCACATATTAAAAAGTGTTTGGTCATCCAAAGCTTAAAAACTTCACGGTAGGGTGAGGTGCCCTTGAGAGCGAGTCTGCCCGTTTCTGTCCGGCCAGGCTTTTTGAATTTATTCTGATGTGGACTTGGGGCTTATGAAACTGCCTCATATTCGATTGAGCGAAAACAGTCTTCATGAGGGCTTGGCCCTTCAACTCAGTTCTCTAAGCTCTGCTGTACGGAGAGAGGAGATGAAGTCATGTCGAACTGACAGTTCTGTTTGCTGGATGTAAGCCTTTTGAAATGTTGTTACTAATTGGTCCTGTTTTCCTTTTAAAACTGACAAATGCAGATTAGGAAATTGTGCACGTAAGTCTTCTTTTTCTTCTTCTTCTTCTTCTTCTTCTTCTTCTTCTTCTTCTTCTTCTTCTTCTTCTTCTTCTTCTTCTTCTTCTTCTTCTTCTTTCTCTCTCTCT
>NC_034607.1:41447637-41458282 GCF_900095145.1 Mus pahari
TTCTTTCTTTCTTTCTTTCTTTCTTTCTTTCTTTCTTTCCTTCCTTCCTTCCTTCCTTCCTTCCTTCCTTCCTTCCTTCCTTCCTTCTTTCTTTTTTTCTTTTTTTCCTCTATGAATTTACCACATATGCTATCATGAATGTGTGTCCAATTCCTTCAGAATTTGTGATTTGTACCTATTTGTCCAGATTTGTTGATGAACTGTATAAAGAAACTGATGAGGAGTCTAAAGCCAGTTGGAAAGAATCAGGGGAGAATGTGATGTTCTCAAGAAGTGGGGGCAAATAGTGTATCCTTCACAGTCATGAGAAAGAAGCAAAGGAATTGGGAAATGAGCGAGCATGCTGCGTGCACTCACATGCACACACACACACACACACACACACACACACACACACCAGAGCCTGAGTGTGCAAGCATGTGGTAGAGACTGATCGCATTTGCTTAAGCAGCATGAAATTAGGTTACATCCAGGCCATAAAATGTGTGCCTGACTCTGAACTCTTAAGAAGTGTACTTGGCAGTCGCTAAGGAGCCTCTGGGAAGCTCTTGGTGTTCCTGAATGCTGTGAGGTGAACACCCTTGGCATAGGGTGCAACTATTTGCCATTCTTGCCTTGCCTGCTCTCTGCTCTTGACTTTGTGTAGTCAAACAGAAGAGAAGAGGAGGTGGCTGACAGTTGCTGGCTCTTCTGACCTGTGTTTAGGGAGTTGGACCCGTATCCTCCAGGCCTTCCCCTGCCCTATCTTGTGGGGCAAAGTGAAAAGCTTGTGTCTATCACAGTCATGTGGAGAAAAGTAGAATCAATTGGGGGAAGATTTCCTACCTTCTGAACTGCACTCGTTCTTCTGCAGGCATTTATTCATCTTCCGATGCCTGCTGCTGCGGTTCAGGAAAGGGCCCCAGATGAAAGCAATCTGTCTTGGGGCTTTTAATGTTTTCTATGATCTCTACCCTTGAACTTGGAGTTAATTGATAGACAAAGGAGGCCAGGGAGGAGATTTGTTCTAGAGCTTCTACCATCACCCTAGACGCCATGAGACAAAGAAGGGCAAGTCCTTTCTAAAACGCCAGTCACGTTTAGGATTTCTATTGAGTTTCCCCACCCACTTTACCAAATGTGTAATTATTGTTCATGTCTCCCATGTTGGAAATTAAAGCAGAGAGAGTTGTAGAAACCTCTTCAGATCAGCTAAATAGTAACCAACAGTTGAGATTTAGAACTAGGATTTGGGGCATCCAGGTTCTGGGTTCTAGGTCAGTGGTCGGAAAAATTGCAGTCTGTGAACGGAACCGGCCTCCTGTCTGGTTTTGTCAATAAAGTTTTATTGGTACACAGCCATATCCATGTCTATGTTGTCTAAGGCTGCTTTTGTTATAAGAATGGCAAAGGTAGGAAGTTGCAACAGAGACTGTGGGGCTAACAAGCCTTAAAATATGTATCATCTGGCCCATTACAGAAAAAGCATGCTGACCATTAAGCTGAACAGCTGTCTGGTAGAACATTCTGAGACAATAGGAACATTAGCATCCATGCTTCCTGAGGAAGATGTTAGTCAGGGCTTACCCCGCTGCTAAGCCCTCTTTTACTTTTAGTCTATGACCTTTAACCTTTCGTGGCTCACTTGCCCAGAAACCAGAGAGTGGACAGGAGAGGGAAGGCTCCAGATGGTTCACTTGCCCACTTGTTTTAGAAGCCACACCAGAGTTGGCTTTATCAGACATATTTTGTGGAGGTTACTATGCTTATTTTTTCTGTCATTTTTTAGCCGTATGAGAGGTTGAACTCATGGCCTTGTGCATGCTTTGCCACTGATCCGCACCCTCAGTACATGTGTGGGTTTGGAATCTTCAGGGGTGTTCTGTTTTTTCATCCACTCCCTATCCTCCAACCTTCAGTTCACTTGGAATATCTCTCTTTTCTTTGTTGAACTTCTGTTACTAAGTAATGGTTGAGTTGGGCGCATGTGTACTTGATAGAGAAGAGAGAGCTGGGTTTTATATTGTTATAGGTGTCTGAACATGCCATTCTGGGCCTACTGTGTGCCAAGGATTTAGAATATCATAGATGAGTGTACATACTGACCCTATTCTTTATAAGCAAGAAAGTTGAAGCTTGGCCAGTAAGTAATTTAGCATTAAAAATAAAACCAAACAAACAAAAGTCCAGAACTAACAGGATAAGTATGTGTCCAGGAGCCAATTCCTTGAAAGAAATACCCCTTCCATATACAAAATAAGTACAAGTGAATATACTTTCTTACATAGTAATGCATACATTTATAAGTATGAGCATGCATGCATATCACACATGTTTTTGCATAAGTAAAAGGAGGTTGCATTTATTTCAGGTAACTGGTTGACTGACAGGTCTAAAATTTACAGAGTACTTGGCAGGCTTTCCACTCAGGAAGAGCCGATGTAGTAGCTTGCTACCGAAGGGAGCTGACTGACAGAATTTATTCTTGCTCAATGCAGATCAGTATTTTTTTTTCTTGTATTTGTATGAACAGATTGGGTGAAGCCCACTCATATCATAGAGGATAAATATCTTTATTCAAAGTCCTCTGGCTTAAATATCAATGTTGTATAAAATAACAGTAAAACCCAGATGACACCCAAAACAACAGACAATCCAGTATCTGTTTAAATATCCAAGTCATAGTGCTTAGCCTCGTTCATACACAGACTTAGTCATTATTTCCAATCAATATGAGTTTCCCAGAAACCTATGACATTGTTATGTAAATGAAAATACGAAAAAAAAAATAAGGGTCAGGAAAGATAAGTGTATTAACATCTTTTGTTGCATACTGGGGATAAAACACTATGACCAAGGCCACTTGAGGAAGACCAAGTTTAATTTGGCTTCCATTTCCAAAGGGTTGAAGTCCATAGTGTTGGGGACAGCAAGTCAGCAAGGGTCAGGCATAGCAATAGAAACAGGAAACTGGGACCTCACAGCTTGAACCACAAGTTCAATGACAGTAAAGGAAACTGGAAGTAGTGAGGTGTGCATGTGTGTAATCTTCCTCCAGTAAAACTTTACTATCTAAACTTCCCCAAACAGTCCTGCCAACTGGGGACACGTTTTCAAATGCTGTAAACTATGGGGCACATTTCCCATTACATCATCACACAGCAGGTTTCCTGAAAATTGGGGGGACAGGCGAGTGGTAGATCCACATTTTAGAGCCACCTATGTCCCTTGCATCTTCCTCTGCCATGTGACTTCATTATTCAGATTATTTTCAGAGCATCTAACCTGGAAAGTCAGTCCTGTTAGAAAGGTGGAAATGTGCATCAAAGCAGGAAGAGAAAAAAGTTGGATTGAATCGTGAGTACCAGGGGCTGGAGGAAAGGCAGCTTGGCATGACACCATGAGAGAGACGAGGTATGGCCGAGATGTGGAAGCAGACAGGAGGCCACCAACCTGGGGCTGACTTGACAGTGTTAACTCACACCGAATCTGGTCCTGTAGCACTTACTACCCCAGCCATACACCATGCATGCATCAAGAGATACACACCTGAAAGGCAAGGCTGTGTCTCTTGACTTTGGCTCTTGTGCCAGCATTTGAATGAAGTGCACTCATTCCTGATTTACAGTAGAAGATCAGGGTGAGGAGACAGGAGTCAGATGATGGCAGCTTGGCTGCCTTTGCAGCATAGGATGAGGGCTTGAGAACCTGCCTGTTCTGTTGTGCTTGCCACACTGGGACTTTGAGTATCTCAGCTGGCCAGCAACCACTCCCTGTCTGCCATGTACGTTCTCTGGCCTTGGGTGAGAATTCCTGAGCTTCTGACAGCTCTTGAGGTGCTGGTTTATGGTACTAAGCTTGCTGTTGATTTTCCATGGTGCCTGGACGTTCATCAGTCATTGCCTTAGAAGCAACTTTTTACCCCAGTCTCAGGAAACAGTTGGTCAAAATCATGATTAGTCATAGATGACTAGGTTGGTTGGGCAGCTAGCTAATGGTGGAAATGTTGAACTTTTACACACATTCCTATATTAATATTTGTTAAAAATAGAATCCAGGCAGAGACAGGAATAACTAGTTAAGAGTATTTGCCACTCCGACACCATAGATGATTTAGAGAATGGACACTTAATGAAAATAAATGATTCCCGGGATCTAGATGGATTTCTCTTAAAGCAAGGTTTGTCATCCATGCTGTGAGGGCCATCTTATGTTAACTTAAAGTCGATCTGACTTGTTTCTTCAGTGACACCAGGCTTGTCTTTGTCTTTAGCGGATCCCCCTGTGATCTCTGAAGAGAAAGGGCCCTGTTACCGCCTTGTCAGTCCTGGAAGGCATTGTATGCTCCCTCTCTCCGTTCACCTCACCAAGCAGATCTGCTGTTGTAGTGTGGGCAAGGCCTGGGGCCCACACTGTGAGAAATGTCCCCTCCCAGGCACAGGTAAGCTATAGCCACCTGTATACACACTAATGTTCCCAGCTCCAGGAACAAAGTGACTTCAGTAGTTTGGGTTACATTAGTTTCTGAGTTTAATTTTATAGTTTAAAAGTATTATGTGTTTGTATGGTTTCTGAAGAAAGCAGAGATGGAGAAGTTCAAGTCAGAAAAGAAAATGTACATAGGAATTCCCCATTATTTATGGATTTCTTTTTACATGTTAAGCTAAGAAGATAAACCCTTGTATTTTATTATCAGCTTCTAGAACGAGGACTCATATTTAAGTATAATAACCAGAAAGTTCTACTGGGCCATGAGCTTTCCTAGTGGTTTGCTGTCCATTGTTTTACAGCCTACTGGACATTGACTTATTTACTCAGTTATTAAAATTGCCCTTGATTTCTCTAATTGGGAATACAAAGAATTGTATTCAATTATGAGTGTACTCTACAAAGATAATTCCAAAGGAGGTCCTGCCAAAACCACAGTGAACTATGAAGGGGGTCAAGTGTTAATAAGTTGAGCATCATAATTAACCTAGCGCTCTAAGAGCGTAAATTTCTCTAGATAATGTAATTTTACCAAGGAATCAATAAACTCCCAAGCTGAGTCAGAAGGAGTTCAGTGGAAGAAAAGGAGGCATGATCTGCAAGCACTGGGCATCAAACGATCAAGGAAGGTGTGGCCTCGATTTCACTGGTTTGGTACGGGTTCCAAGCATCACACTAAATCGCTTACTTGAAGCGATTTAAGTTTAGAGAAACTTCCCTTATAGGAACGTGCATGAAACCTCTAGGGCCATGTAGTGTCTTACATGGCATTGTGTAGTAAACCACACAAGAGCAGACAGGATTTAAATGTAAATTTTAGTATCATAGTTCACCTTTGGTAGTGCTTAGAGTCAAAAGGAACAGCTATGGCAAAAGTAAGAGTTTATTGTCAGTGACCTGATAGTTGGATGATTTTAGACTCCTCCCACAGGCTCTAGCACCCTCCTGTGCCTTCTGACACACTTATTACTAGCAAAGCTTTGCCATTCATAGGCCCACGTCTGTCCATAAGGTCAATTTTAATCCTTACATGAAGTGTAACTAAGATGGGGAATGTCCATCAAGGCCTCTTGTCAAAGTACAGTAACTAAATTTCATTATGGTAGTAATCATACAATTTTTGTATTTAAGTTTTGCCCATGGGATGATTTTAATCAAATGTGTGCTTTGCTAGAAAACCATGCTTTGTTCTGGAACTATCCATTTTTTTTTTTTTTTTAAATTAAGAATTCTCTGTCCTAGTGGATTCCACCGTTGAGGGGTTGAGTGAGTGAATCCTCAGAAAAAACACCATCTCAGCTGTAAGGGAATAGTGTAGAGTTTTCTTTTTATTAAGTGCTGATTCCAGGCCTAGTCCATTCAATAGACGATTTCATGTTCTGTGAAAATGAGAAAAATGACTTATTTTACTTTCAATTTTAAAAGTAGAAACAAAAACTTGACCATAAGCCCCCCTTGCTTACGTTTGGCAGCTTGCTTCCAAGCCCAAGAGCTCAGTGATTATGTAGAGTTTTCATCTGCCACACTCCACCGGCCCCAGGGTTTGCAGCTAGAGGTCTGCAAATCACACATCATACCCAGTCCACTCAGAGGGGAAAAAAAGAGACATTTTTAAAGACATTTTTCCTGACGAGAGTGATGAGTACATGGTACAGAATGCCCCATTGTCCTCTGCATGGTGAATCTGACCAGATTTGCTGGTTGTCCCTGACCTCAGAGAGAGCCACACACAGCTCGCTCTGGCATGTTCTTCTTGCTTTGGCTTCTGACTATAACCTCTGATTTGTCCCTAGTGTTGCGGCTTTCTTCTCACTACCTGAAGGTCCTCTTCAAAGACACTCCCCTCTCTGCCCCTTCATCACTAGTACCCCCATTCCATGACATTCTGTCTGAGTCCTTGGATTTATCAACTGGAGACAAGTCAGGAGCGTTTCAGTCCCCTATGTCCCTGAATACAGTAAACACCTTCTTGCTCGTCATTTAACTTAGATGTTCGCTGAGTTCTTTAACAACCAGTGAAAGGACAAACGCAGAGGAAAGGAGAAAACCTGACTGTTGGGGATATTTCATACTCACATGTTTGATAGTTGTCGACTGTACGTAAAACGACTCCTAGTATATTACTATCTTTTTGTGTAATATAGTTTACATATATAAGGTAGTCTACATAGTGGCATATCGGCTGCTAGAATATAAATACAATATATAAAATTCATGCTAACTATCCTAATTGAGTAGGATAAGGAATTAATAGATGAATAAATGTTTAAAGTAAAAGTTAAAATTTTTCTTGTAAATACATAAGTCTATCAGAAATTTAAGCAATTTGCTTACTTTTTGCGTCTGTTTCTCAAGTTTTGAAATGTACCTATATTAGTGATGATTTATTAAGAGATATTCATCATGATATTTTCCTCTGTAAGTTTGTACTGTTAGATTTTTAAAAGGAATATTTTCCCATCCCAAATCTAGCTGCTTTTAAGGAAATCTGTCCTGGTGGAATGGGTTATACGGTTTCTGGCGTTCATAGACGCAGGCCAATCCATCAGCATATAGGTAAAGAAGCTGTATATGTCAAGCCAAAGAACACTCAACCTGTTGCTAAAAGTACTCATCCTCCACCTCTCCCAGCCAAGGAAGAGCCTGTGGAGGCCCTGACCTCCTCGTGGGAACACGGGCCGAGAGTGGCGGAGCCCGAAGGTGAGCTTACATGTTAGCCATCCATCTCTGGATCTGTACTTTTGTGTTTGTTTTTAATCTCTGTAGAGCATGCCTATTATCCTTAATGATGCTGACATTTTCAATTGTGTAATTCTTTAATGGATGAGGAAGCTATATTGGATATTGTAGGATGTTTAACAGTGTGAATGTTCTTTGACTTTTATCACACACACACACACACACACACACACACACACACACACACACACACACTATACTAAAAAGTTACCTGAATATTGAATACATCCTTAGATCCAGTATGGACCTTTTTGCCCGACTGAGAGTCATCCTGTGTGTGTGTTCCTAGCAGGTAATAATACTCCATGTGAGTTCCAGAACAGAGTTTTGCAGTTTGGGAGCCACAGTAACTTAATGTTTACTCCTGGAGAGGGATTTTTGTCTTCGGGGAATAGTACAAATTCCTTTCTGTGTCCAGAATTCTACTGTATAAAGGAGAATCCACAGGCTTAAAAATGTTGATGGGTTGAGCTTTTGTGGGGTGCTAGCTGGCAGGAGGGATACTGCTAGGTGACAGGCTGGAAGGTAGGAACCAGACAGCTCAGGAATCTGGGAGGGCTGTGGGAAAGTCCTTTCATTTACCTTGTGACAAATTCATAGGCATGACTTGTTGTGTGTCATAAAAATTGTTTAATGGGACCCATGACTAAGGGCAGAACGTCTAGCGATCTCTAGTTTTAACAGTCTCTGCTTGCCCTCCCTCCCAAGAAAACATGTCTTCTCTCCTTAGTGTATAATGTCTATTGACTATTTTGATTACCACAAAAAAGCCTTGTTCCTGAAAAAATGGAACAGTTTTTGGTCTGTAAGGAATGTATCTGTGTCCTCTAAAAACATTAAATAAAACAAAAAGCTCCTGTTGGCTTTTGCCATTAATTCTTAGGTAAAGATTTGCCCATTTGTGAGTCATGTGGGAGCTTGGCATTACCTCCTTCCCTAGTAGCAGGGCTTGTTCTGAGCTCTGAGCATGGTGCCTTCTGGCCTAGATCTGGTCACTCAGTGTGGTGTAATTCTTCCTTGGCTAAGCAAAACAAGTAGGACGGCACCTGGTATTGTCACTGTCTACCTAGGCCAGCCATTCCCAGCCCGGGAGGTCACAACCCCTTTGGGGGTTGAACAATTCTTTCACAGGGTTCTCCTAAGACCATCCTGCTTACCAGATATTTACATTGTGATTCATATCAGTAGAAAAAATTGCAGTTATGAAGTAACTTTTGTGGTTGGGAGTCACCCCAACATAAGGGTGGTTAAAGGGTCCTAGCATTAGGAAGGCTGAGAACCACGGGGCTAGGTTGCTCATCCTTATTTTAGCAGAAGGAGGTAGGCAAGTCTGTCTCTAGGGTTCCTTAACGATGGGTTTCTTAGGGTAGAAAGATAGTTAGCTTCCTCCCCTTGAAAGAATGGTGCTTTTAATTTATCTGGTAGGCTCATTTCTTCCTGGAATTAATGCTTTCAACTTATTTGCTAATAGTTAAGGAGACATAGTGACTCAGAAAATTCCAAGTAATAAACAAAGCTGTTGACCAGTGCTAGGAATTGCTTAATGAAAACAAACAACTTCAAAACTATGAAGACCTCACTCCACCACAATAACATTACTGATTGAGTAATATGTAAGTTGCTAAGTATATTGATGCTAAAGTTGTAATTGTCTCTTATTGGCTTATGCGGTGTGGCTTTTGTTCGATTTAGTTAGCATGACAATAATCAGAAGCCTGGATTATGTAAAAAGAAAATGCAGTACTCATTTTCCTGTCTCTATGAAACAATGTCATTCTTCTTTGACACTGACTTCAGATGGCTTTCTGAACACTGGAAGCATTTATTTTCTAAGACACGGGAAGTTGCCCAAACTCAAGATTTAAGCATTGAACAACTTTTCAGGAAGTGTTTTCTTTAAACTTGAGGTTAATTGTCTTAATTTTGAATGAATGTCTCCGAAACCTTTGATCTCTGAACCTTGATAGCTGAACAATGAGAGGCACAGAAAGTTCTTCCTCATCCATGTGTAAAATCCTCCCAGGTGCCAGGCGATTGGCATGCCACATTTGACTTAAGTTGCTTCGTAATTGTTTTGGGAGAAGATACTGGCTTCCTAATTCCTTTTGAAATCTGATGAGTGGGTTATTCTCTGCTCACTGTACTAATTCTCACCTCTCTCTTCTGGTTTTAGTGGTAACAGCACCTCCTGAGAAGGTAATTCATTCATCATTTTAAATTCTTTTCTCTTTTTGACATCAAGGCATTTTTTTAAGGACATCTATAGGTCTTTTGTTTGTTTCTTTGTTTTTTTTTTTTTTTTTTTTTTTTTTTTTTTTTTTTTTTTTTTTTTTTTTAACTTTAGTTTTTTTTTTTTTTTTTTTTTTTTTTTTTTAACTTTAGGACATACATGTTAGGGATCATTTACTGTAAGGAAGCACAGTTCATTAATGCCAGGAAATTGGATTCTCTAAACGAGTGTTGCTATTCTCAGTGCTCAGAGAGTGATCGCGAAGAGGTCTCAGGGGTGTGGTGGGGAGCACCACCCCTTGCCACAGAAGCTGAACTATGGAGAGAAGAAAAATGATGAGCAGAATTCAGAGAGTTAACTGGTTTCGTGGACTGTGGGAAGAAAGGCTCTGCTGTATGCAGACAATTGGGGATTCTCAGTATGCACATAAGAGTAAGCCAGGCACTCACTAATTCAACTGAAACTTAACACAAACATTTTGGTCAAATTAGATTAAAATTAGGCAAAATTAGATTAAAAGCATTACTTGCCCTTGGAGGCCACACTCAAAGTCTTAAATGTTGTTTCTTAGAATTTCTAGAGAAAATTTCATCAGTACTGGGTTGAGCAGTAAGAGGTGGGAACAGGAATGGGAAGTGTGAATGTTTGCTGAACCAGTGTCCCGTTTATGTAGCATTACAGCTTCTCTGTACCCTTTGAATCTTTATTTGATATTATGAAAATTAAATCGTTTTTAAATGGTTTTCACTTACATATCATTCATCCAGTTGCCAAGATTATATATTAGGTATTAAAACTTACATGAGGGATAGATGCAGAAATATATGATTTTTAAATAGTGTTTCAATTGTTAGTGTATACCATATGCTCACATATACATGTTATAAGAATCCCAAAGAAGGAAATGATGATTGTGGAATGATTTCATGTATATTGGGAGATATCATGCTACATTAAGTCTGAAAGAAATCCAACAGATTTGTGTATTTAGCTTGCATGGCTATAACATCTTGAAAGATTGGTGATATACAGTAGCTTGCAATATTTGTTGATTTTAAGCTTAGTTCTTAATGATACAAGGGAGAAATCACTGGGCTTGTAAGCATTCCAGAAAGCTGCCTACACAAACCCATCACAACTCACCTCTGTTCTTCTCTCTCTCTCTCTCTCTCTCTCTCTCTCTCTCTCTCTCTCTCTCTCTCTCTCTCT
>NC_034607.1:41458340-41471426 GCF_900095145.1 Mus pahari
CTGGAACTCACTTTGTAGACCAGGCTGGCCTCAAACTCAGAAATCCGCCTGCCTCTGCCTCCCGAGTGCTGGGATTAAAGGCGTGCGCTACCATGCCTGACTTTGTTCTTCTCTTTTATGGTAGAGTTTATTGTAACTGTAATTGAGACTCTGAAAGAAAAGAGACTTTCTCAAAAGATAAGGCAAAGAGTGAGCTAGGAAGAGACCTCGTGTCAACTTCTGTGCCCTACATGCACACACACATAGATGAAGGTGCATAGGCAGGCACAAGTGTGTGTGCTCACATATGTGCTAGTGCATGGGTGTGAGCACCTGCAACACCCCCCCCATACACACACATACACCCACACATATAGTGGGAGGGGGGTATTGAATCAGAAAGAGATAGTGGATGTTTTTCTTACAAAGTCTTAACTTTAGTTGACCATTTTCCTTGTATAGTCTTAACTTCGTTTTAATTTAAAAGGGAGTCATCAGGGTAGACGATGGAATGAAGATCTGTTTAGTATAGAAACTTCACAAAGGTCTCACCATCTTGAAGGTAGATGTGGAGAAAAGAGATTGGTTCCAGAGTGTGGGAAGGTTTAGAAAGGAACACCAAAGATTCTGTTAGAAAGGGAACATGGTCCTGCTTTGACGGCCTGGAACTACACTTGTCATCCATCAGTGGGGTAGTAGCTCTCAAACTGGGTCCCTGCCTAGTAAGTAGGGAAGTAGTGCTGGTTACCAAGGCTACACCTAAGGGGGATGGGGAGATCCTGCTGTAAACCACAGGAGAGAGTTAGTGCTTGATCCTGGGCTGTTTGTTCTTCATTGCCCTATGCCATGGGCTTCTGGGAAGAGGACACAGAGATGGATGGAGGCCACCTCTAACAAGTAACAGCCCTGCCCTCATATGGAGAGGAGGGTATGTGGCGAAATGTCACGAGTGATTAGTGACTCCTGGAACTATGGCAAGAGCAACTGAGGTAGAGAAATTGGTAGCTTAAGAGGTCAATTATACGATGCAATCAGCTGAGCATGAGAAAGGAGTCTAGACTGTAGCACTGAGGACTATGGGCGAGGAAAGGGTGGACCACTGGGCTGTTACGGGACATCTTTAATCCTAGCATTCTGGAGGCAGAGGCAGGCAGATACCTGTACATTCAAAACCAGCCTGGTCTATAGAGCAAGCTATAGTTCAGCTAAGGCTACACAAAGAAAGTGTATCTCGTAAAAATAAATAAATAAAATAAAACAAGGAAGGGAGGGAGGGAGGAAGGAAGGAAGGAAGGAAGGAAGGAAGGAAGGAAGGAAGGAAGGAAGGAAGGAAGGCAGGCAGGAAAGGGGTAACCACTGCAGAAAATACGAACATGGATAGGGTTGAGAGTAGGAAATGCAAGAGGAAGCCCTAAAAAAAAGTGGCTAAATCTGGGTGGGGTAGATTATTGATTGGACTATTACATGGATTATTTCACTGACAGAAAGGATGAAGTTAGTCTCAGAGGCTGATTGCTTTTGTGGGGGCGTATGAGGAATTTGTAGCATGTCCAGAGTTAGCCTATAGGAATTCATACTTCCAAAGCTGGGTTTCTATGAAACTGCCTGTGAGGGGATCTCCTGTCAAAGCATAAAAGGTAATAACAAAAGCCAGGAGATAGGGCAAGAGTGAACTGGATGTCAGGAAGTGGGCTTTCTGCAAGTTAAGCCCAAGAGGCGAGATGTTGGCTAACAGTGAGGAAGTAACTTGATGAATGCACTTAATGAGGTGTCCTGAGCTCTCTGGCCCCATGCTGATATGAGTAAAAGCCCTGATCCTTTACTTAACTAGACTAAGTGTCCCATTGGCATGAGCCCCTACAGAGCTACAGTTGAAAGCTGAGCTGTGATGATGGATGGATTTTATTTTTTTCTTCCCTTTGTGCTTAAGGTCCAGTTGGGAAGCCAAGAGTCTTCTAAGAGTGCAAGCTGCTGTTGCTATGGTAGCCTACCACTGCCGAGAGAGCTGGGAAGGTTAACTTGTTAGATGTGGCCTAAAGAAGGCCACAGTGACAAGGGTCTGACTTAGAGTACTTTAGCTTAGTGGGTCTTCTTTATGGTTCAGTTGTTACATCAATCATTTCATCCGCAAAATGTGGCTGTGAGGCAGAGTCACTCGTAAATGACGTGGATATTTAGTCCCCAATTAGGGTAAGTGTTACCCAGTTCAGATCAAATGTGGAGCCCTGATCTGAGGTCCTGTTTTCAAGATTAGACTTTGAACTCCAAGGAAGTGGATGAAAGCATGAGGGTAGATAAATAGCATGGCCACAAAAAATAAGTTGACATTGTAGCAGCGCAATGTTTTAAAGCCACATATGTAGGTGTCTATCTGACATTGTGGTATTTTTGCCTTGCTGAGAGTATAATTAATTAAATAAAAACTAACAATGGGAAATAAGTGGGAAAATAAAAGTAATAATTCCTGCTTTATGTTTCTCTCTCTCTCTCTCTCTCTCTCAAACAACCACCCAGGAAATACCCTCACTGGATCAAGAGAAAACCAGACTTGAACCGGGGCAACCACAGCTCTCCCCAGGGGTTTCAACTATTCATCTGCACCCACAGTTTCCAGGTAACCTGTGCTGAGATGTGTTGTTTATAGGGGTATTCTGAAGAAATTCATAAGGAGTGTGTGTGTGTGTGTGTGTGTGTGTGTGTGTGTGTGTTTAACGAATCATTGGGCTGTATCTTTAAATTTGTCGTGAAATGCTTACTTCAGTACATTGAAGTACATTCCTATACTAGAATAATGTTGGTTTGAGAAGAGCAGTATATGTAGGAAAAGATCAGTTCTACATAGTATACTGTACTTCCATGTAGCATACAGTGTGCAAAGAGTGGAACTTCTTATTTATCAAGTGGTCATGTTTTGAACTCAGACTTAGTACCATTCTCTTTCAGGATGATTATCAGTTCCTGAACAGGGCTAGTGTTATTATTTAGATGAAGTCGTACTTGCATCTTGCACAAGGATGCCAGTGTACATGCTGAGATTTAATTTTCCTGTCCCTCTTCCTTTGTGCAGTAGTGGTTGAAAAGACATCCCCTCCTGTGCCTGTGGAAGTGGCGCCTGAAGCTTCCACATCCAGTGCCAGCCAAGTGATTGCTCCTACGCAAGTAACAGGTCAGTGGAGTATTTGCTGCGTTGTGCATCCTATGAGAACATGGGTACAGACTGCACTTAAAGTGGAGTGGCAAATGCGTGAGATTGATCGTCACAAGGTTAGCCATAAGAACAGATGTATTGGGAATGAGTGTGCCCAAGGAAATCCTAGTACATGTGCAATGGCGGATTATAGAGTATTGACATTTTTAAAGAATATTTAATATTTTAAAGAAATACTTCTGGAGTATCACTAATTAGGAACTATAGGACATAATGTCATGATTGCAACCTGACAATTTTACTTTTAAATGTCTACAAATATGGAAAAGGAGACGGAAAGAAATGCATCCGTGTTTACCAATGACGAGCTAGTAGGCTATAGGCGATCTTTATGCTTTTAGATATGATTTTGTATATTTAAAAAATGATTAAAATATACATATATATGTATATATATATGTGTGTATATATATATATATATTTGAGTCAGGGTTTCTCTGTATAGCCCTGGCTGTCCTGGAACTCACTTTGTAGACCAGGCTGGCCTCGGACTCAGAAATCCGTCTGCCTCTGCCTCCCAAGTGCTGGGATTAAAGGTGTGCACCACCACTGCCCAGATAATATACATATTTTAATCCTTATTTTTAAAATTCTAGAAATGTATTCTTCTTGAAACAAATGAGAAAATATAAATTGGTAATATTCTTTATGGTAGAGAAATAGGAAAATGTAGTAAGATCATTCACAGGAAAATGATCCTGAAAAGTATAAATAGGGGATTTTGACATAATCTGTAATAGAGAAGAGTGAAAATAAACCTAACGTCCCATTGCTGAAAATAAATTGCTAAGTGACAAAGGAGAAATAGGCACCATGGCCTTAACCACGAACTTTCAAATAGTTCAGTGATAGAATCAAGATGCACCTGCACCCCTGACCTCGGCCCTCCCTGAGCTACGTCGCATCTCTCTTGGATTTTATTATTAGTACAAAGTGGAGAGCAATAGAAATGTGAGCAATTCTAAATATGTTTGGAGCTCTATAATGAAATATACTATAATTACATTTGTAATTTGCTCTTCAGAAGAGGAATGGGCTCATGGCTCTAGACAGTTGTAATAAGGCTCTCAAGTGAAATCATTAGGAGAAGATAACACTGTAACATCATGATGGGGGTCTAGAAGGCAGAGAGAGTCTTCAATACCATAGGGAAAGGGGGTAAATGCACAGGGAGGGTGGACAAGTTTCATTCCACATAAACTAGCCTCACCTCCCCTTAATACCAGGGGATATGGAGGTTGGCACCATGTAGGAAGTTATCCTGGGGCTACCAATGGGGAGGGGGAGAGAGTAAAACTTTGCAAGCTCCCAGCATTCTTATCAACTCTGTGCACCAAGAGATTGCAGAGAGAAGAGAGGGACTCCAGTGTGTGTGTGTGTGTGTGTGTGTGTGTGTGTGTGTGTGTGTGTGTGTGTGTNGTGTGTGTGTGTGTGTGTGTGTGTGTGTGTGTGTGTGTGTGTGTGTGTGTGTTTGCGTGTTTGTGTATATTTGTGTGTATTTGTGTGTGTGTTTGTGTGCATTTGTGTGTGTGTCAGTGTGTGAATGAGAGAGGCAGATATATAGAGATACAGACTTACAGATTGATAAAGATGAGAAAGAGAGAGACAGGGATATTTATAGGAAATCAGCTCTAAAATCTAATAAAAATGATGGTTTTTAAATGGGCATGACTGAAATTATTTTTCTATATTCAGAACCCATATACATGTACATCTGCCCTCCTCATCTGAAGATATATAAGCATGTAATATACTATTTTGGGAAATAAAAACTTTCTAATTATCTTAGTGTTATAATATATCATGTAACAATGAATTCACATGTTTTTCTAAATAAGTACTGCACTTCCATTTCCCAGTGTGAAGGTAAATTTAGTTCTGGGTCTGCTTGTCAGCCATTAGAGGACAAACCTTTTCACACAGTAGTTTTGCGAAACTTCCTTACATTTTGATTTTAAAAATTCTGTTCATTGTTTAACGAAACTATAGAAACGATCCTGAATGTCTCTTTTCAAATAAAGTTTTATTTTGTTTTCAATTATATATATTCAGTTGTGTCCATATGCACACATATATGTAGTGCAGGGTCTGGGCATGTGTGAGCGCAGTGTCTACAGAGTCTGAAAGAAGCAGGTGGTTGTCAGTCACCCTACGTGGGTGGTTCTGGAAGAGCAGTGAGTGTAGCTAACCACTGGACCATCCCTCTACCCCGACAGTCTTGGTTTCATCACTTAAATGCAAATATGAGGAATAACTAACAAGGGGGAGTTTCTGGGCTTCAGCTGAATTATGGAGCTGATTGAAAGAGAAATGAATGTAGCCCTGCTATATGACGTTGTAAGAAGACAGCTCAATTTTAGTCTGGCGGATATTCAGGACTAACATCTGCTATCACATGTTTGAAGCACAAATATTTCCTTCCAGGAAACAAGTGACCCTGAATTTTTTTTTCCATTTTGTGTGACAGTTGTAAGTGCATCCACTTCCTCTAGTAAAATAACCTTCTGGAAGGAATCCATTCTTAGGGAGAAAATTATGAATAGAGAGTCTTCTAATTGATGTATTTGCAGCTCCAGAGTTGTTACATGAACACGAAATACAATAGCAGGAGACTACCATGCCGTGCCAAATTTCCTTTTCAGTCAAAATATAAACATTCCTGGCAGTTTAATGTGAGGACCAAGATACAGATTTAAGGAACCCATGCATCATTTATCACAGGAACGTTGTACAGTTTTTAATCCCTTAAAGTCTAGACACAATCGATGGCATGTCTTACTGCTGTTTTCTCCCAGAGATGAAGGAAGGAATGGACTAGTCTAAGACTCTAAACTAAACACAATCAGTTCCACGTTGCTCAGTGATGATATCTTTGTGATTTCGAGATTGGAAAGGAGCCCTTTTGGATCTAGCCGCACACCCTTGGACATGGAGTCATTATCAAAGGAGCAGAGTAGTTGCGGGAAGCCATAGTCTCCACTCTGAACAACTGACTTAGTGACTTGCTACGTTACTGGCCTACCGTTTCCAAATAAATCAGGCATTTCAGCATCTAAATTCTTGATTTTGCACAGTGTCATAATAGCTGAAGGATAGGTTGGAAAGAATCAAACCTTTATTTCTCTAGCAAATATTTACAAAGTGGAAACATGTGTTTCAATTGTTGTGGGACAATGTCTGCTTCTCCTGGGGAAGCTGGGAAGCCAGGGCATTTTAATAAACCTTTCCATGAGTTCATACTTGATGCCTTGCTCTGACTATTCCTGTCCTGTCTCTATTGGCCTTGCAAACTGGCCAGGAACGGCTCTTCCTCTCCCACAACTGCCTTGTAGAACCCTCCATAATGTCCCATGGCTAGAATGTTCTAAAATTTATGAGCTAGGCTGATTCTTCCAGAACTCAGAGTTGATCCCTTCGAAAATGTTCATCCCTGAAGCGTATCCCTTACTGTCGTTATGGTCTCAAAAACCTCTGCCGATGGGAAATGAATTGGCTATTCGACTATAAAATTATCACCCTTTGCTGTTCCAGTTTCATTGTCTGTGCGTCGATTCCTTTGTTCTTCAATCCCTTTGGACAATTCCATGATGAAGGGGTGACCTTGACACCAACACATGGGACTTCACAACTGGCCCAAAGCTTCTCCTTTCACTGAGTTGTAGAAAATGAACATATGGAGCTGCTGAGTCTCCCACTGGCCTTGTCGCTGAGAGACACAGAACATTTGGCTTTTACTCCTCATGGTTCTTTCCCCAAAGTCTTCAGTGGATTCTAGACCAAGGAAGAGAATAAGGTTCTTGAGCTGGTGAGGGTGAGGTTGTACCAGGGGCAGCACTATCTTACATCCCAAGATGCACACATGTAAGCAGTTTGAAGGACACAGGAAAGATTCCAGTGGGACACTCACTCATCTCAGTAGGACACCTAACAATCCCTGGAACCAAGGACAGTCACTTTCATCAGGGAGCCCCTGAGGACAGGAGTGAGCACTGCCTGAGAGGATATGCCTCAGTGGAATGTCCTACCTGTGTTTCGCAAACTCCCCAACATTCTTCACCTGTATAACTTCAACCCCATGGCTCTAATTTAATGTGTTGGGATTGGAAGGAAAGGGTAATTGTTGCCCGTTCATTGTTAATCATGTTCATGTCTTACAACCACAGAGTTGTCATTGTTAGCCATCTTTCCTTCAGATGGCTAACAGGACATATTAGGACCAACCTAAGAGAAATAACTGAAATGCACTGACAAGCTGTGTGCTGGGAATATATTGTATTCTGTTCCAGCACCGTGTATTTTTGGAGACTTTCATTGATGTGTGTAACAATTCCAGCCTATAGTTATGCCTGAAAAACAACAGATAGATATTCCTTCTTCAAGAAATTGGTATTCATAAGGGAGATTGTATTAAACTCCAGTAGTGCGGCCTTCCGTTCACCCGGATTCCTTGTGCTAGTATTGTTTATTCACTTTCTGATGAATTCATTTACTTTTGCCTATTTGGGCTTTCCAGTTTTAAGAAAGTGGCCAGGAAAATGTGGATAGGAATTTCAGTAATTAACAAACCAAGAGCTTTAAATGCCAATAATTTTCAAAGAAGGCATCTACTATAATGGATAAACAGTAACTGTCTTGGTTTTTTATTTTCCTACTATGGAATTCCCACAGGAGACTTTTTACCTGAGAGTCTGTGCACATAAACCAGTAAAACTCTTTTCACCTTTTACCTTCAGGGTTAACTGCAGAGGCATCTCTCCAGCTCTATCCCTGTCAGGAATATGATTTCACTGTGAATAGTAGGAACAATATTCATGACTTCTTTGTGAATAGTAGGAACAATATTCATAGCTTCTTTGAGCAACATATTAAGTGACATGTCACTGAGCTCTTTTCAATTCTCAAGTTGGAACTCTAATTGTTTCTATTTTGCACGTGTAAAAAAAAAAAAGTGTGGTTTAGAAATGGCTGAGTTACTTATTGCATGCTAAGGGCTATAGATGATGTTAGAACTTACACCTTTTCCTGACTGCGAGCCATCAAAGCTCTTGGCTGTACTTCCCACAATCTGCCATTATACTTTCCTGCGGGACTCATTGGAGACAGGGTATCTTAGGTGGGGCACTTCATCTTAGAAAGGCGCTTTTGCAACCTGCATCTCTTGGTTAATTAAGCTCATTTTTTTACGCATTCCTAGGCATCTCCGCCACTGTGGTGTGATGACATGTGATGGCATGTGATGACATGTGATGGTATGGGCTGGGATGAGGGTTTGAGCAGTACAGTTTTGGAGGAAGCAGGGAGTGTCACAGGAGCATCAGTAGGGAAGCAAGGGGGGATGGAACAGATTTAAGGGACAGTTCTACTTTGATAAGGCAAAGTGTGACCACCTTAACTTTATAATATTCATGTAGAAGTTTTAGGACTCTGGATAGTAGAAGTAAAATTTTGCATCAGCTTGGTCACTTCTGGGGAACTCAGATGTGAACTGCTAATGAATACAAAGTCCTCATAGATTTCTCATTAGGAGAGATCATCGCAGGATGACTTCAAACTCCCTCACTTAAAAAGAAATAAAATTCAGAGGAACTCTTGGATAGGCCATGGAGGAAGTTGCTTTGTAAAGGATTGATTTTCTTACAACCTTCATCATGGAAGACTTCGGAGTTTCTGTTTAGTTCATCTTCTAGCTTGGTTCACTGGGAATGAGCAATGAGTTTAGCGGGGAGCTATCTGTTCAGTCATAAAGTAGTTGCCTGAATTTGCAGTTAAACTGATAGCCCACCGTGCTCTGGATATGTACCTACAATATGAAGCTTGGCTTCCTGTGAAACACGAAGCTTTGCCTCCTGGGTACAATGAAATGCCTGCTGAGGTAGGGTTTTTCACCTTGTTTTGTTCCTTTTTTTAAGAAATCAACGAATGTACAGTGAACCCGGACATTTGCGGAGCAGGACACTGCATCAACCTGCCGGTGCGGTATACCTGCATATGCTACGAGGGCTACAAGTTCAGTGAACAGCTGAGGAAATGTGTTGGTAAGAAGCACATGTGGTAGGCAAACCTTTGAGTAGGAAACAGTTGCATACTTGGAATGTTTCATAATTTTAATCATCTTGGGAAAACATTAGTTTATTTTATAAAGGGAGCTTCAAAAATTTTTTTTTAAAGGAGTAGTTTGCCCAAACCCCAGGATTCTCTTATTTCTGTGTTTAATGCCACTAACCTTGCTACAGGTAGGACATTTCCACAAATGTGGGCTGCTTTACAAAAGTAAATAAAATATAAACTCCAGCAATAGCTACCTGTAATTATGTATTTAAACTAACACTGAAGCATGCGGTACTAATAAATTCATGTATCCATGCAAAGTCTGATTTCTGATAGGGGATTCTAAATTCAAAATCTCTTAATGCATGAAGAGTGGATTCCTAAGTGAACAGTGGTGGAGTGGGGTGGAGAGTATCTAATTGTTGTTATAGAATTATTAGTAAAATTACTACAGTGTATTAACTCTAAATTTATTTTAACCCTTTAAACCAAAATTTACTATGTTTTAAGACATGGGCAATAAGTAAGAAAAGGAAAAAATGAAAGAGAGAGGGGGGGGAGGGAGGGAGGGAGGAAGGGAGGGAGGGAGGAAGGGAAGAAGGAAGGAAGGAAGGAAGGAAGGAAGGAAGGAAGGAAGGAAGGAAGGACGGAAGCCAGCATCAAGAACATACTCCTGGCACTACTTTACCGTATGCATTTCCTATATGTATGTTTATGTATAGGTAGGTGGGTATAAAAGACACCCCGCTGACATTGACTTTCTCGTGCATCTGTCATGTGTCACCTTTAGAACCTAAGTTACTAATCAAGAAAGGTAATAGAGATAGATTGTCATGACCCAGCAATGGCTCAGAGTGCATTGCAGGTGGACTGTCCCTGAACTTCCTGGTGAAGGGGAAATTCCAGGGCTTGGTGCCCCTGCTCATCAGGAAAACCTTCTCTCCTGAGCCGAAATCTGTATTTTTGAAGCACTAGTGATAGGTTTGTGTGTGTGTGTGTGGGGGGGGGTGGGGTTGTTGTTGTTGTTGTTGTTGTTGTTGTTGTTGTATTAAGTCCTATCCCTTGAAACTAGCACATTCCCTACTAACACTCCTTTGGGTCATTTCCCCCTTGCCTGTTCTTTCTGCTTATAAAGATCTCTCTGATCCCCAGGGGATGGTGTTGATATTTGGTGCTTCATGGGACAAAGGAACAGAGCCCTGAAACCCAGCTCTAATTCTGCCTGTTTTATTTTTGTTCACAGACATTGACGAATGTGCCCAGGTCCAGCACCTCTGCTCCCAGGGTCGCTGTGAGAACACAGAGGGAAGTTTCCTGTGTATCTGCCCAGCAGGGTTTATGGCCAGTGAAGAGGGTACTAGCTGTATAGGTAATAATGACGCTCTTCTTGATGTTGGTTCTTAGGGGATGGACAAGTTCAGTGCTCATACAAACATTCCAACACATTATTTTTTTAAATTAAACTTCCGCTGTGATGTAGCGGTCTGCTTGGTACTCGGAGACAACATTTTGGTTAGAGCACCTTGGAGTTGAGCTTCCTCTGGGTGTTGTGGGACTGGTGCCCAAGGTCAAGACAACACTTTGGAAGGAGGAAATCAAAGGTGTGCAATAAAAGAGGTTATTTTGGATTTACCACCAGCATCATGCAAATCTAAACATGTGACTTGAGAGTTTTCTGAATACATTAAAGAAATGATGTTACAAACTGGATATTTCATTATCATACCTAAATAGATAAGAGCTAGGAGAAGTAGAAAGTGGTATCTTTGCAAAGCATAACTGGTACAGTCACTGTGGAAAACAGTGTGTAGATTTCTAAAAAAATAACAAAAAAAGACCCTATAAATAGAATGACCATATAATCCAGCTATACCATTTGTTTTTTTTCTTTTTTAATTAATTAATTAATTAATTAATTTTTTATTTTTATTTTTAATTTTTTTTTTTTTTTTTGGTTTTTCGAGACAGGGTTTCTCTGTGTAGCCCCTGGCTGTCCTGGAACTCACTTTGTAGACCAGGCTGGCCTCGAACTCGGAAATCTGCCTGCCTCTGCCTCCCAAGTGCTGGGATTAAAGGCATGTGCCACCACCGCCCAGCCAACATTTCTCAACATGTACCCCCAAAGACTATATCCTGCCATGGATACAGTTATACACTTATAGCTATTACTGTACTATTTACAGTAGTTAGGAATTGGAACCAGCCTAGGTAATCAGCATCAACAAATGAATGGATAATGAAAATGTTTTATAGATAGATAGATAGATAGATAGATAGATAGATAGATAGATAGATATAGAGAGAGTACACACACACACACACACACACACACACACACACACACACACTGGAAGTGTCTTAAACCTCTAATGAAAAATGAAATTGCTAAAATTTCTAGAAAATATTAAATGATTTTATTTATACTTAGAAAACCAAATGCTGCGTGTACTTTTTATATGCAGCTCCTAACTATGTATGTATGTATGTATGTATGTATGTATGTATTTATTTATTTATTTATTTATTTATGTATGTTTTCATATGGAAATGAGTAGGAAGAGGGGCCAGAAAACCAGAAAGGGACCCATGAGAAGGGGGAGAAGGAGACTTAAAGATGGGGTGGAAAGTGGGGGCATCCATGTGGAGACAGGGTGTGGTGGGGAGGAGGTGTGGGATATGGAGCAGTTGGAAAGTGGGAGGGGAGGGGCAGGGAATGGAATATGGAGTGTAAAAAATGAATTACAAATAAAATTAAATTAAAAATAAATGCATAAATAAACATATAAGTAAATAAATGAATAAAGTAAGATGGGGGGAGGTTATAGAAAATGTGTGGCATTGAGCCATATTGGGAAAGGAAGGATGCAGGTTGGGGCAGCATCAGGGAGAAGGGGTTGGGTGGGGGAGCAGGTTGGAAGGGGTAGAAACGAAAACAAAATTAAATGTTTGTAAAGGCCATAAAGGAGCGCTATCACTTTGTAACCTAATTAGAAACTGAAGAGAGAACCATAACAACTAAAAATGACTCATCGCGGGCGATACTTTATGTTTCATGCAGATGTGGATGAATGCCTGAGGCCTGATATGTGTAGGGATGGCCGCTGTATCAACACCGCTGGGGCCTTCAGGTGCGAATACTGTGACAGCGGGTACCGGATGTCTCGGAGAGGCCACTGTGAGGGTGAGTGTGCTGACCAGACAGAGACCTGGTCTCAGTGATGTAGCTGGGTCTCGAGCCAGGGCTGGAAGGCAGCTTCCAAGGGTTTTGCAGTTCTTCTCAGTTCTGCCCGTGACCCAGTGAGTCCTTGGTCTCTTCACGAAGTTCAAAGCCTCTCTCTCTGCTCACAGCCTCTGCCTGACTTCCATGGCTCTGTCTGCCTTATTTCCTACATTGACATTCTCCTTACTTTTTACCTTGGCATCCGTCTTCCCTAGTGTTTGCAGTTGTGAGCACAGTTAATTGGTGATTATTCTGGATTGAGGCCAGACTTCATTATAGTGTCTGGCGGCTCACTCATCTGTGAATACAGTGCAGGTGGAACCTGGGGTCATTTTTCATTTCCCCCTTCCCATCTTGTTGCATTCTTTTGTCTCAACTGTCTTCTTTTACATGTATTCTGGAACTTTCCTGCAGACTGTTTGAAACTCTGTCTGACCAATTTGGCGCCAGAGACTAACAGTGCTAGATAACATTTCTTCATTACATGACAGAGATGATGCTCATTAGCGAAATGTCTTAGGAACTGTGTACAGTGTGGTCAGAATTATGTTCTAATTGGTATTTCTAATTGGTGCAGATGTTCATCTTGCATCAGTTCCTCCTCCTCCCCCTCCTCCTCCTCCTCCTCCTC
>NC_034607.1:41471519-41536382 GCF_900095145.1 Mus pahari
CTCCTCCTCCTCTTCTTCTTCTTCTTCTTCTTCTTCTTCTTCTTCTTCTTCTTCTTCTTCTTCTTCTTCTTCTTCTTCTTCTTCTTCTTCTTCTTCTGTAATTATTTTCCCCCAGAGAGATTAACTTTTGCAGCAATCTTGGCATGGATCCACAAGAGCAAAGGCACAGGTCCCTGACCTGGTGCCTGACCTGGTGTTTGAAGGGTTTAGACTTAGAAGTGGTATTGGATCCTGGCACTCCCTGGCTAGCTGGCTGTAGCTGCCTGAAGCTCTGCATCTTGTCCACTGTGTTCAGGCTTCTACAGCTAAGGAGGGACAGGCTCCGTGGACCAGTCTTCCCTCAGCTGTCCCTTGGCTTCTGCATATTGGCTCCCTTCACACTCAGATGACCTAGGCCTTGAAAGAGAACTAATTAGACATTTCTTGGCAGTCCATACCTGCCTGTCCTGCTGGCCTCTTGCCTCAGCCCCTTGGGTTCTAACTCTAGAGACAAGTGGGAGCGTCGTGTGTTACTGAACATCTGATCAGTTTGGATCAGAGCAGAGCCACGAACCTTCCCATCTATGGCCCCGTGCCACTGGACAAGCACCAACGTGTCCCCACTGTCCTCTTCTAGGGAATCCTCCCTCTGCAGTAGAGAGTGTGAGCCTAGAAAAATCACGGGTGGGACTCAGCTGACAGCTCTCATTCACAGTAATTGTCTGGTCTAAACCTTAGTTCATCGTCTGTAAATAGAGAGCCATGAAGTCAATCGGCAGGGTCACTGTGAGCATCAACATGTGTAGCTGAAGCCTTTGTGGTATTTGTCATCTTCCTCTTTTAGTGTCTTTATGTCTTCTTCCATGACTCTTTGTTCTTGGCCCAAGCAAAAATGTGCTAGAAATTGAAGATACATTTGACAAATATTCATACACAAAAAGAAAACCAAACATTAATCCTTAATTATGGTCTGTATACAGTCCCAAAGAAGAGAGAGGATATTTTAAACAATGACAGAAAGAAGTAGATTAGAACATTTAAAATGTTGTGATTTATAGCTGATAGAATATTCAGTAATACTCAATCTATGGGAATTATTTAACTCTAGTTAACATGTCACCAGGGTTCCCTGGGTGTGCATCAGTCTATCTACACAAAAGGCCTTGAAGAGAAAAAGAGATGCAATAATGTTACTGTTTTTAATTCCGTGGTGGACCAGAACCAAAGGTCCCCACATCTCTGGCTCCCTGAAGCTTGTCTCAGAGGTCATTAAGGAAGCTGCTTTCAAACAGAGTTGAGTCTCCAAGGAGCCCATTGTAATTTTCAGACATTATCTCATTTGCCCTTAAAATGTCACAAGGCAGGTGGCCCTGGCTTTGAAGCTGAAGGCCAAGCAGGAAGTGCTACAGCGTATCTGAAGGTGCTGTCCTACACCTCAACACAGAGCAGCCTGTGCCAATCTGATTTGGCAGTTGCATTTCTAGTTTTAAAAAAGTAAAAGATTCATATACAGTGGTGGAGAGAGAGACACAGAGAGAGAGACAGAGACGTCACAACAGTGTGTCGTGTAGTTACAGCAATGACTCCGTGCTTTTGTTTTGTCTCTATAATATTCCCTTTAAGCATCTTTCGGGCAGAAGTTTCTCTCACAAAGTATTCTTAAAGGTATCTAGAGTGAAGACTGCAAGTGTCTGTGGTTATTTAATTAGTGAGCCAATTCTGCTCATTTTCACTTTCATCTTTTACCTTGGATCTTAAAAGTGTGTTTCCATAAGTATGTTCTGGTGGTCTTCTCTCTTATACATTTTGTATTGGGAAACTTAGACATTGCAGGTGCTTCCCTAAGTACAAAATTCTTCTCCAGGAAAATAGACTTCTATTGTATGGAGGCAGTGGCCCCAGACTGGTACCATTTTTTAACTAGAACCCCTTCTTCACCTCTTTTTTTTTTTTTTTCTTATGTGTCTTGAAAAAAAAAAGAAGATACCACGCCTAGGACCGAGAGGATGGTTCAGTGGGTAAAGGTGTTGGCTAGAAAGCATGGTGACCTGAGCTTAGTCCCCAGGACCCACAGGATAGAAGTAGAGAAGCAATTCCAGCAAGTTATTTCTCTCAAATACAGACAGACAGACAGACAGACACACACACACACAATCACATGCTCCTATCTGAGTACCTCTGAAAAAATGTCAACTATATTTAAGGTGGTTTCTCTCTAAAAAAAATGAATTATGTTTAATAAAGTCACATAGCAGCACACAGTAAAGCTGACGTTTAATTGGAGAGTTTATAAATAGTCATATCACCTCTTCTAGAAAAATTTTGAAGTATCCGATGAGTTCATTCTCCCCTCCTTCTCTTTATACTCCTAAGCATTCATCTAATATGATAGTTAATTTACTCAATCCTAGAATGCCCTCTAGTCTATGAAAGCAAAAGAGACGGTGTCTCTGGAGAAACCCTCCATTGGATAGATATATGGCCTCCTCACTCTCATCCTCATTTCTTGTGTTTCTTTCTGGCAAGCTTTGCTATCACTTGAAAGTTTTGGTCCACGGTGTGGCCCCAGACAACCCACTGACTCCCAGGGTGGAGACGGCCACTCTTCCAATGTGTAGATGTAACCAGCTTTATCTGTGTGTTCCTCCTGTTAGATATTTGCCACTAGACCCAGAGCCTCACCTAATTACCTTCTTTCCTGAAATATAAGATGCTTTTCATCACTCTCATGATGAAATTCAGCGCTTGTTTGGGGGCTTCTGATAAAATGTCCACTACCTAACTTATTAATTTTTCAGATATTGATGAGTGTCTGAAGCCAAGCACCTGTCCCGAGGAACAGTGCGTGAACTCCCCAGGCTCTTACCAGTGCGTGCCCTGCACAGAGGGCTTCCGCGGCTGGAACGGACAATGCCTCGGTAGGTGCCACCACACACCCCCCCCCCGCCAGGATTTCGTTTCTTGGAAAATACAGGTGAAATTTAAGAAATGACTGTGCTTCTCAGAAAAGTTTTGGGTGATTTTTAATCATGGAGAAGGTAAGAAAATGAGTTGGTATAGGGGAAATGAAGTTCTAGAAGGGACAAATAGTTCTGAGGGACCCAAACTATCCCTAATAAGCTCTTACATGAGATAAAACAAAATGGTAAACATTACAGGAAAGAAAGAGGGATAGTAAAAGGCATAGAAATGGAAGTGTGTGCCCAGGACCCCAGCTCTTTGGGAGGCAGAAGCAGAGGGATTGCTGTTTACCAGCCTAGGGTACCTAGCAAGATCTCTCGAAATGGCTGGAGACGTAGCTCAGTGGTAGTGCTCTTGCCTCGCTTGTGTAAGTTCCTGTGTCCAATTTCTAGTACTGGGCTAAAGGGAAGAAAATGTAGGGAGGGGGAGTGGAAGAGGGAGAGGCAGGAAGCTGGCATGGCACACGCAGAGCTGAAACCAAGGTAGGACTCGAGGAGCTGAGGAAGAGCCGGCCTCTGTCACTGGGGTCCTCTGCCCTTGTGCATCTGTTTGCCTGTGATTGTTTTGTTTTCAGCTGAGCTCTTAGTTCTGGGAAGGAAGAAGGTTTCAGTTGTTAAGAGCACAGGATGCTCCTGCTGAGGACACTGGTTCAGTTCCCGGAACCCACGTGGCATCTCACAGCTAACCTGTCACTCCAGTTGACCCCAGATCCAGGGTTCCGTTACCATCATCTGGCCTTGGGAGCACGGCATACATTTGATACACACACATGCAGGAAAATACTTAGATACATAAAGATTTAAGAAAATAAGTCTCTTTTTTTTTTTAAAGAAATTGACATCTTTCTACTTTATGCCAGAACTTTGAATGTGTGAGTTTAGCATATCACTCATGCCTACTTTAATTTCTCCCCAATTGTGTAGTAACCACACACACACACACACACACACACACACACACACACACACACACACACACATAATGGTTTCACATACTGAAATATATTGAGATGCAAAACCTATTATAAAACAGCGTGTTCTCAAATACTTCGTAATGGACATTTAAATGTGGAAGGAAGGGAGACCATTTCTGAGGGAGCAAGATGTGTGCCAGAGGCTTAGGAAAAAGTGAACTTGATTGTGCAGCATAAGGCCAATGTAGTTGATCTCAGAGAACAGAGAAAACATGTTGCAAGATGTGGGGATGGAGGAGTCAGGGCCTTCTACTTAGTCATAAATGTTGATTTTTTTTTTTTCTGCAAAGTCTGGGAAAATATTTAGAGGGATGAAGATTAGTTGACAACAGAGGCTGACTCCAAATGTCAGAGCTTTGGCTTCATCACCAAACATCAGGACCTGTGTAGCCATCGTTGCTGGTACACTTGCCCTTGTTCTAAAACTCTATCTACATTCCCATCTACATTCCCCGTCTGCATCCCTGTCTGCATCCACATCCCCAAGAAGCTCCAACCAATGGGACTGTGAGATGTATATTTTTGATGAAAAGAAGAAAAGGTTTCTGCTCGTTCACTGTTTATTGATCACTGTTTATTGATAAGTAGTGATCCCTGTCATTGGTGCTACTCAGAAAGCTCATTGGGTTTTAGTTTTCCCATCCGGCATAGGTGTCCGGGTTATTTTGGTGTTCTCATTTTCACATACTGGTGTGTACTACCCAGAAGCGATGCCTTAACTAACCATACATCACAAGAGTACAAACACATCGTGCCTCGTGGATTCACTAACGTTCTGTGTCTACTCAAACTGACAAGTGAGCAAGTGATGCTTCTTGAGTAGAAATAACTCTGAGTTCCTATAGTTTGGTCTGTTGCTCAGCTAGACCAGAGTCACAGTTGTGTTCCCTGTCTGTCTTGCTAAGGTCTTCTGTCTCCCATGATTAAGGACAGGCAGTGTGCTTTCTCGTTCCACTTTGGGCAGAATGTCAGGCTCTATAATATCTAGATCAAGATCTGCTTTCAAAGTAGAGTTACCATTCCTTCATTGTTCATATTAAACTTGCCACTCTCTTCAATTTCCCATGAGGGATTTTTATAGATTACTGAAATCTATTTTTCCATCTTAATCTTTTCATTAGAAATAGAGTTTCCAGGGTTGAAAAAGAGGAGTGGGAATCAAAGCAGATACTACATCCTCATGGATATATTTTATTTCAAAGCCTATTAGAGCTGGTTTGAGTCAGTAAGGATTATTTGTTCCTTTTAGAATTTCCTGGTCTCCATGCCAACTCATCTCACGCATGCCACCATGACACATGTACACACACACACACACACACACACACACACACACACACACAAAACAAAACAAACAAACAACCCCCCCCACACACACACACATGTAGGGGGATGTTCCAGAGAGCAATCAATCTGGGTTGAATTCTAAAAGTTTCTGACAATGCTAACGGATGCTGATCTCTACCTTCTTGTGCCTTTATTTTTCAGTTCTCACCTCCACTCTAAATTGCTTTTTAGAAGGTGCAATATTAGCCAAACATAATAACGTGTGCCTTAGGCTCAGTTTCTCTGAGGACAAGGCATGAGGAATATGAATTTGAGGACAGCCTGAGGCACAAAGCAAGTTCCAGGCCAACCTGGAACTGCATATTGAGACTGAATCCCGAAACAGTCCTCTTTCTGAGTGGTTCTCAACCTGTGGGCCACATCCCCTTTGGGGGTCAAGTGACCCTTTCACAGGGGTCACCTAAGGCCATTGGAAAACACAGATATTTGCATTACAATTGATAACCATAGCAAAAGTACAGTTATGAAGTAGCAAGGAAGTAAGTTTCGGCTGGGGTCACCACAGCATGAGGAACTGTATTAAAGGGCTGCAGCACTAGGATGGTTGTGAGCCACTGCCCTCGTCCCAAGAAAACCTGCCCTGCATTTTGAGTTGAGCAAATGGTTCCGTGTCTGGGCATATATTTATTCGTTCTTTCAGTGAGTATTTCTAGTGCCTCCTGGGCCATGGGCATTTGAAAATAAACAACATAGAAGAGTTCCTCCTCTCAGGATCCTTGTTCTCTGAAGTTCGGCTGAACAACTCAACAAGGATATGCACAGGAGTCCAAGGCTATGAGTTTCATGAAGAAAGATGAAAGAATCTGAAGGGCAATTGTCTCATTTGCGTATATGTGTGCATATGCATGTGTAAGGGTGCCATGGTATTCAGGCAGAGGTCAGAGGACAACCTGTGAGAGCTAACGCTCTCCCTCCATGTGGGTTCTGGGCATCAAACTCAGGTCTTTCATCTTGGCAAATAAACTCCTGAGCTATCTATCCTACCAGCTTGATATTTGTTTCTTTAAAAATATTACCAGTTCAGATACGTTGCCTGTTTTTCTTCCTTTTTAATTGAAATTTTTATGTAAGAACATTAAAAGATCGGAAATATCCTGTAGTCACATTTCTTTGGAAGAAAATCGAGGTGTGACACTCATTAGTTGCCATCTCTAGAGAAGACAGTCCGTAACCAAAAGGTGGTGGTGTTTCAGGACATTAGTGGTCTCCTTTCATAGTCTATTTTTTAATAATAATATAGTCAAATAAATCTGGCATCTTATAGAATATCATTAAAATTGGCCTTTTTTCATAACTTGTCTGTTTGCATGTCAATTAGACTTTTTATTTCTCTGTTAAAAGACTTCATTAAGTCTGGCTTTTGGGGGCTGGAGAGATGGCTTGTGATTAAAGCAGTTACTGCTCTCACAGAGGACTCCTATTGAGTTCCCAGCATCCACGCAGAGGCTCACAACCATCAGTAACTACAGTTCCAGGGGATCCAGCTCCCTCTGCTGATCCCTAAGGGCATTGCAATACATCATCCACTAACATGCTTGTGGACAAAGCACTCATCTAGATCAACAAAAATAAATCAATCTTTAAAAAAGAATTTCCTTTAAAAATTAAAAAAAAAGTCTATATCCACACAATGACTTGAGGTGGCTGTAAGTGACATGAAGGAACTTTTTCCCTCACCTGCCAACTAAAACTTAATTTAAGAAACTATTTTAGCCCTAATAGTCTCAGGGATTTGTTTGTTAATATGTTTTTAATCTGAGTGAATGCTGAGCTTGCTAAGGTCATTCATGACCTGCCTGGGTTTGTACAGTACACTCTGATGCTACCTACCGATAGACACAGCTCCTGGTTTATGAATGGAGAAAGAACGTATGTCATGATAGGTGAGCCTCGGGCAGTGTTGACTGGGGTGGGGGCTGTCTTGTTCCTGTGCTTGACTCAGAGTGCACGGTGCTTCCTCCTTACCACTTACTGTTCACTTCAGACATCCGTGGGAGCATTGCTCTACCTAGCACGTCATCTCCTAGTCTCTTTTGTCAGCTCGCCTTGGTGTTCTCTTTCCCCAGCATCTTCCTGAGCCATAGATCTCACTCCTCTCCCGATGGCCGTTCTTACCATGGATGCTTTGCTCCTTGGATCTGGCCTTCAGCCTGCTCTTGTTGCCAGTCTGGTCCAGTCTTCAATGACTCTTTCATCAGTTTCCGCTGGCTGTTGAAACCAGGGAAGGGAGCCTGGCAGGCCGTCAGCTTACAGGTCAACAACTTCTCTTATGGAGTGCCTGATGAGAGCCATTCCCCAGGGGCTGCTCTGGCAGTTCATTCTTAAGTATCTCTGAAATTAGATGGGAGTTGAACCACGTGATCTCTTCGAAGTTTAGTTTCATTATCTGTAAAATACCAAGGAAGGATTGAAACATCTTTGTATAGCCATACAAATCACCAGAATTGAATAAGTGATATAAAGCACTTGGTCTGACATATGATTGGGTTCAATAAATAGAACTCCCCAGCCATATTGTCTCTTTATTACAATTATCCTGAAATATGAAACACAGTAGTCCTGTATAGAGTGAATATGTCACATTCTCTGTTCTTTAAATAACTGTGCCACTTTGGCTTTCTTCAACTCTACAGCATGTAAGTTTTTACTCTCCCCCTGTTATTGGAACGAACTTACTTTCTTCCTTCCTTCCTTCCTTCCTTCCTTCCTTCCTTCCTTCCTTCCATCTATCTTTCTTTCTTTCTTTCTTTCTTTCTTTCTTTCTTTCTTTCTTTCTTTCTTTCTTTCTTTCTTCATTTCTAGCTCTATGGGTTTTTCAAATTTTATTTATTTATTTATTTCACCATATTTTATTCAAAATATTATTTGTTTTTTTTTTTTATATGAGTACACTGTAGCCGTCTTCAGACACACCAGAAGAGGGTATCAGGTCCCATTACAGATGGTTGTGAGCCACCATGTGGTTGCTGGGAACTGAACTCAGGACCTCTGGAAGAGCAGTCAGTGCTCTTAACTGCTGAGCCATCTCTCCTTTCTTATATGAACTAATTGTGTGGTTTCATTTTAAGATTTTTAACCTTCTTACATGGATAGGATATACATCTTAGGGATTGAGATACATCTCTGTGGACTCATTAATGATTCCTAATGACCATTGGGCTTTGTGATAGATTGGGCATTTATATTAGTGCTACTGTTCCTCTTTCCACCTGTTCTTCTGTATGCACACCCTCACCCCTCAGAATGCCAACTTACCCATTGGGCAGTGTGAATCCCACCCTTGGGTTCATTTCGCTGTCTTCCTTAGAGTTGAGTCTGTGTCCATGTGACTTAGGAACATCGGTTTCCTGAGCTTTATCAGAGAGTTACTTCTTTGTTAATCTCTTTGGGCTAACAGCCTGGCTCCCAAGAAAGCCTTCTCAGTGTGGTTTGGCCTGCAACATTTGAATAGCTTAGCATTCACAGTCTTGACCAGGCTCAGAGCCCTGGTGGAATAAACATGGAGAACCTATTGTTTACAACTTGTGTCAAGAATCTGTGTCTCAGAGATAACTTTTGGGGCATGTGTGAGTGTTTCTACACAGCTCTGAAACTCAAGACTTGGTGCTGCTGAAGCCTTTTGACTTAATACAGTAGATGAGTAAATACCAGCCTTATGCTTTGGTCACTGTATGGCAAAGGAGTCTTCTAATCACTGCAGTCTTTACTGAGCTCTGGACTGTGTGTCCATGGATGTGAGAGAAGACGCAAAAGTGTGGAAACAACAAAATTCACCACTCTGTTATTTTGTTTAATTTACCAGGCAAAGGGATGGGTTTCCTGGTAGCAGTTAGGTGCATGGGGCTAACAGATTTTGTTTTTGTTATTTTGTTTATTTTATATATGCCTATAAATAATATGTATATAAATATGATATATGTTTAATTACCTCACCTTGTCCTTCACTTAAGATTTCTTCCTTCCCTTCTCATGGTCCCCTTTAAACATACAAACACACACACACACACACACACACACACACACACACACACACACACAGAGAGAGAGAGAGAGAGAGAGAGAGAGAGAGAGAGAGAGGAGGTATCTCATATATGTCTTATTGAATCTGGATTATTTTGCTTAACAAAATCACTTTTGACTCCACTATTTTTCTACAATTTCATTTTTTTATGACTAAATAAACTACCATGTGTATATAGCTACATTTATTGGTTTACTTGTTGGCCTAGATCAGAGCTAGGGGCACTCACTCTACCCGTCTTAGATTGCTTTGGAAATATACACAGGACTGTTATATCTGAGCCATCCTGTAATTCTGGCTTTAGTCTTTTGAGAAGTCTTCATATTGATTCCCACAGAGGCTGTACCGGTTGGCATCCTCACCATCCTCTTTCCTTACATCCATCGCCAGGTTTGATTGTCATTTCTTTTCTGGTGAGATGGAATCTCAAGACAGTGTTACTTACCTGTGTCTAAGCGTGTTGGCAACTTTTCAAGTATCCACTGGCCACTTGTGCTTCTTTTCAGAGCTGTCTATTCATTTCATTGGACCCATATGTTCAATGAATTACTGGTATTTTTCTATTTAATTTTTTTTTTCCAGACAGGGTTTCACTGTATAGTCCTGGCTGTCCTGGAACTCACTTTGTAGACCAGGCTGGCCTCGAATTCAGAAATCCGCCTGCCTCTACCTCCTGAGTACTGGGATTAAAGGCATGCACCACCACGCCCAGCTTTTAGTATTTAATTTTTATACTTCTCCATATATTCTAGGTATCAATCTAATGTCTGATGTATGATTAGCAAAGATATTTTTCTCGGAATTCTGTAGGTCATCTGTTTTTGTGATTATTTTGTTTGCTATGCTGAAGCCTTATCATTCTGTAAAATACCATTTGTCAATTCTTGGGGTTGTTAATTGTGCTATTGGGGTCCTATTCTGAAAATCCTTGGCTATGGATATGTCTTGAAATGTTTTCTCCTAACAGTTTCAGAGTGTCAGACCTTACAAGAAAGGCTGTGATCTGTTCTGAACTGAGGTATGGTGAGAGATAAGGGTCTAGCTTCCTTCTCTGACTTGTAGTTATCCAGGTTTCCCAACATTCCGAAAGAGGCTCTCTTCTCTAATGCATGCTTGTGGCATCTTTGTCAAACCTTTGTGGCTGTCATTATGTGGATGATTTCAATGTCTTCCATTCTGTTCCATTGGCCTACATATATTTCTATGCTAATACTGGTTTTGTTACAATGGCTCGGTAGTATAATTTGAGATCAGCTATTTTTGGTAGCCACATCATTGCTCTTTCTGCTTAGGGTCAACCTGGTTATTTGTGGTTCTTTGCACTTCCATATGAACTTTAGGATTTATCTCTAGTTGTGTAAAGGGATGTAGTTGGAAGTGCATTGCGTATTCAGTTTGCTTTTACTACTACAGTTGTTGTCACATTGTTAATTCTGCCAACCCATGAGCAGAGGAAGACTTTGGCTTCTGTTGTTTTCTTCCAGTTTTTCTTTAATATTTTAATGGTTTCAATGTAGAATTATTTCACCTCCTTAGGGAAAATAATTCTACTTTTGGAGACAGAAACTACAGCTGTGTGACCAAGAATAGAAATGCCTCTTTGTATAGTTTTGACTTGAGCAAGTTTCTCACTTGGTCCTCCACAGCAACCAGCCCATGGGACAGATACATGGGTTGAGTCTCAAACAAATTAATCATCTTATTGGAAGCTACATGTAGTAAGAAACAGGATGAAAACAAAATCTTTTGTCTACAAAATCAGTGTTTCCATTTGTATAAAATCATGTGTCCCCCTCCTCTACACTCAGCAAATTAATGAGCAAAGCCATATAAAAGAAACAATACGGGAGTTAAAATCTTCATAGGAAGGACAAAGCTGGAGTCAGCCTCTGTAAACTGCCGGTTATGGCTCAGAGGTTCTGGAATTGGAAATGTACTTCTGCAACATCCTTAACCATGGCAGCGTTTCCCTGAAGAATAGTCTTCCTTTGGGAAATGAGGTAGGAAGCCTGTGGCTGGATGAATGCAGTTGGGGATTGATTTTCTGAGGTCATCCTTGGCTGCTTGTGTAGGATGGAGAAAGTCTTGGCTCCTTTCAAGTTCTAAAAAGAAGAGTGATTCTGTCAGTCGTGTAGCAGGTTCTTGTCAGCAGCTTTACTACTTCATGATTTTAACTTCATCAGAATTGACAGGGCCTAAGCTCCTGGGATTTGCTGCACCTTCAGTACAGCTGAGATGGCCTCACCATGTTGGCACAATCAACATCTGTGTCTCATTTCTCCATGGTCCATTTCCTGTCAAATACATTCTTCTATCTTTCCTATGAAAAATGACACACGAAGAAGAGTTTAGGGGTCGCTGCATTGAGGACACATTTGGGTGAGGGGTGGTTAGCCTCTGCATTTATGTGACTTTATTACTGGAATATGGCACTCCTTTTTTAGTTCAAAAGGATGTCATTGCCTGAAGTCTATGTGGGTGACTAAGGAATTAATTGTGGTTGGATGGATTCAGAGAAATGATTGCCTCATATTGTTGACAGATTCATCTCCTTGAGAATTCAGGAAATAATCCATGTAGATTACCGCTCTGGGACAAATTCTAGCAAGTTCCAAGGAACTGACAGGTGATGTGTAAGATGGAGATTAGTCCAAGGAGAGCATGAATGGGTGGAGAGAGCCTCCTGAGTCCCTCTGCACCTGGTAGCTCGTGCCCAACAATCAGGGATTTGAGGCAATGCAATATGTTCTGAGGACATTAGGAACATTCAAAAGACATTCCTGACGCACATGAATTACATCCCAAGGCAGTAAGAATTAGCAAGGTGGGACTGCTGGCCAGCTGGGAGACATCTTGGTGAAATTGTGGGGAATGGAAAGTTGCCAGAGGGCTGAGGGCGGTGCATGCCCTCCTCTTCCCAGCAAGAGGAAAGAAGGTGGAGCCAGGGGTTTACCCACCACCGATCTGCACGGTCATCTTGACAAAGTGTTGTAGAATGTTTGGTTCAAACAATGGTGTACAAGGTTTTTAAAAGGAAAAGGAGTGCTCTAAGAGCCAGCCAGAGTTTATTAAGGACAAGTCATTTCTGGGTAGTAGAGGACTCAAGTAACACACCCTGCTGGCCTGGCATCCCTAGTGTGGATGAAGCATTTCTCAATCTCTCAGGATGCTGCCATTGATAAGGATCAATTTGGAACTGGTGGTAGCATAATGTGTACATAAATCTTTGAGTTGTTATAGCCAGAACTTCTGACCTTGTAAATAATTAACCTTGTAAATCTAAGGGGGGAAACCTACAATTTCTTTCTCTTAGTTCAGCCTAATTCACTGAATGGTAGACACTAAGTTGGTAAACCCTAACAGCTCATGTGGAGTGTGGAACCCATTTGTCTATGGTTTTTTTTTTTTCTTGATAAATTTCCTGCCTGAGATAAGAAGCTAAGACTATTGGAATTCATTATGCAAATGTTTTGGAAGAATTCAGGTCATATGTATGTTCTGTATGACCACAGGCTACATTAACATGAACTTGAAGTCTAATATGGGAAACCAAGACATGATTACCTCCTTCTATTGTAGAAATGAGGTAATCCTGTAGGGGAAGATGGTGGCAGAATCTATCTTGCTTCCTGTGGCATATTGGTAGGAGACTATCCCAAAGGTTAGAAGTAAGAAGTATGGGGCCTTAACCTTCTGTTAGCATCAAGACCCACACATCTTTGTCCTTGCCATAAAGGAAAGGTGAGATGCAATCAGTTTGTCTGTGAAGAGGGTAAGGTACCTATGAGAGAGTAGGGCAATGTTCAGTGGGCTGACTAGCTGGATGTAGGAGTCTGTGGTCTAGAGAAGAATTCTGGCCTCGAGATACACTATGGAGTTTGCTTTGTCCTGCGTGTTTCAGTTAAGCGTTTATGTCCTGCTGCTCTCTCTTTACCTTCCTTTGTAGAAATTCCTCAGAGAATACTCTGTTGCATGTTATTCCCTCTGGAGCTTAATCTCCATGTAGGCCATGAACCTGTTTGACTCTAACTGGTATGTCTACAAGAAATGGCTGGTTCCATGCAATTTTGTCTCTAATAAGTAAAGAACAAACATTTAAAACTATCCTAGCTATTACACAGCGTTCTATTTCATCGTTAATCATGGTGGTAGCTTTAAAAAAAAAAAAGTCAACATTGTAAGAAAAGAATCCCGTGCATGGCAGTCTGCAGTGTCTGCAATTTAAATAAAATACGGCCTTAGGAATAGACATTGCTGTTGCATTCTATGGCTCTGTAAATCACTTTTTCTGGGGCATGAGTAATTAAACAGAGAGTCCATACATTTCTGAACTTGTTAACATTTTTGAAACCAAACCAGATAGTAGACATGACATTCTCTCACTGCTGTCTGGAATTTACGTGCCCGTGTCTAGGCTCGTTCTTTTCCACTGTTTACTCTGGCTCCAGCTCTTGGCATCCTTTTTCAAGTTGTTTGCTCTCAGTGTTTACAAAAGTAGGTTCCCACAAGCAAAGAAAGGGTGGGGAACGAGGCAGCCTGGAAGTGCTGTTTTTTGTTGTTAGAAACTCAGGTCGGTGCACCATAATTAGGGCTATTTTTGAAAGCAACAGTGAATTCCGTGGGCAGTGCCAGTGGCTTCTTCCTGTACACACATGGAATTCGCGGTGCGCACCCTCACAGACGGGCCTCGGTTGTGTGTTAAGTCTAACTTTATTTCTGAGTTCTCTCTTAAGAGAGAAAACAGTCTTTGTAAAATGCAAGGAAGATAAGAGCAATCCGAGCTCCGGCTTGCCAAATGAAGACAAAGGCTCCGCTGGGCAGCTGATGCTCTGCCTTGTGTTGGTGAACAGGGAAAAATGAAAAAAAAATGTTTTCAAGAGCCTTGGTGATGTTGATGTTTTGATTAGGCTGGAGCGATGGTTTGGAAGTTAATCGTGTGTACTGCTCTTACAGAGAAACTAAACTCTGCTCCTAGCTCACAACTACCTATATTTCCAATTAGGGGGTAGGGGTGGGGAGGGTAGAGGTGGGGGTGCGGAGGATGGGGGAGAACATCATCTAACCTTTATGGGCACTTACACTCATGTGCACATGCTCTCTCTCTCTCTCTCTCTCTCTCTCTCTCTCTCACACACACACACACACACACACACACACACACACATACATATACACTCACAATTTAAAATAAAAATAAATACATTTTTAATTATTATCTATTAAGTTATCTATTTACTTTATATCTCCATTGCAGGATGGCAGCTCCCCTCCCTCCTCTCCTTCCAGTCCCTCTCACCATCCCTCCCCTCCCCCCCACTCCTCCTCCCTTTCTCAGAAGAGGGAGGGCCTCCCCTGGATATCAACCAGTCTTGCCTTATCAAGTTGCAGCCTAGGCATGTCAAGCCCTCTATGGAGACTAGACAAGTCAGCTCAGTTAGGAGAAAGGGATCCAAAGGCAAGCAATGGAGTCAGAGACAGCCCCTGCCCCTGCTGTCGGGGTCCCACATGAAGACCCAGCTGCATAACTATTACATATGTGCTCAGTGCCTAGGTGAATCCCATGCATACTGTCTGGTTGGCAGTTCAGGCTCTAGGAGTCCCTATGGGTCCACGTTAGTAGATTCTGTAGGTTTTTTATGGTGTCCTTGGTGCCTCTGGCTCTGGGGGGAATAAAAAGATAGTTTGATTAAGTTATAGGCTAAGAATACTTAGACTAAGTTGTTGTGACACATAGAATTTTATGAGTTCTGAGGCTTTTCTTCTTAGATTTTCAATGCTACACTCATGTATGTTCCCACAATAACTGTAAGTGACTGACCCAAGAGCATTCAAATGGGTTTTGGTGTATATGCAAGTTCACATGTACTTGTAAAAATGTGTGTGCATGTATGTGGAAGTCCAAGGTTGATCCTAGGAGTCTTTATCAATCAGTCTTGATTTTATATATTGAGGCAGGGTATCTCATTAAACCCAGAGCTGGGTTTTGGTAGGCTGTCTGTTTTTCAGGGAATCCCTGTCTTTGCCTCCTGAGCGCTAGGACTACAGGAGGCCACCATGCCTGCCAACATTTATATAGGTTCTGGGATTCAGTATTCTGGCCCTCACACTCGTATGGCAAACCCTTTACCAGTTGGGATTTCTCAAGTCCTCTTTCTTTTTAGTAGCAATATTCTAGTAAGAACTCAATGGATGGCTATTAAATGAAATAAGTGAAAATTTAAACAGTTACTTTCAATATAAATATGGTTAGCAAATAATTAAAAATACTCCAAACTCATCCACTCTCTTTCGCTGGTTTTAACTCTGTCTATGACAGAAAGGAATCAAAGGGTTTTTGTTTGTTTGTTTGTTTGTTTTGTTTTGTTTTGTTAAGTGGGCTTTGGGTTCAAACTTCAGAACCACCATTTTCTTTCTTTCTTTTTAAATTGTATTTTATTTCATGTGTGTGGGTGTTTCATGTGGGTCTAGTACCCTGTAAAGTCAAAACTGAGCACCTGATCCTCTGGAACCAGAGTTACTAATGTTGTGAGCTGCCATAAGAGTTCTGAGAATTGGACCTGGGTCCTCTGGAAGAGCCAATGCGCATAACCATTAAACCAGCTCCCTAGCCCCAGAATTGTCAAAATTTTCTAATCCCATGACCTTGGATGAGTTACTGAGCTTCTCTAAGCACCAGCTCCTTCCTCTTTGAAATGCTTGCCCCCTGTTAATCTGGCCACAATTATAGAGACTATCCTATGCAGTTTCATAAACTTTGTAGTTTCTGTTTGTATAATCTACAGGCTACCTTCTAGCTGCCCAATTAACCTATTAATTATCAAGAAGCATCCCTGTTTGGTTTTAATCATTCCAATTCACTGTTCTATAGAGGTGTGTAAGAATTTCCTCCTTCAGTTATGACTTGGTTGGCCCTGCATCTTTCTGGGCTCTGAGTCACTAGCTTTTGTCTGTAGGGCCTCCCATCCTCTTGAACCCATCAACTCCCAGAATGGTCCCCAGCCCTTCTCTAAGAGAGAGCTTATCCTGCAGGACATATTGTCCTAAGATCCCCATCCTCACCTGCAGCCGCACTCACAGCAGGCCCTCCATGCTTTTACATTGGCTTGCTCCGCTCATTCAGTCCATTCTTCAGTCAGAGTGTATGAGGCCCAGAAGCAGCACACTCAACAGCACAGCTGTGGCTTCCAGTCAGGACACCTGGGGAGTTGACGAAGCTGCCCGGCCTTCTGAAGGGTTGATTCACGTTCTCTTTCCCTCTCTTCTTGTTTCTTTCCACTATGCAACATCCTGTAAGATGTGGACGAGTGCCTGCAGCCAAAGGTCTGTACCAATGGTTCCTGTACCAACCTGGAAGGCTCCTACATGTGTTCCTGCCACAGGGGCTACAGCCCCACACCAGACCATAGACACTGTCAAGGTAATGCCATGGTCATATATCCCATTGTGTTTGAACTTCCTTCATGAGCAGAACCAAGTGGTTGGCCTTAGAAATGGACCATGCTAGCTGTGTATGTTTCCATCCCTCTCCTTGAAGCATATTTGCCCCTGACTGCAGGTAAACTTGTAGCAGATTTAAAAACATCATAGCTCTTGAATGCTGTATGTGAAATGCATAGTTTTCACCTGTCTTTTGTCAGTTGTATGTTATATACATTTTACATGCCCTTGTTAACTCTCCAAACATAATTTGTAAAGGCTCTATAATACTCCAATGTATTGTCACAGTTTTTCTAACTTCTCATTAAAATCTAAAAACATTTTGGCAGATCTCTTTAAAAAAAAAATAGCAACTCCATGCTAAAATTATTTATCTGTAGGCTTAAAAATAATCAATAAAGTGTCCTGGATATTTTTATTATTACTATTTACTATTAAATAAGATAATATCCATTTCTAGTTCTTAAGTGGTATTTCTTTTAATTTTAAAAAAGCTTATTTTTGTGCCAGGTGGTGGGGGCACACACTTTAATCCCAGGACTCAAGAGGGAGAGGCAGGAGGATCTCTGTGAGTTCAAGGCCAGCCTGGTTTACAGAGCTAGTTCCAGAACAGCCAAGGTTACACAAAGAAACCCTGTCTCAAACAGACAAACAAACAAACAAAAACCAAACCAAACCAAAGGAAAACAAGAAACCCAACTTAGCTCAGGTAACAGACAGCTGCCAATCATCCTGGAGGGAAAGGGCTATACAGTGAACAGGGATTCCTGGGAACCACATTCAGATGCTTTTTTTTTTTTTTTTTTTTTTTTTTTTTTTTTGTAAGAGGCTTTTAGAGCCAAGCAACAGTTGTACGTTGATCACAGCGCGTGGCTTCTCTACAGCTCCCTTAGTCACTTTATACATTGCAGTTTAGGTCAGCAAGGGCTGGTGACTTTGGCATCTGCTCCTCCCTCTTCCAGCCCTCAGAGGCCTGTGGTTAGGTGGTGCAGAACAATCATGCCATGTTTTTTTAATAATTATGAATTCTTATAGAGTGCTAGCTGTCCAGCTGAACATGCTCAGGCTGGTCTAATACAGGTGACGCAAGGCAGAATTGCAGAATTGTCAAATTAGGACGGACCAGCACAGGAGCTGTATTTGTTACTTTCTGCCTTGCTGGGAGAAAGGCCTTGGAAAATGCAGCCCGAGGGAGGCAGGGCTTATTGTGACTCAGAGATTGAGAGGACAGTCCAGCAAGATGGGGAAGTAGGCACTCGAGATGTCTGATCATGCTGTATCTATAGTCAGCGGGTGGGGAATGGGAGTGGATGAATGCTGGAGATAGACTCGCTTTCTCCTTTTTATACAGTCTGGCAGCTTGGTTGGGCCTTTCCATCCCAATTGACCTCATCTTGCCAATCTCTCCTACACGTGCTGAGAGATTTGTCACTAGATCATGGTTCTAGATCATGCCAAGTGGGCAAGCAATATAAATCCTTACAGAAGACAAAGAGAACCACATGGAAAACAAACCCATTTTTACTAGAAATGTCCAAGTAATAGATGAAACCGTGCTTTCCTGCCATCCTGTCTCTTCTAGGTGCCATCTCCAAGAGCACTGATGCTTGGTGGCATCTCTCTGTAATGTCACCATCTCTCTGTAATGACACTCGTTCCCAGTTGTGCTAACTTTCGTCAAGGCTCTTTGTTCTTCTTCCAGGGTCATTTAATTTGTAGTTGATGTTTGGCCAGTATATAAAGAGGGATTTCACTGTGACATTTTCACTCACCGTTGGCACATTTCACTCTGCCCCTCTGCCCCCTTCTCTACTCTCCTTTCTCTGAGTCTTTCCAGAACATTGCTCTCCGCTGCGCCATGGCACACACTCTGTCACTCTCTCTCGCTTCTCCTCTACCCCTTTTGAGATCATTGCCCTTCTCCCATCTCTACATCTGTGCCCTAAATCCACATTCATATGTGCGTGTCTATGTGCATATATGTAGAAATACATATATACAGAGAAAGAGAGGGAAAGCAAGCTAGATTCGTAGTATGAAAGAAAACATGCAATATTTGTTTAGGATTTTTTTTTTTTTTTGAGGAAAGGTTTCACTGTGTATCCACAGAGACGGAAGTCATGGTTTCCCTCGTCCAACCTCTCTAAATGCTGGGATTACAGGCCTGTGCCTGGCTCACTGGATGCTTTCTATATTAAATCCTCAAGGAGCACTTTCTCTCAGTCTCCCGTTATCATCATCTGTCACATTCCTACCATGGTTGATGGTTTTAGTGTTACTTTGAGGAAGAGGTTAGTCTTAGTTAACACAACTCTTTGACCTTACCGTTGACGTTATAAAGAAAGTGTATTCTGTTGCCTTCTGTGCCTGCCCAGATTCATATTTGCTTACCCCTGATTTCTTTGTTTCTGTCTTTCTTATGACAGAGTGGGCCTACAGAGTCTAGTAGCTGTTAATGTGTGCTTCATGTTCTGCCTTCCATTTTCAACTCCAAGCTGTTATGTTGCCTGTATGCTTCATTTGAAATATTAGAGTAAGATTGTGCAGAGCTGTAACTTGCTTTTGGAATCATTGAACTTACACATTTCAACATCCTGGGTTGGTAAAGTTTCTAGTGCCTAGCCAAAGTACTATTGTTTCATGGCAATAAGCCCAGACCACATTGTTGGGATTACCATTTTTCTCCTGTGGGCGAGACTCTTTCAGAAAACTAATTGTCATCATTTACGTTAACAGATATTGATGAATGCCAACAAGGGAATCTGTGCATGAATGGGCAGTGCAAAAACACTGACGGCTCCTTCCGGTGTACATGTGGACAGGGCTATCAGCTGTCAGCGGCTAAAGACCAATGCGACGGTAGGTGGGCGTGGCATGGTGAACTGCTGAGGCCAGGGTGAGTGACCTGGCCTATGTCGTTATAGTGTCAGAAACCCATGTAATTCCACATAAGTCAGACAAGCCAGTGAAACAAAATGAAGTGAGTTAAAGTAGAAAAATAAGGTAGTGGTGGTGACTGGGAGCTAATCATCAGAATTAAGAAGAAAAGTTGTTGCTGTCTATGTAACTCCTTAGTACATAAAGTAGCTTCCATTTAAGAAGTTAAATTAATTCTGCCCTTTGGTGGGATTTCACAATTAGAAAGTTGTTATATTGGCCTGGCATTATGCTATAGCATGTTAATAATTTCGGTGTGTATTTAGCTTCAGTATTTTTTTGGCTGATTTTGGTACACTGAAATAATGTGCCCCTGTTCTCAGAAATAAAGACTCATCCATTAGCAAACCCGTCCACTGACAGTGTTAGAGAAGCAAGAGTATATGATGATAAGTCCAGAACCATCTCTATTACGGCTGTAGCCCTCTGCAGGCATCCCTTTCTAGAACATCAAGGGCCTAACTACTCTAGGAGCGAGCAATGGCAGGACATACACAAGCACATTCATGTACATGGCTAAGTTAAGCAACTGGTTCCAGAATCCCTCTTGCTATTTTTATCTTTATAATCCCAGAACCTATTTACTTATAAATGGGTGGATAGAGGCTACCCCATTCAGAGACCTTTGCAAAGCCTCTCAGGTCCCATTCAGTGATGAGTCAGGTATGTCCAGAACCACCTATGAGCCAGATTATCAACATGGAAAAAAAAAATCTACTTTAGTGGCTGAATGCTCTGATCATCTAATCAAAGATACGACTACCTCGGGGTGGGAGAAAAATGAGCCAGATTCCTGTGGGAGCTGATATGTGTATTACATCTTATAGAAAGACTGGCAAAAAATGAGAGGGGGGGGCTTTCAAATGTTAAAAAGAAAATTCTTCACAAGTAATGTGATCTGAGTGCCAACCTCCAGCAAGACGTTATCTAAGGCATCATTAAGAATGTGCTCAACATAACCTCTGCCCCAGAAAGTCGTTATTCCAATGTAACAACGAAGGGAAGGCATTTGGATTCATGCAGTGTATTCTGTGTCGCATAGGCGTGGCTATGATACATGTCAGTGTCTGAACTCAGGATCATGTGACTGAAACAAATGGTCCTCAAGTTGAGGATGTGTGTCTCCAGCAGGAATGAGTAGCGGTGTGGAATAGCAAATGATATGAGGGGGAGGGTATTAGATTTGACCAGAAAAAAAATTTTTAAAGGAGATGGAGAATAGATGAGAATAGACAAATAGACATATAGAGGAAGGAAGCCTAGTTGCTCAGAGCCCAATAGGTAGATTAGAAAGGCAAGAAAATGATGATGTATATGTTTGTCCTACTTCAGAACAGAGGTCAACCAATCTCTGTAATAAGCCAAATATGAGGATATCCAGAGTGATATTAAATACAGTGGTATTAAATCTAGCAGCTTAGATTTGGCCTGTGTACTACAATTTGGGGACCTTTGCTTTAGGCTATTATAAGCCTGTGTGCTTCCAAACCTAGTATTAGAAGTGAATGTACCACAAATTACAGCAAATTATTTGCTACCTATGTTCAAATAGTGAACCCTACACGTCCAGGCAGTTTACATTTTTGAGTTCTTTGGAATTCCCCCTTATTGTAGAATGACCTTTAATTTGAGCTCAGTGCACCTCCCTTAATGAAAGGTCTTGCTCAATTGTAAACCAGAAACCGCTGCTGCCGTACCTGTTCTGAGGCAAATGATGGGTTCCTCTGTGCGGGTTTTTCTCACAGATATCGACGAATGCGAGCACCGCCACCTCTGCTCTCACGGGCAGTGCAGGAACACAGAGGGCTCCTTCCAGTGTGTGTGCAACCAGGGCTTCAGAGCATCTGTACTTGGAGACCACTGTGAGGGTGAGCATCACCTCCTGCCTCAGGACCAGAACGTGCTCCAGTCTGAGGCAATCTGGCGTCTTTGTGGCCGCTGTGTGGGAGCTCTGCTTTTGCCTTCCTAACTGAGGGTTAGCTCCCTGCAAAGTGTGTCTTCCAGTGTCCTATGAATGGGACAGAGAAGCAAGGAGAGGTCAGATCTTTGTACCAGGGATGGATAGTTTAATCTGGGTGCGTGGTTCTGAACTGTAACACCTCATTTGTACAAAACTGTCCTCCTAAGGGTCCAACCAAGCAAACACAGCTTAATTTCTCATCCCAGCTGAGGGCTTTTCAGAGCTAATTTTTAAATAGAGGACTTCTCTAAGGTACCTTACATATCTAGCCGTGAGAGTTGACTGAGGCTTATATGAGGTGTTCAAGGCAGCTTGGCCAGCGTATACACCGGAGTGTTTTCTCCTGACACGCTCTTTCTCTCTCGACACCAGTTTATCATTCAAGAAGGTTCTGTGTATTCAGGGCTCCTCTAGGGAACAGGGCCCAGCTTACCTGTCTCTTAGTGCATTAATAACTTGTCAGTAGTGGAACCGGAATCAAGCATCCTAGCTGTGTCTCTCACACGAAGCATCAGTGTATCAGCGGGAGGGGTAATGAGAGTTTTCTTGTTGCTGTAACCAAAATATCGGACAAGAAGAAATCTAAGGGGAGACCGATTTACTCAAACTACCTCAGCCATTTTCAAGAGTGGTCTTCTGTCAGAGCTTTGAGTGGTCCACATCCTTTTCACTCCAGTTAGCTGGGGAAGTACCATTGTGGATTGTGGTGTGCAGCATTTATTGATTGATTGATTTACTGATTGATTGATTATTCACTTTACATCCCGCTCACTGCTCACTCCTGGTCACCTCTCCCACAGTCCCTCCCCTTTCTTCCTCTCCTCCTCTGGTGGGTGGGGGACTCCCTGGCTATTCCCCCACCCTACAGCACTTCAAGTCTCTTCAAGGCTAGGCGCTTCCTCTCCCACTGAGGCCAGGTAAGGCAGCCCAGCTAGAAGAACGTATCCCACCTACAGACAGCAGCATTTGAGATAGCTGCTGCTCCAGTTGTTCAGGACCCACATGAAGGGCAAACGTGTGCAGCAGTTTTCATAAGACAACTTGGTACAAGTATTCTCAAAGTAGCTGAGTACCTTGTCTCTGCTGCTTCTAGGAGTATAAAACAACTCAGTCCTTCTAGAGGGGCAATTTGAGTCTAATTTCAATGGCTTTAAAAATGTGTGTTGTCTGTGTACCAATAAGTCAGCTTTTAGGAGTTTACCTAAGGTAATATTTTTCAAGGGTTAATAGTGTGGACAAAATGGACATCATCAGTATTTCTATAAAAAAATAGACAAGTAGTCAAGTAAGTTATGAGCCAGATGATATCCGACAAATTGTATTTTATTCAATATATGGGACATTGATTTGACATGGCTGCATCCAAGGAAGGAGTGGCAGTTGTGTTGGAGGGAGCCCTGTGTTGTGGAGAGCCTGCCGTGGAAGGTTTTCTTAGGAAGTCAGTAAGCAGTGTGCTCCATACAAACATACAAGAGACCTAGACTGAACATTACAGCATGCTCCACACAAACATATGAGGGACCTAATCTGACCATTATACTCTTTTGACTTGCTTCTTGGTCAAGGCAAGAAGGTTATCAGGCCATGCCTGAATTTTCAAAAATATTTGCATGTATGATTGTTTTTTTTCTGTGTACATCTGTGCACCATGTGTGCACATTGCCTATGGGAGCAAGAAAAGAGCATCAGATCCCTTGGGACTGGAGTTACAGACTGTTGTGAGCTGCTGTATTGGTAGTGAGACTTGAACCCAGGTCCTCTCAAAGAGCAGCTTGCGTTCTTATCCACGGATCCATCTTTTCAGCCCCAACTATGCCTGAAATTTTGATAGTATGTTCATCTATCCTGGCTTTTTAAAACATGTAAGTATGTCACCAGAACGCCCAAGATTTTTATTCTAAAAACACTCATTGCATGGCAAGCCAAATAAAAACCTTTAGCCAACATATTCTTTATTATTAATATATATGTTTATAAGATATAATTACATTCCACAGGAAAGTTTCCTTTGGATGTGTAATGAAGCTCATTTCTCTTAAAGTCAGGGTTAATTCCCCCAGTGTTTGGGTTATAAATAGGACTGGAGTCCATCCAGCTAACTCAGAGCTCCCTTTGAAACTACATTAGCACGTCAGCCTGCTAATTCCCACCTAGTCCTGTTTCCGTCCCTCGCTGGTGGAATGTATTGTGCCATAATTAACTGGCTACAAATGTTCACATACCTCTCACAAATATGGGAAGAACCGTGCTTCTTGTTAGACTTTATATTTACATGTGTAATTAATTTTTTTTAAAAAAAGGTTTTGGTAGAGACCTGACCTTCATGCAGTATTTTCCTGAAGGCCCACTGGCCTCCTCTGAGATTCAGAAACAAGTGTTTCCACCCATCCATGAGCAGCATATTCAAAATTACTCTCGGGCCCTCTTTGTCCCAGTTCTTAGGGCCTCCAGCTTACAAAAAGCCCACGCCTTCCTGATCCTTCTCCCTGGCTTCTTTAACATTGCTCTCCGTAACTTCTTTGTGAGTGTCTCGGAACATAACTTGGCACTTAATTGTCATCCTGGGCCCCTTATCTCTTTGTGATTAATATATGAACAACAACAACCACCACCACAAAACAGTGAGAAGACATAATTTTCCTTTTCAAGTCAGAATCATTCATTTATGTACTCATTCATCACAATCATTTCGTGTTGAATTGGTAGGAGCCTGCATTATAGGTACAGCACATCTATCAAAACTAGAAATTCTTGCTCTCGTGGAATTACTTTCATTCTAGTGAGGAAGCTAATGGTAGGAATGATAAGTAAGTCAAAGGCATAGCTTGTTAAATGCTCAGAACTATATTGCAAAGTAGGCTGTGCGTGGAGTTCTAAACATGGATGATTTTAAATAAGAAGAGTAGTAGTTTCCTCATGTCACTGTCACTGGCTTTTGAATATTTATGAGACGAGATCGCATTCAAAGCAATGGCAGGCGTTGAGGCCCGAAGGAGCAGATTCTTTGGAGGTTGGGTGTTCCACATGACGTGCCCGGTTTTCAATCTGAGAGTGCCTGCTCAAGTATAGATATCAAATCAACTCTATATTAGTGTATCGATTTGAGGGGCGAGCCCTGGGCTCTAGAGCTGTCAGCAGAGCGATGGTGTTTAAAGCCACGAGACTGAGGTCGCTCAAGTGGAAGGACTCCTGAAAAAGAGAAGACCTCCTAGGCCTCGCGACACATACAAGTGAATAAATGGGTAGGAGGAGCCAGCAGAGGGAAGGGAAGAATTCACATATGAAGGAGGAGAGCTGGACTATGAATGAGCCAAAGGAAAAGAAAAGAAAAGAAAAGGAAAGAAAAGAAAAGGAAAGAAAAGAAAAGAAAAGAAAAGAAAAGAAAAGAAAAGAAAAGAAAAGAAAAGAAAAGAAAAGAAAAGAAAAGAAAAGAGGCTTTAAGGAGGGAGATAGATACAGATTCAGCGAAGCACGACTTCCAGGCAAAAGAAGACCAAAATGTACCATATTATTTAGCAATGAAGAGTGGAGGGTAATGACCAAAGTCCACTGTCACTTTGTGGAAAATATGTTTCTTAATTCCTAGGAAGACTTTTTATTCAAACCCCCACACGTGAGGTTGTAAAACTATTAAAAAAAAAAAACTTTTTTATGATTCTTTGTGGGTTTCACATCATGCAGCCCAGGGCCGATCATCTCTCCATCCCCTCATATCTACCCTTTGTCCTTAAACCTCCCCCTCAAACACACACACACACACACACACACACACACACACACACACACACACACACAAGGAAAAAAATCTCATTGTGGAAGCTGTAATATGTCACAGTGTGTCCTGCAATATATCCCTATGTCCACATATATGTCCCTTCTTCACTAGCCATTGTTCATTGCAATGAGTCATTTTATCGAGTTCCGGGCCTCTCGTTTCTGTGACACCATTAATAATGAATCCTCATCAGGAGTCCTCTGAGTTGTTCTGTGGATGCCCTGTGTCATGGAGATCCTGGATCTTTGGGTCGACAGGACTGGACCTTTCACATATCCCAATCTTTCACAGATAATAAAGATTTGGGGGTGGGTCCACTCAGAGCCCTAGATCTGGGCTTGGGTGGTAGCTGAACTGGTCAGCTCACTGCCTCTCCCTTAGCCACACCACCACGGTGAGCTCTCCAGCACTGCTCCAGCTTGGAGTCACCCACTACCCACGTAGGCAGGAGGCAGGTTGAGCTCTCCTATCCACATGCCCTCCTGCCTGCTTCCCCGCACCCGTGCCTCCAGAGCCAGCGCAACTGCACTGGCCAGGCAAGGTGCAGGGTCACTCTCTGGAGTGCTGCAGCCTGTGAGGGGGCAGGGTGGGGAGTAGATGAGCTACCCTCAAGGGCAAGAAGAGCACAGGGGAGCTGACCCTGCCACTCCTCTCATCTGCCTTGAGAGGGTATGGGTGCAGGGATGTTGGTAGTTGACAGAGCTGGTCCCTTCTCCTATTCTCTAGCAGCCCCTTAGTTAGTTAATTTAGTTCAATGAAGGAACATAAATTTAGGATCCTCATCCTTCAGCAAGACAGTGGAGAGTGTTGGGAACGCTACATCTCTTTCTCTATTCGCTTCCTCCTTGAAGTTCTCCTCTGCATAAGCAGGCATCAGAACTACTTGCAAGAGTTGCCATAAATGCCCAATTAGTTAGGAGACGAAGTTGTTCCTTGGCTTTGTTGAACACTGCTTATTTAAACCTTGTAGAGACACAGCAGAGGAGGGTCTTGGAGAGTGTGTTAGGGGTGTTGATCTCTGATGAGCAGTCACCGTGGCAACAAACTGTCTCTGGAAACATCTGCCTGACGGGAGTCTCTGCATGTCCCAAACTGTCTCACATCATCGCAGTCAGAACGCAGTGCTGGTGTCAAGCCTTTGCAGTTGGACATATGCTTTATATATAGTTGTTAAAACCCAAGCAGTCTATTTATGAGAGTCCCTAAGACTTAACTAGGATTCTAATCCAGTTGATTTTACGTGCAAAGGTTCCCTCACCCACATTTTATTGCTGAGATTTCAAGTAAGTTCTTTCTGTTATCTCATATCTTTCTATCACATTCTGTTGCTGAGATTTCAAGTCCTTTCTTCATCCTCATATCTTTTCTCTAAATTCATATCACCTTTAAACTTAGCAGCGCTCCTTTGTCAGGTAATTGTCTTTTTGTAATGATTCTTATGTTAAATTTTTGGTACCTATAAGGAAGTTTAATATCTTATGTATTTATTTTTTATTGTTTTATTTTTTTTTTTATTTTATTTTATACAATGGCACTTGGAGTTCTGGTTTTAATAACAGTTCCCCTTGGTGTGGGGAGCTTGCCAAGTGCTTTCAAACCGGATCTTAAGGAGCTTAAGTGTGCTTAAGATATACTTAGCAACATGTGCTTTAAAAAAAAAAAATATGTATTCTCTATTAGGTAGAACACAAGCAAGTAAATTATTATTTAATAAAAAATTGTGACTCTTCCACTTCCAGTTAATTGCATTTAATGTCTAAAACATCTCCATGGTGCTCCGGAGTCTGAAGCAGGAAGAGTGTGAGTTTGAGACCAGACTGGGCTGCACAGTTAGACACAACCTCAAGTTTACCATTTCTGTGTTGATTCAAAGCTAAAATCCTGGATGGCCTTTGCACTCAAGAGACTGAGGAAAGAAGATCAGAAATTTCATAATAACCTACATAACAAACTAGACTCCATCACTAAAGTAACAAAACCACAGAAAAGCTAAAGCTTATTTCAAAATGTTTCATTTAAAATAGCCTATCCATTTAAATATCCTGTTCATTTAAACCTATCCATTCAAAATCATGCACTGTAAGCACGTTGTGTGCTATGTGTGTGTGTGTGTACATGTAATATGTATGATCTTCCTTATATTGCTTGCTTACTCCTGTCATGTGCACTGGCTTACAGATATCAATGAATGCTTGGAGGACAGCAGCGTCTGCCAGGGAGGTGACTGCATCAATACCGCGGGGTCCTATGACTGCACATGCCCGGATGGATTCCAGCTGAATGACAATAAGGGCTGTCAAGGTACATGTCTCTTCCCCTTTTATTACATATCTAACTGTTCAGTTCTGCAGTGCTTCCTGACTGTGGGTCTCTGTTTGCTTAGTTCGGATGGAACTGACGCCATCTTCTATTATGAAAGTGTGTTTCTGAGCTCTGCATCAAACATAGGAGTGTCTTGCTTGGAACCACACTGGATTAACCAAAGCTTGCATGTGTCATGAGCCATACTCTCACTTTGTATGATTCTGGGTCACCTGTGCTTTCCTGGGCCTTCCTTTGCCCAGCCTTGTGGGTACTTGATTCACGATGATTGTTTAGTTTGTGTGTGTGTCTATCATGAATGCATTTCATTTGCCTCAAAGATACCATTTATCCTTTTTATGATGCCTGCTTCTGTCCAGTACCTACCATTTCTTTCTTTCTTCCAAAAGAAGTTCATTAATGATTTAGGTAAAATAGGGAAGCATAGAAGTTAATATTTTTCAAAGTCCTTATCAACATTTATTCTCCCAAACAGCAGTATAGTTGACACAGGTGCTAGTAAGATCACAGTAATAATACAACCCAAGTACTAATATGTACTATCATAATAACTTAAACTGAGCACTCACTGTTGGGTGTCAGCAACATGAAAGGTGATTTTCCTTATATTTCATTTGTATGTGAATAACTGAGACTTAGATGCTAATGAGCATGCTCCTCTCTAATAAGGGTGGACCTGAGATTTGAACCTACAGCTTTTGTAACACAAGAAGACAGTGAGGTTAAACGGTTGTGCGACAGGAAAACGTATCGACTTACTGTTTGACTTTGGGGTAGATCCTGTGCCCAATGTTTTCAGCTGCATCTTATGGCTGCCACAAGTTTACGAACATTTATCAGTCTTAATAAGTCCATGGCATTGGAGACATTGCTCAGTGGTAAAACCCTTACCTAGTATGCGAGAGGTCCTGGTATCAACACCCAGCGCTAAAGAAAATAAAGGAACGAATGAATGGAAAATGAATGAACAACTAACCAATTCATTTTTATTTTCCACTGAAAATGTATACTTATATCTACTTTTACATATGTTTATTTCTGATGCACAAGTAATATGTTTTGTGTTCCTCTGCTATTATAGAATTGTGAATAATATTCCAAGTAAATAACATAATAAATATAATGTATATTGTTATTGTTATTATTATTATTACTACTATTGATTGACACAAATGATCTCTCCCCTGATATGGTTATCTGATATGTTCCAGATAATATATCCTTGACAGAAAAGGTGCTTTCTCTCTGAGATACGGTACTAGAGTCTTATAATACTTTATTTGTATGTCACTGGCCATATTCCCCTATGTGTCATATGTGAAAGACATGGGCCTTTGCCTCAAGGTCTTTTAGAATTAATTTCCTCATTGATCCCCAGATTTAAATAAACTTCATGTACCTCATTTGCTATTAGGTATTTATTTGCAGTTGTAATGCAATAACTGAAATTGGATTTTTAAGTTGTTCCAGTGTAGAAATTAAATGTGCTCGGATTTGATGCTGTGGAGAAGGAACATTCAAATTACACATTTCTGTCAAAATATTTCCATTTTAGAACTTTAAACAAAATTAATCTTGATTTATATAAAAATGCCAGGAGGTGAAAAAAAAAAAAACTCAAAAACCTAAGAAATTTGAATCCTGGTTTTTATTATAGGCTTTTTGGCTGAAAACTGATATTTTCTTTTCTAATTTCTTTTGGCTAAATAGAGGCAAAACCAAGTCTTAGTACAAATGGCCCAAGAGCTCATACTGAACACTTTATCATTTCATTTCTAGAGTCAAATCCCCCAGAATTCGCTCTGTCATCTTACTCATTAATTGCACCATGTTCTCTCAGTCCATACAATTCCTGTCTGTGGTTTGAGGTCAACTTTCAAAGACATGACTACTCCAAAAGTATGGTGGTTAATGACGATCAATCATTAATAAATTGACTTTGCTCTCTGTCACAGTCCCTTTTCCAGGAGAAGAGAATGGGTCAGCTTCAAAAACCTTTGAGTCCAAATATATGACATGCATTTCTCTTTTATGAAATTGTGTGTGTGTGTGTGTGTGTGTGTGTGTGTGTGTGTGTGTGTGTGTGTATTTGAGCATGCTCATGCACATCCACATGTGTAGGTCTGAAGACAACTTGCTGACAGGACAAGAGACCATCAGTTCTTTCCTTCCACCATGTTAAGTCCCAGGGATCCAACTCAGGTCATTGGGTTAGGTGACAAGTGCCTCTTCACTGGTATTTCAGAAACAGGGTGCTGTGTAAAGGTTGTGTAAGAACAAGTTCCATTGCTCATTTCCTCCTATTAGACTGTTTGTGTAAGCGTGCAGGCTCACCTGCCTTTGAGCAGTCCCTTTCCTTCTGTCGCTGGAGGCAGCTCTGTGTTCTTTCTACTCTCTTCCCCATTCCCTGATCTCATGATTATGCCAGTGCTCTGTTGAGAGGTGCGGGTTTCAGAGCTCGTTTTAATGCTGAAAATGAAATGGATGGCAAAGTTACTACCCAGGGACCATTGTTGAGTAACCATGTGATAGGCATAAACTTTGGCAGCCTCATCTAGTGTTCTGAAGTCAAGATGTTTTCTTCAGTCAGGAGTGTGCTTATGATTTTTCTTTGTGTCCCACAAAACTAATGGTGATGTGCAGGCAATATGGAGATTCCATGTTAATAGTCTCTTCAGGAATGCGGCAGGGTACGCAAGAGATTCGGAACACACTTCAGTTTCACGTTTTGACTTGCACATGCCAAACTGTGAATTTCTACGGCATTCGTGGACCCATGAAAGAAATCCAACTTAAATATAGTCTGGCTTTCAGCTCAGAGTTACTAGAGGCATAGCTCAAAAATGAATGCTTCAAGAAGTAAAATCCAAATTGAACGCATATGTTTCTCTAGCTCCAGATATTCGTGTTGCTCTTTTTTTTTTTTTTTTTTTTTTCTAGCAGTTTCCTGGAAAAAAGTCTGGGAATTCACCTCTGGTTCCTGTCGTCAAACTTTTTAGCTAGTTCCTTGCTAATCAATGACTTCTTTGAAAACAAAATATTTGTGTACAGTGTTTACCACACAGAGCCGCAAAGTGTTGGTAGCTTTTAAAAGGTTTCATCAAGCCAAAGAGTAAAAGCAAAGGGGAAATCTTAGGGAGCTGTTAGGGCTTGGCGGATGAGCACGCGTATGGTATTAACCACTCAGGCCGCCTGATGAAGGGGATACTAGATGATGAGTTGGAGGGGGAGGAGCAGAACTGAAGTCAAAATGAAAGTTAGGATTCAGATTGCCAGTGTAATGGATTATCAGAAGAACCAGAAGCATCAGAGGCCTTATAGAAAAGGAAGAACTTGAAATCATACTGAGAAATAAGCAAGTATTAAATGAGCTGCGTTTCCTTGTCCTATCTATGAAAATGATAAGAGGAAAACCTTCTACAAACAGGACTAATTTTTTTTCCTAATTATTCTTTTTATTTTCTGTTGGTTTTGAAAGTTAGCATACAAAGTAGTGGGTTTCATCCTGGAGGTTTCACACATACTTTGTGCTCCATGGTCCCCACGTTCTTCCCTGGCCTTCTTGTCCCTACTTTCATGTTTGCCCTGCCCCCAGCCATGTCTCTTGGGCTTTCATGTCATATGCCTTCAATTATGCTTGCTTTTCTGCTCCCTTCCCTTTAGGATTTCCCCTCCATGGCCCCTTCCCAGTTTCATGACTTACACTCCCACACGTACATGTGTATACATACATACACTCAAATTAAGGTCTGGGCTCCCCAAATGAGAGCAAACATGTTGTATTTGTCATTCTGAGTCTGGCTTATTACTCTGAACATAATGATTTCCAGTTCCATCCATTTCCCTGCAAATGCCATGATTCCATTTTTCTTTATGGCTGAATAAATTTCCATTGTATTTATATATACCATATTTTTTTTTACCCATTCATCTATTGATGGATGACTTGGCTGGTTCCATTTCCTAGCTATTGTGAACAATGTGGCAATAAGTATAAGGTATAAGTATCTCTGAGGTGTATTGCCCTAAGAGTGCTTTGAGTAGATACTGATACCCAGTAACAGTATAGTTGGATCATTTGATACTTCTATCAACCGCCAGGTTGGTTTCCATGGTGGCTGCACCAGTTTATACTTCCACTAGCAGCAAATCAAGGTTCCTCTTTCTCCATGTCCTCAGAAGTATTTGTTGTCATTTGTTTTCTTGATGACAGCATGTCTGATACACATGAGATGGAACCTCAAAAGCAATTTTAATTTGTACTCTGTCCCCACCCCACCCCCAAACAAAAGCATTGAATGGCTTTCCAAGTATTTGTTTCCATATTCGTATTGTTGCATATTCAGGTCATTATCCCAGTTATTGACTGGAAGATTTGTCTGTTGTTTGGTTTCATGTTTAATTTTTGTAGCTCTTTATATGGTCTAGGTATTAAGACCCTCTGTGGGAAATAGCTGAAAAGACTTTCTCCTGTCCTGTGTGTGTCTCTCTCTATGCTGCTGATGGTTTCTTTAGATGGTCTGTGATTTTCTTTCTTTGTTTCAGCAGTACGTAAGCCAAGCTATGTAACTTATGTGGCTATGGAGCGATATAAAATTCAGGGCTAATAAAGAAAAGCAATGAATCAGTAGTTGTTACAAGTTATCCTACACATGGATCAGCAGGGCGAGCAGAGGAGGAGCCTCCGGAAGGCCTGTATAAGCAGAAAGTGGTGGTGTTTTATGGAAAAGAGAGACGCTGTAGTTCAGCATGTTCTAAAAGCCACTAGCGAGAAGTCAGGTCTGTCCTGGGTTAGGCTATGCATAGGTCTTGATTATTCTGATGTTCATAATTGCCAGGGGCCCATCCTATTTGTCTGGCTTGTAGAGAGCACTCAGAAAGCAGTTGAATCGAAACAAACATGAACTTCTAAGAAGAAACATTGAGGACCTCTTTAGTAAAAGGCAAGAGAGACCCTAAGAAGCTTCAGGAAGATAGAAAGGGACATGTTTGGAGAGTACCGAGGACATGGGATCACTTTTGTGATGTCAGCTCCCTAAAAGAACCCAAGTCAATTACTGTTTCCTCAGTAGAATAGGAATATTATTTTTGTGGTAGGTAAGTAGTTATGACATTATTGATATACACACAATATATCAATACTCACAGTTTACACATCCTGACCTTCTCAAGGAGCAAACAGTGTTGAGAGACACAGATAAATGAACCAGCCAGGAATACGCAGTACAGGAGCCACTGCATGAACCAGTGCTACTGTGAACTGGTGAGCTGTGAACTGGTGTTGTCATCGTTGAGGGCACTCTTGGCTAACATATTTAGGACTGGTTTGAAAGCACATTTTGCTTTCTAACTCCCCATGTTAACAGTAGGTCAGCAAAGGACAAATGGAGTATAAGATGTTCACATGCTTTGCCAACACCATCAGCTGTTTCCACATCTTCATAACATGAACCTTTGGCTATATGTTAAGCACTACCATAAACATTTCACCCTCACTAATTCCATCATCACAATGTCTGGCCTTCTTTTCCTTTTATTTTATTTCCATTACTCATTTTTTGATGAAGTATAGACTGAAGTTTATTTCCAGTATAACCAGCAGATATTTATGGCGTGGCATTTCTGAGCCAAATACTATATACAAGGTATGTCTGGCCTTGTGCTGAGGAAGTCTACAACCTGGAGATGGAGGAGCAGGTGTGACAGGCTCCAGTAGAGTTGCTCATTGGTATCTGCTTCTTGGATTGTTTATCAATATTACTCAAGGTTCTGGTATGTCTAAAGCAGGGTCAATTCTGGGTTGAACCTTGGAGAACTGGGATTTTTACAGGTTGACACAGTTGAACACCCGCTGTCATGTGGGTCACCCAAAGTACGTTGCCCCTTCCGATAGTTCAACTTGTCTTGTGGTCTCTTATGCAGACAAATACTATAGTTGGGTCACACAAGAAAAGTCGACTCCTTTCAAAACCAAGTTTTTCCTACTGTATGACTGGTATTAGTAGAAAACAAAATTGATCTCTTTTTAAATGATTGTAACTCTCTTGTCATTTGCAGACATTAATGAATGTGCACAGCCAGGACTCTGTGGATCTCATGGGGAGTGTCTAAACACACAAGGCTCCTTCCACTGTGTCTGTGAACAGGGGTTCTCCATCTCTGCAGATGGCCGTACATGCGAAGGTAAGGGAGCCCATAAGAAACCCTAAAACTCTGCCATGAAGAAGCTTAGATATGGCTTTCTATAGAACATGCAACAAGTCTCTGAGACTTAAAAAGGTCTTGGTAATTCAAGGCCCAAGGCTTTTGTGTGTCAAGGTGACTTGTACTGGAAAGCAGAGCTCAACCGTTTCAGCATTTATGGATAGAATAACCGGAGGTTGTCGGGGTGAAAATACCCACAGGTGGTTCCCGTTCTACACCAATGAGTAAAGTCTTCCAGAGCTGAGCATTCTGGGTAGACACTGTGACGCATTTCCTGTTTCCATTACCCTTCGTGTGGGTCATCTGGTTTATTCTCAGTACCACTGGGAACAGAGACTATCCAGTATTATGCCTCTCCTCTTCCTACCTCTAAGCCAGTGGTTCTCAACCTTCCTAATGCTGCAACCTTTTAATACAGTTCCTCGTGTTATGGTGAACCCCCAACCGCAAAATTATTTTCATTGCCACTTCATCACTTTAATTTCGCCACTCTTGTGAACTGTAATGTAAATACTTTTGGAGGTAGAGGTCTGTCAAAAGGGTTGCAAGCCACAGGTTGGGAAGCTCATCTCTAAGCCAATCCATTTCCTCACTAGCTTACATTGTTTACGTTCTTCAAAGGCTTATTAGACTGTGAGACATTTAGACTGCACCAAGTCCTGTTTGTGGCCTCCAAGTGTTTGCAGGTCACCACCCTGGCTGTTAGTTTTATGCTCTTCTTGACCTTCGAGTTTGATTAATGGTTGAATAACCCATCTGAGCCTTTTTGAAAGTAAGCTAAGATTGCCATGATCCCCAAGTCCATTGTATCTTTTCTTCTTCTTTTGTTAAGATCGGGGTTATTGAAACTCGGCTGCATTTTTTTAAAAGTACATTGTAAATATTCTAGTCCAAGCCTAAGCAGTTGAAAGAATACTGCAGCGGGAAGTGTCTGCTCTCTTGATGCTAGCGTTGCTGTGGAACCCGGCCGAGGACCGGCGTCCAGGTTCAGCTGAAACCAATTATGATACTGGGAGGAATAAACTGATCTTATAAAACGGAGATTGTTGAAATTGTTCTCCTGCTGAGCAGACAAAACATGGAGGCCAGATTTGGCTACGACGGGAGGAAGATAGTGCAGGGTGGAGTGGAGCAAACAGTGAAGGGTTTGGAAGGGATCCCAAGTGGGGAAATGGAGGACGGGGCAGCATCATGATGCGGGGAGGGGGGGGGGATGGGAGACTCACATGGAACTCAGGCTTTAGGGCTTCGTGGTTTATGTTCAGTGTCTGTGGGGTGCTCTGAGGCTGTCACGGTATACAGGTTCTTCCCTGAGCCCAGAGGGGCGCTGGCTGCCTCACCTCAGTCAGCGGGGCAGATTTACAGAACCCCACATTTACAGAAAGATGCAGGCTCACTCATTTTGCTTCACTCCAAATCAGAGGCGGTAAAGTCCTCCTTCCCTGAGACATGGTCAGAGTTACCGCCTCTGCTGGTTGGGTCACTGTGCTCAAAAGAGGGCGGATCATCTCAGATGCTTGTGCGTGAAGCTGTCGTTCCAGGCAAACGGATCCCAGTGTGCAGTGGCCTTTCTGATGTGCCCCCTTTTCTCTCAGTGTTTCTTGGGATGAGAGAAACACTGATTTCTGCAAATTGGGAGTTACATAATCGCTCTAATCTGGTTGCAACTCTAATTTGGTTGGTCATTTACTTGGCAAGGGCCTGACCTTAAAAATGTGTCTTGTAGAAAACATCTAATGCTTCATAAGTCGCCGGGCTCTCTTTGACACTTGTTCCATTCCTCCATATTTCCCAGACTGGACATTTTTACAAGTAATAAAAGGTAATTTTAGAATATCATGTTATGTATGGAAGTACAGCTAATTATTAAACATGCCATTTTTTCCCTTGAAAAAAAATCCCTTGTTTTTAGGGATTAATCCAATACACTAAATTGGTCCAAGTTTTCTTTTGTTGGATTAAATCTGAAACTTATGGCAATAGTACTGTCCTCATATGACCCCTGGCTGTGGCAGGCAGGACAAAGCCAGCTCATGTGACCAGGGTTTGGCAGAGTGGCTGCTGTGCATAGTGTTTGAATTAATGCTGAGCAGTGGTTGGCACTCCTGGACCACGTCCATTCACCAGCGTCCTTGTGCGCCGCTGAAGCCCTGTCACTCCTGGGAGTGACACGCTTGTTTCAACCAGAGTAAAACAACTAGGGGTGGTACAGAGAAGTTGGCTCAGCATAGCCAAAAATGTGGGGCCCTTGCCCATTTTGTCCCCCAGAGCCTGGACAGTTGTTGGTGTCTGGCTTAATGACTGAATGACTATCAAGACGCAAATCTTCAATCTTAGGTAATTTGAAGCAACATAGCTAGGTTTATGGGGATAAGAGGGCGTCTTCAGTCCTTCATCCCCTTATCTGGGTAGGGCATCTGGGAGAAGTAAGTGGAGTGCCACTCAAAGCTCTAGGGTGGTAGGAAGCAGGGTGAGCCAATGAGTTAGTTACTATTTAGTCATTCATTGAAGTATTACTGGATGCCTGTACAGTGGCAGACACTTCTCTGAAGGTACCGTATAGGCAGTTCTTGCTCATATGGAGCTTATATCACAGGAGGGGGCAATCAAAGTTAAATAGGATGTATTCCATAGGATACGTTGTTCATTTATATATAAATCATGAGATATAATCTCACTATATGGATATATAAATAACCGCATGGCGTATCATGCCATATATCATGTGATGAATACATTACAAATCCCAGAGTCAGGTTAGGAAACCCCAGGGGAACAGGGCCCTTTGTTCCCTGTCCCTCCCTGTTGTCTCTCAGTTACGTACAGTTCCTCTTCTGCTATATTCTTTTTGCTATGTAACCAGAGCTCTTGTGTTGTGTGGAAAATGATAATGAATTTGTTTATTTCCCATACATCACCAACTTATAACCCAGTTTACTCTGTCCCTTCACTTTAAAGCTCCTACTTCTTTTGTTTTTTAACTTATTTATTTTCTGTTGTGGAATTATAATTTGCACAAATGGTATTTTGCCACGGTGTTCATTAGCCAGCTCCGGGAATGGCTTCATCCACATTAGGAGAACATGTGTGCATAGGAGAGAGGCAGAGACACTGGGAGCCACCAGACTCCCCTGAAACCCTGGGAATAAGTCCCTCCTGCTGCCTAATGTTGCCTCACTCTGCCTCTGGCTTCATTCCCACCATGTGTCAAGGCTCACTGAGAATTTGTGTTGTAATCCTGTGGTGTTTGGGAATATCACATGTTATCAGAGCTCGTGTGCCCTCCAGCTGACTCACATGATTCAAGGGCCACCGCACGGGTTCCACAGGGATCCAAAGATGCCAGCAACATAGAGAAACACTGATGAGAATTACAGGGTGCAGGGATCTTTTCCTTCATCATTGTCTTCCATTGGTCAGCTCTGCTAATTGGACCTCTTACTTATGTTCAGTAAACCTTCCATAAAATCCCATACTTCAGATAACATTTTCTTTCTTTCTTTCTTTCTTTCTTTCTTTCTTTCTTTCTTTCTTTCTTTCTTTCTTTCTTTCTTTCATTCAACAAACAATGTATTTTTGTCTATTTGTTTATTTTAATTGCTGGGAATAAAACTTAGATGTAAGATGTAAGATGATGTAAGAGAAATAAGCATTCACACATGCTAGGTAAACACTGTAGCACAAACCTATATTCCTGTTCCTCAAAAAAACATTAAGTAAGTATTTACTATGTGCAAATGACAATTCTAAGTACCCGGAGAGCTTCAGTGACCACCACCTGAAACAGAACTCCATTTTTGTTTTTGTTTTTGTTTTTGTTTTTGTTTTGAGACAATAAACAGTGCATGACATTGGGAAGAGATAAACCTATAAATAAAAGAAGACACGGAGTTGAGTTCAGGGACCCATGAGGTGTAGAGCCAGAGAGGAAGCTGGTGAGATGGTGAGCAGGGTGGCGGATCCCGCTGCTCTGCTTCTATAAGTGAGCATGACAAAAAGTTATTTTGTGTTTGAGTAAAAGATCCATACTTTATGCCTCTTTAATTTAAGCCAGTCTTTGCTGTGTAGCAAAGCACCATCCATAAGTAGTCAAAGGTTCAAAGTGACAAGCAGAAGGCCTTGGCTCTATCACTATCGTGAATTCTGTTCCCCACAGAGGGATACAAAAACCTAGGCTACACAACACTGAGTATATGAGCCCCTGTGTAAAGTGTGAGCTTTGAGTGAATGATCCCAGTACAGGCTCTGTGATGACAGCCAACGCCCCTTTCCAGAGTATTGGGATTAGGAGAGGCTGGGGACAGGGCAAGGGAAGCAGGGAATTCTATAGAAATAATATAAACTCACTGGGAATCTACAACTAACTGCTCTTGGAAGCAAATTCTGCTTTCAGAACAGATGTATGTCTGCCATTGCTTTCCCCCAATGCCTCCCCCCGACCCCTGTTAGAAAGAAAAGATCAAAGCCTTTTGTTTGAATTATTTGTTCTACTGCTCTGCTCTGAGCCCCACCAATAATGAGGCTGCTGTTTTCTCTGACTTCTCATAATGATACTCCAGAGTGAAGAAGTGATGGCCAACTTGTCCTAGTCTTTGTGACAACTCTGATACTGATGGAAAATTTGAGATTGTCAAGACAGGGAGGGGATTTCTTACAGCATCTAGCTAGAACTCGGAGGTCTAGAATTTTCTCCTCAGTCCCCACAATATTATATCCTACCATTGCAGACCTATAGAGACCCTTCTTGGGTACTAGTAACAAGCCACTCCATACTCACATATTCATCCAGAAAAGAGAATATAAACCTTCATCTGTCACAGACAGTTGGCTTCTTGAAGCGTATCAATGACGGTAACAGCAATGTGAATGAAAGGGTGACTGTGGACCTGTGGTTAATTTTGTCATCATTGGACAGCTCCGATCCAGAAAACAATGAACCGGAAGAAAGTGTGCTGTGTGTTTGACCTTGAGGTACATTTTCTACACACAGAGGAGAACGGAAGTGCAAACCCATCCAGGACAAGCAGCAGAGCAGCAGTAGTTTTGTGGTCTAAAGGTAGAGCTACATATCCATCACTGATGAGCACTATTTCTGACCCCCAAATATATTACATCTTGCTGCTTGGCCAGATTTTTAGGATGATGATGACAACGACAGTGACAACGATGATGATGATGATCATTATCATCATATTAAGATCAGAAACTGAAAAATCTACAAAGAGAAAACAATTTGAGTGTTTTTACCTTTACTAGATGAAAAAAGGGGGTGGATTTAACAAGGTGATATTCTGTTTACTACATGTAGGAAAAAAGAAAAAGGAAAAGGAAGGGGGTTCCATCTATAAGGCTTCTGTTCACAGTCAGTCCTCATGGGAATGCACTTCAGCAATCGTGAGTGAAAAATGGATATTTAAGTCATTAGGGGGAGAGAGGGTAGAGGGAATTTTGATGGAATATGCTAGCTTTAGGCCCAGAACCCGTTTTACCCATGTGTCGCTTGATTGTGTATCAACAGTTGCTAGAGAAACCCATAGAAGCAGAAGTTTCAAGAACTTTCTCAACATCTTTAGAATCTCCTTAGAGCAAGTGGTGGGGCTGGAGCAAGAGGGAAAAGGGAAGGGGGAAATTTGTTATCCTTTTGCAAGCCCAGATTAGTCAAATCATGATAAAGTTCACACTTTCCGACCAACCAAATAATAGACATGAGGTTGTCAAAAAGCAAAGCCAGCGAATGACAACAGACAATGCATACCTGGTACTGATGCCCACATAGACATCTGGCACATGACCAGTACCACCCGTTTTGGCAGTTCTTTTGGTGTCATCTACATTGAGAGATCTTTTCAGGCCCTGGGAAGTCCTTGCAAGGTGTTTTCATAATTCAGATCTAAATTCTATTGCCTTGCGTGTCATGTTAGAAGCAGTGACTTCAGCAATTATGTCAGATCCCCTGAGCAAGGGACAGGGAGTGGGCCCTGACATGGCATTCACAGTGGCTAGCAGCCATTCATGGAGTTCTCACTGACCCACACGCTATGCTAAGTGCACCATGCCTTTGCCTCATTTGATCTTTTCTACAAACCTGTGGATGGGCTATTGATTTGTATGCTTTGGGCTGCAACTATGAGGACATTTATAACGCTGATGAGGAAGACAAAGATCCTCATCGCTCCTTCCTGGGATCTTTATCGGAATACTGTATCCTCCCAGAACACTTTAGAGCCACTTTTCCTAGACGTCCTCACCCTTAGTGAATGTGGCTTCCTCTCTCAGTGTTTTGCTTTTTCTGCCCCCATCACCACCCAGTTCTACATTTGTGCGTGTTGCTTATTCTTATTGCAATTGCCAGACTCTCAGGATTGTTGTCAGTTTTGCCCTGTGCATATATGCCACTGGAAATAGTTAGGGGATAGTCAGTACTTGGTGAGTGAATGGTTGTGTTTAATTCATCCTGTATTAGGAAACCATTGTAATGAAATTGCCCTAAGCCAAGTGTGGCGAACACATTCGCAAAGTCTCTCTTTTACTGTAAAACCTGCCCCGAGTAACTGTCGGACACAAAAGTGATTGTGACAGTTAAAGTTGTGAAATCTGAGAGTGTGAACTTGAGCTCCTGCTCCTTCCCAGCCGTGTGGGCTGGGTAAGTTATTAGGGCAGTACTTTGTCATTTCCCCCTGGATAGTGAGAAATGTGCTACCTATGTGAGCTGGGTGTGTGTTGGCAACCATCAACCCCGAGTGGAGCCCAGCCTACAGACTATCTCGCTATTTCTCTACCAGTGCTTCTTACATGGATGCTTTAGTCACTTTAGCCATTTGTCTGCTTTGTTACGTAGAAGCAGGAACATTTCAAAACATGTTCATTTTTGTATGACTGCCAGTTACAGAGTATGGATCACACCAATTATGTGTCTGTGAATGAAATAATCAGGAAGTTCCAGGTCTAGGTCTATGTATTGATGGATTACTATCTATCTCCAAAGTTAAAGCTGTGTATAATGGAGCATAGTAATTAAATTCTATATTATTTGCTTTAATCTTCCATCTTGTATGTTCCCCACAAATTTCACATAACCAACTCAGCTTTGCCATCCACCCACTAAATGCTTGACGTTTCAAATAGTTTTTTGTCTCAATTGCTAGTGAGGTTCCACCCAGCATTGTACTTCCCTGCCCTGAAGCACTGGGGCTGTTATTTCTAGAAGTATACTGCCTTTTTTTCTGTGGTTTTAAAATTGATCCTACTTAGCTTTCTACTGGAATATAGAAAAAGAAAAATTTGAGTAGTTAAAAAAAAAAAAGAAAGAAAGAAAGAAAAAGAAATTTCTTTGGCCAATTTTATGGTGCCCCTGGGGTCCATGTGTCAAAAAGATGAATCTGGAGTTTGATATGATTGGCCTGTGCTGGGGGCTCTCTCCCAGTCCATGCTGGCTGCTCAGCCTAAGCAGGGGTGTAGGAAAACCAAGCACACCATGTGGCTCAGAATTTAGAATACGACCTTGATGCTCTCTCCAAGCAGGCTCGCATAGAAGTGTAAAGCTACTAAATTAATGCAGGGGAGATGTAAATGGCTACTAACAGATGAGTTAAGGCGAAGTAATACTGAGTGTATAAAACTTAAGGCGACATAAAAATGCACATTATCGTCTACGTGTTCTGTCTCTTGTGGGAGCTGTGGAAGAAGATATGTGCTGTTTTCTGGTATTCTTGAGAGCACACTCTCTCTGAGCAGCATGTATATAGTTAACAGTGGGACCTAAACTCTCCGTTTTCTGTGATCATCCTTTATGTGATAATAAATTTACGATAATAAATCATGTAGTGCCCACAGGATAGAAAAATGCTCTTATATTTATGACTTCTCACGCTGTCCTTTTAGATTTTTAAGAAATATTTCTTTTAGTACCCAAGGAGCTGAAGGGGTCTGCAACCCTTATAGGTGGAACAATATGAACTAACCAGTACCCCCAGAGCTCGTGTCTCTAACTGCATATGTAGCAGAAGATGGCCTAGTTGGCCATCATTGGGAAGAGAAGCCCCTTGGTCTTGCAAACTTTATATGCCCTAATACAGGGGAATGCCAGGGCCAAGAAGTGGGAGTGGGTGGGCAGGGGAACAGGGCGGGGGGGAAGGGTATAGGGAACTTTTGGGATAGCATTTGAAATGTAAATAAAGAAAATATCTAATAATTTAAAAAAAGAAATATTTCTTTTCTGTAACAAACCTAATTTCTTCTCATGCACTTTCTCCCCACTTTCAATCACTTTTCTAGTTTTTGTACAATATTATCTTAGACTTGTTGGAAAGAAATAGGAAGAAAATGAAAAATGTACTTTTACATCTTTTACATTCAGAAAGATAGTGTCTTTCTTCTCTGGAGATACGCAGGCAATGCAGGCAATGCATTATATGGTATAGGTGGGTTTGTTGTGTTGTTTTGTTTTCTGTTTTTGTTCTCTCTCTCTCTCTCTCTCTCTCTCTCTCTCTCTCTCTCTCTCTCTCTCTCTGTGTGTGTGTGTGTGTGTGTGTGTGTGTGAGAGAGAGAGAAGAAAATCAATTGGTATGAGACTTCATACAACCATAATCCCAGTACTGTTACAGGAGGGTTTCCACAAGTTTTTAGTAAGCCAGATGGAGATGTTGTCTCACAATAGAAAAAACAAAACAAAGCAAAACAAAAAGTCTTACGTCATTAAAAACATCCTATTTTGTGAACTTAATATTTTGTTCATTGTCTCGGAAACTCACTTTTGATTTTTTTTTTTTAACAAAAAAAAAAGTAAGGTTTTGTTGGACCCAGACAGACATCTGGCCAACCTGTGCTTTCTTCCCAGGCTGTGCCCCCCCACCCCACCCCCAGCTCTCCTTTCTGCAGCGCTGGTCTCCAACAGGAAGATTTTTGGCAAGCACAAAGTGTGTGCGTTCCAAGCTATTTAATAACACAAATGACACAAATGACCTTTCCAGATACCCAGCCTGAGCTTTGTAAGCTCCCTCAGTGAGGAAAACCATCAGGGTCAGACCACTTCCCCGCTCTCTTGGTCACTCATGGAACGAGCTTGTCAGTATGGTTTGAAATGTAATCTTGATGCGTGCTTTTTGGAATTTTTTTTTTTTTTATAAAAGTGAGCCTTGCAAAACTTCATTCATGAAAATGCTCGTTCCTGACCTCCTTTGGTTGAGACAGAAATAAGCTGTTATTTGTCCCTCTCTTTGTCTTTAGCTTGCTAGGGATAAGAAGGAGGGATGATTTGAATGATTAAAATTGACAGCTTTCGGGGGTGTTTAAAGAAAAGCCCACAAGGTTAAAAACCTCATTGATTTCATATTTTACCTTTACGTAAAAGGCCATTTTCCAACTATGTTTACTTTAAATATCTGAAAAGAGTGTGTGGCATAGGGAAGGGCCAGGCTTGGAAGCCACTCTCAGGCTGAGCGGGCGACTCTCAGAGTGGGTGGTGCTGCCTCAGCTTCAGCATCTCCAAATGAGTAACCTAGGAAACATGAGCTACCTCTTGAACGTTTACCATATCTAACTTCCACATCCTACAATATTACCGTTTCTGTCTATTCCGAATATATACTATAGTCACAATAATATACTCATCAAGACACTGATAAAATCATCCCATAATATTGCTCCATCATTGTCTGTAAGAACAATACATAGTTGTCTGGGGATAGGGACAACTAGGGACAACTCCTGTCATATACTCCCTGTGACGTCCAGTAGGTCTTACTGAAGTGCAGTTAAAGCCCCAAGACACAGCGTGTTAAACGTGTAGTCTTATTCGGGGTTGTATTGTTTTAGGCAAACAAAAACAGCTAGACTCTATTTTGCAGTTGAAAATAAAACAGAACAAAACACATCTTGGAATGGATTCCTATGAACAAGAACTATGGTCAAGGTTACTGTGGTAGAGTCCCTTCATGGTCAAATAATTTATGTGCCCCAATATTGTACTCATGGGAAATGGTGATGTGAAATGAGCTTCTGAAACCCATTGTCTCTAACTAGGAAATATAAAGTAGCTTTTTAAAAAGCCTATATTAAAATGCATACTTAAAAGTAGAGAATTGAGGCTTGAGAGATGGCTCAGTGGTTAAGAATACCTGCTACTACTCATTCCCAGCACCCATACCAGGCAGCTCACAGATACTGTAGCTCCAGCTTTAGGAAATCCGATGCTTTCTTCTGGCCTCTGTAAGTACCTGCACACACGTGTCATATACTCTCAAGGACATGCATATACAAGAATAAAATAAAAAATAGTTTTTAAAAGTACATAATTGTAACCACACTTTTTGGCTACTTTATTGGTGTTTTATGCCTACTACTCTTCTCCACCCCAGTCCCTTCTAACCCTCAACAAACACTAGTTGGGAAAGAAAGAATGTTAGTGGGGAGAGGGAGCATAGATCTCTTTAGGCTACATCCTGCTGATTAGGAACGTTGAGTTTTGCAAGGGCAAGTCCAATCTTTGTAGTCAGGATATCTCCAACCAGCAACAGAAGAAAACAGCACATAGCAGCAGCAGCAGCAGCAGCAACCAGCAACCAGCAATCTAGCAAAAGCAGCAGAAGTAGCAGCAGGAACCAGCAGCAGCTGGGGCAGCAGCAGCTACAACAGGCCCTCTCACATACATGGAAACTGAACAACACTCTTCTCAATGATAACTTGGTCAAGGATGAAATAAAGAAAGAAATTAAAGACTTTTTAGAGTTTAATGAAAATGAAGCCACAATATACCCTCTCAAGAGCCCCCAGAATTCCAAAGATAAACTACCTTTAGCTGGCAAAATCATGCCCCTGCTAAAGCATGAGACAAATCATAGTCAGCTACTGTAGACAGTCTGAAGTCACCCCATGCCTCACCTGGGATTAAAGCAAAAAGATTCACATAACATAGCTATGTTTTTTAAAGAAACCAAAATTTTCACTACACATAATTTAAAAGGGCACAACCTAACTTTTACTGGATCAGCATACTTACAAACTAGCCTCCAGCCCCTCTGGTGAAGATCCCAATGTTTTTAAATGATCATGAATCTCCATTACGCTGAGTCCCATATGCCTAGTAATCACTCTTGTTCTCTCACAGATGTTATTTTGCCTGGTTTTCAACACTCAACTGACAGAATTACGTAGTATATACTTATCTGTCTCTTCTTCTATTCAACATTGTTATTTGTAAACATTTCTTCTGTGATGTGTCGGCTTATTGATTTCTTCTGTGATGTGTCAGCTTATTGATTTCTTCTGTGATGTGTCAGCTTATTGATTTATTCTATGATGTGTCGGCTTATTGATTTATTCTGTGTTGTATCGGCTTATTGATTTATTCTGTGATGTATCGGCTTATTGATTTATTCTGTGATGTGTCGGCTTATTGATTTATTCTGTGATGTATCGGCTTATTGATTTTCCTTGCTACCTGTGTATTGTGTGGAGATGTTGTCGTGTTGTTTCTAGCATGGTCTCTGTGTTCATCATTTTTCCTGTGGATGTGAGGAAATGCCTGACAAGATACAACGTAAAGGAGGAAGGGTGTATTATGGTTTACAGTTCACAGGGAATTGCCCATCATGGAGGGGATGTCACCCTGGCACGAACTCAAGGCAGCTGGTCACATTCACCATCGATACTTAAGTTAGCTCTTCCCATTATAGGTCACCTACTCTAGATAACCCCTCACTGGTGTGTCCAGAGGCTTGGCTCCTTGGTGATTCTAGAACCTCTCACGTTGGAAATAGGTATTAACCATCCAGGTTTTAAGGATGCCAGTGTGCACCTGGGCCATCCAGGCATGCACATTGCATAGCCACACCATGTCAGTGATTGGTACGTGATTCCTTCCAAAGTCTAGTTAGTCCCACTGTTAAGCAGATGGCAGGCAGTGTTCTTTTCTATTTCCCTGATAAGGACTAATGCTGAACAGCTTGTGAGTCCTTACTGGCAGTGGAACATAGTACCATGTCTGTAATCCCCACTTCCAGAAGGCAGAGGCAGGAGAATGTGTGAGTTTGAAGCCAGCATGAACTAGGAAACAGAAGCTGGAACCTGGAACTGCAGAAGAGATCTGTGTAGTCACTTCCCTGTTCTGCACACATGGTTTCTGTGTAATGGACCAAGATGGCTCACTGACACTCACCTGATTATCTTCAGTTTTATTTAAGGAAAATACCCCATGTTGCTATAATAAACCCAACCATCATCAAGATGAGTCCTTTTCCATGTATCACTGCAATCAAATTAGTGATTTTTGTCCAGAATATTGGCATTGGGCCCATCAAAAAGGATAGCTGTTGATTGTGCTTCCTCTTAATGTCCTTGTGAATTTGTGGGTTGTTCTATGCTCAACTTGAGTTTGAGAGTATATCTGTTAGGGTTTGCAGATGATGTGTCTGAAAGAAACATACATGTTGAAGGTGTGGTCCAAAGCTAATGGTACTGTTTTGAAAGTTCTTAAAAATGAAGGGTGTTGAGTCTACCTGGGAAAAGAGGTCCCTGAGGCCATGTCTTTGCTGTCTCTGTTTTTCCTTGGCCCCTTCCAGTGTTGCCCTTTTGGCTTTCTGACCACCATAAGATGACTAGACTCCCCCATCCATGCTCCTGCCACTGTGTTGCTCTCTCTAAGCTTATGAAGCCAAGCAAAAATGGGCTAGATCAGCTGAAACCTCAACCTTAAGAGAATGTTACTGCCTTTGAGACAGTGATGTCAGATATTTTGTTACAGCAACAAGAAAAGATCATATAATCATCTTTTTGTGTTGGTTCTCAGAAAGTTTACAGAAAATTAGTCTTAATTTTTAGATGAGTTCACAAGTGAGGTCAACTATAGCTGGGAGTGTGTGTGTGTGTGTGTGTGTGTGTGTGTGTGTGTGTGTGTTGGAGATTTTCTTTTAATTTCACTTGATGGATCTTTAATAGCTAAAATTTTATTTATATTCAACTTTTTTATGAAATTTTTAGTCAGCTGTTTTTCCAGGGAATCATTGAGTTTAGATAAACTTTCAAGTTCGTTGGAACAGCACGGATCATAGCTGCCTTCTCTCTCAGATGTACGGCAATGTGCGTTTGTTTCGATTTGAGTGGTGTAAGTCTGGACAGGGCCCTTGGCCAGTTTGTCTTCCTACAGGTAGCAGTCTGTGCAGGGGAGCAGCTTATTTTTACCATTCTTTGCTTTCTGCTAGCTTATTTTCTGAGTGTATGTTTACTGCTTCTTTTATTTACTTCATTTAGGTGCATTTTGACTTTATTTTCCAGCTACTAGAATACATCCTTGAACCACTGGCTTCTCAACAGCCTTTTCTAATACATGTATTAACAGATATACATTTCCTCCTAAGAATGACTTTGAAGTCTTGAAATTTTGTATTTTATTGTCCAGAAAATATTCTGTAGACCATTGCCATTTTTCCCCTTCTATCGGTGAACACTTTAGAAATAAGTTGCTAAAGCTCCAGACATTTGGGGGCTATTCTAGTCACTTTTGTTATCTATGTCTACCTTAATATGCTAGAGAACACACCCTAATTGACTTTAATCTTTGAATTTGTTGTGGCATAAGAAATCATCAACTTCCGGAAATGTTCCTTGTATACAGTGCTGGGTAGTTTTTTGTCAACTTGACACAGATAGTATTATCTGGGAAAAGGAACCTTGACTAAAAATGCCTCCGTCATATTGCCTGTAGGCATGGCTGCGGGGCATTTTCTTGATTAATGATTGATGTGGGATGAGCAAGCCCACTCTAGGTGGTGCTACTCCTAGGCAAGTGGGCCTGAGTTGTATTAGAAAAAAATGCAGACTGAGTGAGCCGTGGAGTGCAAGCAAGTAAGCAGAATTCCTCCATGACTTCTTCTTTGATTCCATCAGTCAAACTGTTGCTTTGAGTTACCACCCTGACTTCCTTCAGTGATGGACTGTAGTCTGTCTTTAAGACAAGGGAGTCTTTTCCTACCCAAGTTGCTTTTGTTCTGAGTGTTTTATCGAAGCAGTAGGACATAGACCTAGGATCAAATGTGTATGCAGTAGTAGGACGTATCTATTTCAGTTAGGGCTAGTTTGTAAATTGTGTTGTTCAAATCACCTATACATCTAATAATTTGTTGTCTGCTTATCGTATAATCAATACAATTGAGAAGAGATATTGTTTAATCATCTGTTAGTATTTTGGGAATTTGTCAGCCTCTTAATTCTGTTTGCCAATTTAAAATTTGCATATCCTTAGACAACAGAATTAAATATAGAACTGTCAGATCTTCATAGTGGATTGACCTCTGGATTCTTTTGTTCTCTTTGTCTCTAAATGCATCGTGCCTTTGTCTACTTGGTCTCTTATCAGGGAAGGAGTGTTGATTGACTGTCCATTCTGATATGTGCTGTCACTATTTGCTGACATGGCAAAAAAAAAGAAACAAGGCATATCAAGAATGATTGGAGTACATACTGCTAAATTAGACTTGTGGATTAAATATCTGTGTGGGCATGTCTGGTGTCAGTTACATCACTGTAGACATTCTTTTCTGGAAAGTTTAGGCTGGGGATAACTGACAGTCCTCAGATACAGGCAACATTTGCAGCTGTTAGGATGAATGAGAGAATGAAGATGCAGGCATACCTACCGAGAAATGTTGGTTCTTAAACATCCAGTAGTGGGAGAGGAAGGAGGGTTAGAGAATGCAGGGAAAGGGGAGCCAGCTAGAAAAACAAGTACTTTAGAACCCAAGTGTGGATGAGTTCAGAGGCCATGCTGTAAAACCCCTTTTACAGTTATCCACGGAGAAGCACTGAAGAGGGGTGTGTTGTACCGATGAAATGCTGGACACAACCAACTTGAAGAAGTAAAGATTAGCTAAACCATGAGCTATTTTAAACCATTTTAGCTCGTGGTTTCTGAGGTGAATGGCCACTTGGCCCCAAGAACCTGAGCTGAACATCACGGTGTTAGGAGCATGCAGTGGAAGAGATTTTGTGGTAGACAGGAAGCAGAGAGAAAGAAAGAGAGAGTAGGTATGGGCTAAGCACTTTTAAGGACCCTTCCTTGCTTGTGACTCATTTTCTCCAGGTAGGCCCATCCCCTCAAGTTACCAGGACCTCCTAAGAGGCACCATTGGTTGGGGTTACGAGTTTAACATGTGAATCTCGAGGGAAGGTGGGCACATCCTATTCAAACCACAACAGTGTTTAAGCAGAAAGTTACTTGACTGACTATTTTGAGAAGCTAAATCATTTTGTTGCCATGAGTAATAAATCTGTTTTCCTATTGAGTGGCAGACAGCACTCTTGAGTTAGAAGGCCATTGCAGTAAGCTAGGTGTGAGATGGTGACACCCCAGAAAAGGCTGGAGCACAGAGAAGGGAGTGGAGATAAACAAGAGAAAAACCAAGAGGACATGGGCATTAGGTATGAAGAGAGTCAAGGAAACCTTCCCCGTTTTGGGGGGGTTACATCAGATGTTCTCAAACTGTGGGTCAAGACCCTTTTGGGGATCAAATGACTCTTTCACCTGATTGCCTAAGACCATGTGCATTTCAGATATTTACGTTATGATTCTAAACAGTAGCAAAACTGTAGTTATGAAGTAGCAATGAAATAATTTCATGGTTGAGGGTCACTACAACATGAGGAACTATATGAAAGGTGTCATAGTATTAGGAAGGTTGAGAACCACTGGGTTAAATCATCAGGATTATTTTTGTAATTTTTAAGATTTGTTTTCAATGTCTGTCACTATAACTGAGGAATAAGTGTAGTCTGTCCTGGCTGAACAATATTAGAAGCTTCTCTGGATCTGAGAACTGCTTGCAGAAATCAAGGAGGAGTCTAGTCCTGGCAATTTCTAAAGACTTACTTAAGTAAGCTCCGGGGATAGCATATCCTAAGGTGGGGAAGGGTACAGGAAGGTCTCTCATTGGCCAGCCTTATTTTCTAGAATTTCTGACCCCTGTCACTTCTTATTACTTATCTTCGGCTGCTTCAAATAGATTTTTTTGCCATCATGATCCCCCACATTTTTTCTCCTTCCCTTCTCTCTCATTTTTCTATTGGCATGGAAGTCAGACTACACAAAGACATTGGTTTTTGCTGTTTTTCTGGCTCTCCCATTTCCCAGAACTAAATTATTATCCATAACACATAAGGACCATATTCTCCGTGGATATTGCCAGACCTCAGTGGACCTTTTTAGAAAGGTTCTACAATATCCTATTGTATTGTCTGGATGCTCTCCAGATTCCGTTTTTAATTTCCTACTGGCTAAATTTTATTTCATTTTTCAGGCCTTGTGCACATCTCCTGCTCACTGCTGGCTCTCCTCTATGCTATGAGAAAGACCTTAATCTCTTTTGGGCCAGCGGCCATGCCATTTTCAAATTCCTTCGCACAGACATTATGCTAACATCTTTCAGTTCCACTTCTTGGCTGGGGCTGACTGTCTTCTGGTCGACCTTCACTCCTTTCAAGAAAGAGTTGTGAGGTCTGCGGTTCTCCTCAGCAGAAGCTCTTTAATACGAGGCTCCTTTATATGTCTGTTTCCCTAAAATCCTGGAACCAAATATTAAACCAATTGCAGGTGATCAGGGAGATATCAGCTGGAAGAGTGGGTCATTTCCTTCTGGTGAAATGATGGAAGAACGCTCACACTAGATAGTAGCCTGTGTCTTCCTGAGGCTAGCACACCATCAGAGCCAGAAGTCTCTTTGATAAACATCTTTGCGACCTAGGGTGCTGTGGATTCTATGTCTCAGTATGATGGTGCCTCTTATGTTGAGCTCTTTTTAAGGATGAGCGGTCCTTTTAAAACGGCAAGTCAACAAGGGGAACCAGTGAGTAACAGGCAGCCTGGATTTATTTCTGTCTTTGAAGTGAACAGGCTCCATGATGCTTGTTGGCTCACAGTGTGATTCTGTTCATCACACAGAAGGAATATTTTATAAGCATCCCTAGAAGAGGCAAACCCAGATGTTGAACAGAGCCTTCGGTGTGGATTTAGAAGGTGATCCTCAACAAGGACCAGCCACTCGCCATCTCTCCCACTTACTGCCTTTGTCCCTTGACAGAAGTCACTTTTCTCCCCAGGCCTCAGTTTTCTGGTTCTTACGATAAGGACAATCTAGATAAAACTGAAATCGCCTTTAAGTCAGGATGAACAATATAATTTGTGTTAAAATGTCCTGCTGGCAAGTAGGCTTCTCCTGTCCAACATAGCAATCACTGTGGAGAGTTTTGTAAACAGCCGAGTAGCACAAATGACACTCCCATTACTACCACTGTTCTTGCTAGAGTCCCATCCTTGTCATCTGCCTTGATAGAGCATCCAGACGCAAGAGAGTGGCTCATCTGTGAGACTTTCCTCCTAGTTGGTAGATGAGTCTCACTTGGGAATAGGGAGGAGAAAAAAATCTACAAAAGACAGATGTTAAGAGCCCGAGGAAACACAGATTTCTTCTTCATGATTGAAAACAAAACAAAATGGAAGAATTTGTCTGAAAGAAGACCAAACCACGTTCCTAACGAAAAAGACATAAGTATACCTTGTGATCACCTCTTGTGATGCACATAGGCTTTTCTGACTGTGACACCTAGTAGGACCATTTGCTTTTGTTATGTCTTTCACTGTCAAGGTCTTTGAAGACAGTTTTCACTTCTTTGTCTGTATATAAGCTGCCCGACCCATTCTATTTAGAAAATCACAGTGAATCTTCCATTGTTTCCTCCCCAGATTTCATTGTTCATGTTACCAAAGTGAGGGGGTAAAGAATGGGTGGCCTTTAGTGAGTTTTATACAGGAAGGAAGGGACATTGGAGCTCTGTTTTACCATATAAGTTTTTTGGGAAAATTTTTGGGCAGTTCAGAGAATATATTCATTGTAAAACTTGCAAATGTACAAAGCAGGTTAACCCGACAAGTGTGGACTTGTCAGCCATTGACATGGTCACAGCTTCCAGTACAGGCGCTGTCAGGTCCAGGCATTCTGAGCTGGGTTCCACTTATCCTTCTAATATTTGGAGGGTTTTTTTTTTGGGGGGGGGTCAGTTTAGCAACCCACTGGCTCGTAGGTATCATTATATCTTGACTTCGTTTACACTGAAACATCAATATTTACTGTTCCGTTTTTTTTTTTTTCAGTAAAAAAATATGAAGAACAGAGCAATATAAGAAATGAGCAGTTCTTGTGATAATATGTTTCATACGTGAGGGTTGAGGACAGAGCAATTACTGGCAGGCAACTCCAACAGATGACTAGCTTTGGGGATAGTATTACTCGTGATAATTTCTAGCATGGCCCTTACTGGATCAATAAAGAAAACTGATATAGAAATTTTGACATCAGGCAAAGAAAATATATTTAGAGACCTCAAGAATTAGTCCCAGGTTTGAAAGTCAACCTTGGCAAACCAGAATGATGTTTTCCACCTATCCAGATAGATGAGGGAAAAGTAGATTTGAGATCTCACAATATCAAGAAAATGAAATATTTGTATGTAGGTCATTAAAGAATTGAAACAAAGAGCTGAGGGCCTAGCGTAATAGGAGAGCTCTTGTCTGGCCTTTCTGAGAAGCGAAACCAGCGCTGTCCTTCAGTTAAGCCATTACCTCACCTCACTGTTGAAAACAAGAAACTGCAGAGCTGCATTATATCATTTTTATAAAATATTAATTGTTGAACAGCTAGTCTCTAGCAGGCACTTCACATTCCCTTTTCCTATTCATTCCAATCCAAAACATTACTCATCTAAACTTGCTTGGTGAATCATTGTTACAGTAAACTGAGTCTGCAAGACGCCCAGTAATTCATAGCCAGCTGGGGGCTTGTTCACCTTCGGGCTAGTTATTCTGTTCCTGTGCTGGTGAACCGTAATAAGGGGCCATCATCTGCTGGAATGGCATGAAATTAATAACAAGGAAAGCAAGACAATCTAATTTTAAGAATCTGGATTGAGAATCCAGTAGATGTCACATAGTTGAATTCACTCTTGTCCTCTCCTTTTAGTAGAGAAATAAGTTGCTGGTGAGGCTGTGTTGAAGGTTCCTCAACCCTTCAAGCCTAATACAGGCATAGGAAAAAGAGTAGCCTGGTATCTGTCTGGGAGGTGCCATGGTGGAGGTGTCCCCTTAGGCTGACTCTGGAAGGATCAGCATGAATTTCTGAGAAAAAAAAATAGGAGTGGGAGAGCCAATCAAGCAAGGAGTTTATACCATTCTAATGTCAGGGAGCCCTTATACAAGGTCATCCACAGGGATGGAGTTCAAGTTGAGAAGGCTTTCTGAGAACTGTTGTCACACATGTAGCCAGGAGCCAGATGAAGGAAGCCTTGTGCTCTAGCAAGGAGAAGATGGCGAACACTTTGAGCAAGGGAGTGGCGTGCATGGTTTAAAATTTGCAAAGAGTACCCCAGCAATCATTAGGTAGAGAGTGGATTAGAAGGCAGCAAGACTGGAGATACGGAAGCCAGGCAACAGAAGCCAGCTAGAAGACAAGGATTATTGAGAAAGATCCGAGGGTGGCTTAGGGCAGCAGAGGGAGTTTCAGAAGGGAAGGGCTGGCGTTAAGATTCCTGGTACGGGTGTCTGGTTGGAAGTGCAGAAGAAGAGTGTGTAGGAAAAATGGAGCTGATATGAGGAGGGCAGTGATAGCAAGTTCATGTGTCACTGCTGTGTCTATTTGGTCTTAGATAAATGTTTCACCAGGACTGAGCTAAAGCTTTGAGAGAGTCTGAGAATCCATCAGCATGGAAATGCTAACTGAAGAATTGCTCAGCTTCCAGCCCCGAAAAGAACGTCATCTCTTTGACAGATGCCAGCCCCCCCCCCCCCCCCTCTCTCTCCCTCCCTCCCTCCCTTTCCCCCCCCCCCCCCCCCCCCCCCCCGTGTCAAGTCAGTCACAGGATAGAACCCCTCGTCCCCGTTACTATCTGTAAACTAGCTGCAATCCCAGCTTCCTGCGGGCATCCAGAGCAGCCCAGTCGACTTGCCGCATTAGATGCCATGAGGAAGAGTTGCTGGTTTGGATGTGAAATAGTTGCACTGAGTTTTCAGTTCAATTCAGGAAGGCAAGATAGGTGAAAAGCAGGAATGAAAAGGAGAGAGAATTCTCACCCACGTCAGGAAGAGGGTTTATGTTCTGTTTACATAAAGCTGTTCGGCTTGATTAAGATGGTGGCAGAAAAATAAAGTAGAAATAATTAAGAATAAGAAGTATACTTGGAGGAAGGATTGTGGCCGAAGATGAAGCCGTATCAGTCACCTCCAAGGGCTGAGAGTCTATGGGGAGCAGATGGGGGAAAGCTGGCCCTGCTGCAGTTCCCAGGAATCCTGAGCTCCAGCAGGTGTTCATCTGTAGTCCATGGATGGTGGATCAAGAGTAACACTCTTTTCAGGGCTTCTCTGTGTAGCCCTGGCTGTCCTGGAACTCACTTTGTAGACCAGGCTGGTCTCGAACTCAGAAATCCGCCTGCCCCTGCCAACCCAAGTGCTGGGTTTAAAGGCATGCGCCACCACTCTTGAGTAACACTCTTGAGTAATACAAGGTGCTCCAGGTATGCGTGTTCACCAGACTTAGAGGTCAGTGGGGGCTGACTAGTGGATCGGATGCTAGGGGCGCCTCTTTTCAGCAGCCGTGTTTCAGTGGGGGCAAAGATAGGGAAACTGTATGTCACTGGGCATGAAAACTGGTAATGTTGGTGAATGTTGACCTGTCTCAGGTACTTTGAATCTTTTATGTTCCCATGTTAGTTCTTTGGGCATGTTTGGTGGAATCCTCACAGTAATTGTTGGAGCACCATAGCTAGACGTCTGTTGTTAACTATAACTATGACATTTTATAAGAACATGTTAATTCGTGTGAGAGAAGCACAAGGCCACTGTCTATGAGTTCTCATGCAGGTAGTGCTGTCATTTAACTGGCGTTTTAGATCTTGAGACGATGTAACCCGGTGGCACATAATTTTCCCCATGAGGAGCTGAGGCAGCCTGGCTCATCAGATCGTCTCTTAGACTGAGTTGCAGTTGTTAACAGGGTTGAGTAAACCATTGTTTTTTTCCATCCCACAGCTGCACAGTTGGAGCTCTTTTTTAGCATTTAACATATCCCAACAAAGTGGCACATGAACTGCATTGAGGGGGCTGGAGAGATAGCTCAGTGGTTAAGAGCGCAGTTGCTCTTTCAGAAGACCCGAGTTCAACTCCTAGCACTCACATGGTAACTCACAACCGCATACAACTGCAGGCTCAGAGAGCATGATGCCCTCGTCTGGCCTCTGTGGGTACTGCATCCACATGGCACACATAACACACATATAGGCAAAACTCTCATACATGTGAAGGTAAATACCTTTTAAAAACTGCATTGACTTTCCATGTTACCTGGCTCAGAAAGACCATTGTCAAGAAAACAAATGGCAAATACTGCAAAGATCCGGAGAGTGGACAGTGAGGATTCCTTATATACTGCTAGTGGGACTGTAAGCTAATACAGCCACTGTGGAAATCCATATGGAGGCTCCTCAAAAGTAAAACTACTATATGACCAAGATATAATGTCTCCTTATAGACCCATAGGACCCTAAGTCAACACACAACATATTTGGACATATCCATATTCATACACTGCATGGATGGGCAATACCCATGTTGATTGCAGCATTGCTCATAATGGCCAAGTCATACAGTCAGCCTAATTGTCTCTCAACACATGAATGAAAGACTATATGGTATATATACACAGTAGAGTTCTATTCAGCCTTAAAAAAAGAAAGAAATTATGTCATTTATAGAATAGGTGGGAGCTGGAGTTTGTCATGTTACCTAAAATAAGCCAGGCTTAGAAGGAAAAATATCAGCTATTTTCTGTCGTATGCAGAATCTATATATTTCTTTAAAGAAATGGGAGTAGAAGAATCACTGTTTGGGGATTGAAAGGGAGACCGGAGAAAGGGTAACGGGAAGGCCGATACGAGCAAGAGTGGGAGACACACATGGCCTTGTTATCAAGAAGCCCATTATAATAACAATATAGTAGTTTAAAAAAATGTTTTAAGAGGTGGCAGACAGCACTTTTCCCTGTAGGAAAATAAAGCTCTCTTTGAAAATAAAGACTTGAAACCATTTAGGAAATCCTGACCATGGCTAATCATGGCAGTCATTTCAGTGTGGAAATATTTCCTGGGGAAAAGTCAATGTTTTCTCATAGACTCCGGTATTTCAGCGACTAAACCATTTTCATCAAAACATTTGATTAACATGTAAGATGTTTTCAAAGTTCTGTCTGTGTAAACACGATCCTCTCGTTTAACCCTGCCATATGGGGCGCCTCTGCTTATCCATTCCATTGTCAGTCTGTGTTCATTTCCTGTCTGATGCACAATATCTTTTTTGCAGATATTGATGAGTGTGTTAACAACACTGTGTGTGATAGTCATGGCTTCTGTGACAACACAGCCGGCTCTTTCCGCTGCCTCTGTTATCAGGGCTTTCAAGCCCCACAGGATGGGCAAGGGTGTGTTGGTGAGTTTTTGGTTTTTGTTTTGTCTCCCCCCCTCCTCCATGTCATCGTGTTTCGTGTCTTTTCCAAATGAAATGAATGCTCTCAAATTTAAGCAGGAGACTTTTCACCATGGTTTTGTTTTTATCCTAAGATTGAGGTTGTGACATTGATAATGTCCTTTGGCTTCCAAAGTGGAAAGAGACATGAAGAAGTATGCTCTTGTTAAAGGGCATCTACTTAAATCTAACTGAGTCTGGATCTGTAAAGTCTACCATACTGAAGCCTGCCACATGGAACAGCCTGCTTGTCTTTGACATGCGCCTCCTCAAACAGTGTGCTGAGGGAAAGTGCTGGCAAGAGCTACCACTTCCGGGAACACACCAGTGTGACAGTGCTTCCGGTTATGCAACTGTTGTAGGAGAGACAGGGCTAGGAAAGATTGCGTGTCGTCCATGCCCCAGAGTCCAACACGGGCTCCTAGAGGCGAGCTCGTATTTCATACCCTGATCATCTGTGATTTCTGCCAACTTGTTATGAAACATGCTTTCACGGGGAAGGGGAGGGGAATGGAAGAGAATTTTCAACTTCGCAGGATCAGGAAGCTTTTTGTTTATTCTTCTGAGTAGAGAAAGGAGCTGTGTTTGCCACAAGGCGGGTGACATTCAAGGCGAAGACATTGGCCAGTCAAGCATCAGTTCATTTACCCTCCAGACCTGATCCGGACAGAAACATGTCCTAGAGACTTGATTATATCAATTGTAACTGCTTCTCTGGTATTAATTATGGAAATTCAGTTAATCCCTAATTACAGAAGAATATTTAGGAAGCGGGAATGGAGTTTTCACAAATTTGCATAAACAACAGCTAATTAAAAAACACATGTTACTATTCAAGAATGACAAGGAAACACAGCTGTTTAACAATACAGCTAGAATGGTCCTGTGGTACTGTCTCACGTGGATGCGGCCATGCCTGGTAGCGCGGGCTTATAATCACATATTCCTCTGGAGGATAGAGCCAGAGGATTTCCAATAAGTGAAAGACATCTTGAGTAACAAGAAGACCCTGTTTCCAACCCCAAATTTCACAAACAGATAAACAAGCAGAAGACTAACAACATAGTTAACAATAGTTTAGTGGTAAAGGGTATGCATAAAATAAGAGGATTGCCTGTGTTCGACCCACAGTGCCATTAAAATAATAGTGGTATTTGCTTATAATTTTGACTCACAGCCCTTGCTGTGACCACTACTTATCTTCCTAGCCTCACACCTCCTCAGATTTCATGTGCCAGCAACTTTAGGCTCTTTGTGGTTGTCACTGGTCACTTTCTTGGCTGTCACTTGCTTCTTTCCACTGGGATTAATCTCCGCTAGGCATAACAGTCAGTCTACAGCAAGTGATCAGTATATGTCATTTAATTGTTTAATGTTGAAATACCAAATGTTGACACCACAGAGCTCCATAGCACCTGCTTACTGTTTATTCCTATGAGACGTATAAGTGTGCCTGAACTGTATTTATTTTCCAGTCTGGCACAAAGAACACCACCTTGACAGAAGGGATGTTGTCAGTTATTGATAAGATCAACAGATACTATTTTTTTGTTTGTTTTCTTATCATTGTTTAAGAGGTATTAACTAGAGAGATGACTCTGTGGCTAAAAGCACTGGCTGCTCTTCTAAAGGACATAGGCTCAGTTCTCAGTACCCACACAGTGATTCACAATGACCTGCAACTCTAGTTATAGGGTTTTGGCATCCCTTTGTGGCTTCTCAGGGCACCAGGCATCTACATCATACACAGACATGCATAGAAGCGAAAGATACATATACATGAAATAATAAAGTAATAATAAATGTTCTTAAGGAGATAGCAAATGAAAACCTACTATCTGTACTTCTCCTCAGAGAACACTGTATAGCATTTCAGAGATGAATCAGTCTTGTGTCCAGTCTCTGGTTGGGTTGATTCCTCTACTTGGGCTTGTTCCCATCCCCCATCATTTGTCCATCATTTGGATCTGGATTCACACGACATTTTTCTAACATCCCCCTGCATGGAAGAATCAGTATCTCATGTTTCTATGGAACTCTCCCTTTATTCCCCACCACCTTCTGAAGCTTGTGGGGGTTTCTTACTAATTTCCCTGACTTGACTCTAACTTCTATGAAGGGGAAGCTGGGCCTACCAGCCCCAAGATTCTGCTCCCACACGGGGTCCCTGAGGACCTGGCCTGTGTGCATAAGCTAAGACATACCTCTTGGCCAAATGAATGGAGTCTGGTGGGAGAGATTGCAATAGCCATGCTCATAGTATGAGTTGTAAAGTAGAATTTTCATTTGATATTATATACATAAAAATAATAACTGTGGACTGGCCAATTTCTAGTCCACCTATTTGATGGAAATTATGACCATGTTGATAGACATTTCCATTCTACTTTGCTTTATGGTACTGTATCCTTTCATAAGTGAAACTCAGGTTATTGAATTTATAACTGTCTATGGACAAAGTGAAACAGAAATGTTAGGCAATGTTCTGAAACTTCAAGATTCACAAACCTTCCTGTCCCTGAAAAAAAAACAAAACAAAACAAACAAAAAATACCCAACAACCTAGGTATACAAGTGACAAAAGGATTTTCCCCTCCTGGAAGAGTTGGAGAATTACATTTTTAAACTTGGTAAAGGTTCTCATGGCATGCTTCCGAAAGCTTGTGCTTGTGCATGTTTACGTAGAAGAGATGTGAACATTTCAGAGTCAAGTCCAGTACTTGGCTGAGTGAGGAGGTCACCAGTCAAACATGTTAGGAGCAGAAAGGCAGATGTACTTTAGGATAAAAAATGAATAAATAGCCTTTCTTTGGGGGCTATGAATGACAGGTTTGTGTTAAAGAGATCTCTTGACTGTGCTTTAGTTATATGGATTTAAGAATAAACAAAGGAAACGTTCACCAAAGTTGCACTGTGGACACAAGCAGCATCAGAAAAGACAGTGGAATCGGTCATTAGTTATTGGACCAATTGGTTTCACCTGAATGACTAGTGTGTCCTAATGAATATTCATCTGTGCCCTGCAATCCAAAGTCTCTTGTTAATTTAGGCTGAAATGTATTTCCAGACATGTAAGTATGTTTTTAAAAACCTTACATTTTAAATCTAAGTTTTGATTGCTTCTGGGTTTTCCTTGAAATAAAAGGTGTGGCCAGGTGGTGGTGGCGGCGTTGCACACCTTTAATCCCAGCACTCAGGAGGCAGAGGCAGGCGGATCTCGTGAGTTTGAGGCCAGCCTGGTCCACAGAGTGAGTTTCAGACCAGCCAAAGGGGGGGGGGGGGGGGAGAAACTGTCTCAAAAACAAAAACAAAACCAAAATAAAACAAAAGACTCAGGTGTAGAGCTTTGGTCATTTGTTTGTTCAATGTGCTGGCAATTGAGATAGATAGTCCAAGGGCTCCCAGTGTGCTCCCAGTGAGACTCCAGGTTGTTCATTAAAAACTACAGCTGGAGTTTAGAACTTACTCTTGTGTTTTTGTCCAGACCTCTGCCTGCAGTGGTCCTTCCCCGGGAAGGATGAGATTGAGGGCCCACTAGAGAGCAACTTGTTTCCAGCCACCACAGCTAGCCTTGGCAGAGCAGGTGAAATAAATCGATGTCACGAGAGCAGCACAAGCCTTATCTGACCTGTGCTCCCTTTTCCAGATGTGAACGAGTGTGAACTGCTCAGTGGTGTATGTGGGGAAGCTTTCTGTGAAAACGTGGAAGGGTCCTTCCTGTGTGTGTGTGCCGATGAGAACCAGGAGTACAGCCCCATGACTGGCCAGTGTCGCCCTCGGGTCACTGAAGGTAGGTCCCAGTGGTCCTGGGCAGGGATGGGAGGGTGTGTCTCGGGATAGGGCTGACCCAGGTTTAGGCTTCTGGAGGTGAGACAGGACATATGCCAACACAATCCTGCCTCTGGGAGTGTCTGAGTTAGGGTTATGTTGTTGTGATGAAATGCCATGACCAAAGCAACCTGGGGAGAAAAGGGTTTATTTCAACTTACACATCAGATAACAATCCATCGCTGAGGGAAGTCAGGACAAGAAGAAACCTGGAGACAGGAGCCGATGCAAAGGCCATGGAGGGGTGCTATTTTCTTGCTTACTCCCCATGACTTTCTCGACCTGATTTCTTATAGAACCCAGGACCACCAGCCCAGGGGTGGCCCTGCTCTGAATGGGCTAGGCCCTCGGCCCTCATTCACTAGGTAGAAAATGTCCTACAGGCTTGCTTACAGTAGGCTGATCCTATGGAGGAATTTTATGAATTGAGGTTTCATCCACATAAATGGCTTCAGCTCATGTCAAGTTGACATAAAACTATTGAGCACCGGTTGCTTCCATGTCTTATTCTTCTTGTGCCTTATCAGTAAAATAAGGGTACAGGTGATGACATTTTTGGATAAATGACCTCTCGTGCTCTATCCAACCCAGCAACACTATGTGTAAAGGATTCAAAATGATGAGGACATTTGCTGAGAGTTGCCTAAGACCTAGAAAGCTATCAGCTAACATTTAACATGACTTCCTCTCACTAAGTTGCATAACTCTTCTTTCTTGGCCCTTGGGGAAACTTAACCTGACACTTCTCTAAGTTAAAAGCAACATATCGGTCTCTCGGGGTCTACAAAGACTTCCACTTGGAATTCTTGAGGATTTTTTCCAGAAAAGAGAGTTGCTATGTTTACATTTGTTTAACATTGGCTTTAGCCCATGTTGTCACTGCATGTATTGGAATGGAAAATTGATCAATGAATCTCTCACCACAGCCTACAACATAAAGGCCAAATCCATGAGAAGTGCTACAGGTTTTTTATGGCCAATGCTTTGGGCATCATCTTTCCTAGTGTCTTCTAAGGTCTCCATCAGAAAAAAAAAAAAATCTGACAACTATTTAGCCCGTGCTTTTTAAATGCAAGGTCCTCAGATCATTCTCTCAGTACTCCAGCATCTATGCAAGGATATTTATACCCATAACCCAGCTTACCACTGTATACCTGTTAATACATTTCTCTACCATCTTTGTCTCTCAGGTTCATCCATCATTCTATAGAATTACCAGGTATCCCAGTCTCCGAGGGAAAACTCCTGTAGACCCCTCCCACCTCACTCCATTCTACCCACACAAATACAGAGACAGTTTGCTTTTTATGCCCAAGTCATACTTTAATTTGGGGCTTTAAAAAAAAAAAACTTAATCTGTCTTTCTAAAACTAAGTTCAGGTGTCATTTCAGCCAGGCGGCCTTCTCTGGTAGCCTCATTCAACCTGTTGTTTGCGCTGTGAGTTAGGTGTGAATAATGTCCAGCTGTAGAGTCTCCGGCCTATTACACACAGTGTGCTGAGACCCCGCCACTTGATCTCTTTGAGTAGAACTTCTGGTGGTATATGCCTGTGATGCCAGTACTTAGGGAGCTAAGGTAGGAGAATTGCGAGTTTGAGGCGAGCCTCAGCTTCCTAGAAAACACCCTGTGTTATAGACACAGAACAGAGAGTGAATAGGACCTGTGTTGCTATATTTTCTTAAATGGTTTATTTTGAGCTTTGCTTTCTAGATGCCATATTTAGCTTTCACAAGGGTACCTCCTTTTGGAAGGCTTACTTTTCCCTCCACATTCCTGTTGTCAGTGACTTTGTGGAATTCTTCACAACCCTCTCCTGAATCCCACTTTCTTTCTTTCTTTTTCTTTCTTTCTTTCTTTCTTTCTTTCTTTCTTTCTTTCTTTCTTTCTTTCTTTCGTTTTTTTTTTTTCCTTTTGGTTTTTCGAGACAGGGTTTCTCTGTATATCACTGGCTATCCTGGAACTCACTTTGTAGACCAGGCTGGCCTCGTACTCATAAATCCACCTGCCTCTGCCTCCCAAGTGCTGGGATTAAAGACGTGTGCCACCACCGCCTGGCTGAATCCCACTTTCAAAAACAAGTTACCCCTTTCTCCTCGTTCTTCAAGTTCTTGAGTGAGGAAACTAGGGAAACTTGGGCTGTACATCACTGTGTGTGCATCTCTTAAGTTTCATTTTTCCAATGTCATGAGATAGGACCTAGAGCTGCCTTACTCTCAAACGTAAGAGATTTAAAATAAGAAGATCTGGTGTCCTTTTCAAACTGGAGCAGAGGATGGTGTTTCCCGGATCACTCCTTTGGAAGTCCTTTGCTCGATGCTGCCACTCTGCAGACCCTGATAAATGGATCCCTTCAGGACAGTACACAAGGGTAGCAGTGGCAACTCTGCATATATTCCTCTGCCACACTACTCTTTGGCCGTTGTGAGCAGCTGCAACTAAGGGGTATGGAGAAGGTTGGCCCTTGAAGACCTTTAGAATAGCGGCTGTGTATAAGCAGCTTGGAGGCAAAGAGCCCATAGAGACCTTCAGAATATACTGTAAATCCAAGGGAAAGTGAACGCAAACCACCATTTCCACATTAAACAAATGAAGTAAAAACATGTAGATCATCTCACCCCATCCACAGACTCTAGGATCAGACATGTGTAGGAAAAGACAAAAGAAGGAAACAGCCTTTGCAAGTGAACGTGTACACCTCCATCAGAGAAGCCAAAAGAGCTGTCCCAAGCACAACAGCCACTTCCTGTACAGAGCAGAAGGTCAAGTTCACGCCACAGGAGGCCATAGAGATGACTGCACCGGCAAAGGTTGTCTTTACCCTCTCCTCATTTACCTCAAAGGGAATAAAGAAAAAGGGAAAGCAGAAAAAACCCACGGAACTTGTTACGCTAAGAGCTAACATCCCAAGGTGTTGGACACTCAGCGCCAACCTGGGTTTCCTCCTACAGAAGGTGAGGGATGTCAGTACCTGCCTCGTCTTGTGATTATCTGTGTCTCATGTGAAACGGCTTTAGTAACACTTCCTTCCGAACAGAACCACCTGAGGCACGGGGCGTGGTTCCGTGCAGAACACTTGCCTAGCATGCATGGGGTCGGTCCTGTAGATCCCTGCCACCAAAACCAAACAGAAAGAAGCATCGGTGTAAAAATGTCCAAGCCACAATGATGTCTTTGCTACCACCATACATACCGCTGGGATGAAGATGCACAAATTGATTTTCATACACTAATGCTAGGCCAGGAAGCAAATGCCTATGAGGAAAATCAAATCCAAAAATACCAGAGGTGATGTAATGTTTCTGAGAAGTCAGGGGCATGGGCACTTTTACTGACAAAATCTGTAAGAAAGGGAGATGTCATCTCTTCCTTCCTAACACTTTTCCCCTTGAGTTGATCTCAGAAAATCACCTTCCAGTGGAATCTGTCTTCTCCTGGCAACAGAGGTCTAAACTCACGGGATTTTTTTTTTTTTTTAAAAAAACACCCTATGAGTATACTTACGTGCACATATACATATGTATGTATGTGTGTGTATACACATACATACACACGCATTTGTATGTGTATACACACACACAGACACTGATCAGAGATGTTTACTCCAATGGAAAAACGCCCCAGGAAGACGACTGTTTGAAGGTCACGGAGATGAGGATGTTGTATTTTTTTTTTCCCAGAATGACCTTTGTGGACCAGTTTTTTAAAAAGAATTTGCGTTTTCATCCAACATGGATGAAGGCTTGCCTGACTCTCCACTTCAGCTGTGTAAACACTGAACTCTCAAACAGCTCGGAAAGAAAATAAAAGCAGGATTTGGGGGAAAAAGCTGAATAATACAATTGTATTGTTGATCATTTCTCTTATGTAAGAAACCCTGTACCTCCTTCCAGTGCAAGACAAGACACAATGATAACTTTATGTCTTTGTTTCTGTGGTCTAAATGTTAATAAAAAAAGAACACAAAACAATGTTTACTATATACACATAAATTATATATGCATGTATATACATATAATTTAAAATGAACCCTGATTTGTTATCAACATTGGGGGTCTTCTATATGATATTAATTACTAAAAATAATCAGACATACTCTAACTTTACACATAAGGAAATATTATTGATTTTTCTTTTAGGCACAAACTATAAAGTAAACTTCATCTATAAACCTGTTACTTTCCTGATTTATAGCTTAATAGCTCCCATTTTTAGGCTTGCTAAATAAAGTGAATAAACTGAGTAGTAACATTGACAATATTTGTGAGGAACATTTGTAAATTTCCCCATAAGTATTCTGGAATTGCCTTAATAATGATTTAAAATAGGTATTCTTACTTTTCCCTAATAACTCTGTTCCTAAAGCTTGGAGCCCTTCTAACCAAGATGTCTCCCATCAAAACAGGCAAAATAGAAGTCCATCCTACACGTGCATGTGAAGGAAGCAGGCTCAGACAAGGAAGGTGGCGGGTTTACCCCTCTTCTCCTCTTCTCTTCTCTTCTCTTCTCTTCTCTTCTCTTCTCTTCTCTTCTCTTCTCTTCTCTTCTCTTCTCTTCTCTTCTCTTCTCTTC
>NC_034607.1:41536497-41544666 GCF_900095145.1 Mus pahari
TCTCTCTCTCTCTCTCTCTCTCTCTCTCTCTCTCTCTCTCATACACACACACATACACAACACAAACAATTTGAAACCACGTCATGACTGGCACACAGGAATCTGCATTTTATTCTTCTTCTAGACTCCTGGTCTTAGGTGGAGAACCACCCACTGCCCACACTAGTTTAACGTCCCTGTCCGAGATAAAATTCTAGAAGGATCTTTGGTGTTCTTGTTGGCACTCTGCCAGGAGAAGGCATGGATTTAGAAGGTCTGTTTGATTCTTTGCTTGTTTCATAAGATGAAGGCAGGCAGTTGGCATCAGGCAAAACCCTGATGGCACTTTAAGAACTCCTGCTTTAGTCATGGCCTTAAACTTCTGAGTATATTGTCAAAGTTCGTGGTCCACTTGGCCCTGACCAAACCAGTACATTGGAAACAATTGTGGAAATAACTCATTAAATGTCCCTTATATCGTGACCTACCGACTTCGGAAGTGTGTGAGACTGTGCTGGGTTCTTAGCCTTCTCACTGGTCAGTGTTCTCTTTTGTGGTTTCTTTGGGCCTATTATTCAGAAATGGCAGGGTTCTAATGAAAAACATTATGCCAACAATGTGCTAAGTAACCTTGATAGCCTTGGTTAGTTCTTGTTCTGTGCAGTATAAAATAAAAAAACTACAATTGATAAAATACAAATGGACCATAGTCAATCATTTGAACTCTATAGTACTTAGTGAAAGAAATCATATTACTCTCCAAGCCCTGTCACAATATACTGATCAAGGATATGAAGCCAATTCAAATCTGAGAGTGATATTATTTATATTTATTTTCTGAAAATGAGTCGACTTTGTTTTTATCATTCCCATTCTTTCATATCACCCTGTATGTGTATTGTCATAGAGAAAAATTAATCTGTTAGGATATGTTTTCTTTCAGAACTCATATTAGCAGCATCTGAGCCCAGACTTGCAGTCCTACACTGCAACTTCGTCGCAGCTCACAGTTTTCTTCTGAGTTATATAGTTGCATCATTTAACTAGGTTGTCAGTGATGAAGGTTGTTTTAGGGGCTCCATGTTACTGCATTAATTTTCTATGTATCTTTCACTGTGCACTGTTCAGAACTAACTTGGGGCATAATTGATCCAAATAACTGCAGAAGGGTTAATTTTTATATGTGGCCCCAGATCTCTCATCTCACGTTGGGGAAAATTTCAGTGATTTAAGTAGGTGTTACAGCTCTGTAAAGAATGGCCCCAGGTTGGCAAAAAAAGCAGATATGGAAACTGTGCTCACAGCCAAATTTACAAGAAAAAAAATAATTGGTTAACATTAAAGGAAATGGTTTTGACAGATTTACACTCTGGGGTGTATTAGAAACCTACCAAAATTCAGGACTCAAGTGCATTTTTGTCTTAAAGTGGGAGAATCTGACTCCAGTGGTGGAAAATGGTCTGGTATCAAGGACATGTAAGGGGCGTATGCCTTTGGTCCCTGTCTTATCATGGTTTTTACCGTATGGTCCCACCACTACTGTTTCTCTGTACTCTTTAGATTCAGGTGTGGATCGCCAGCCTACAGAAGAGAAGAAGGAATGCTATTATAACCTCAATGATGCCAGTCTCTGCGATAACGTCCTGGCCCCCAACGTCACCAAACAGGAGTGCTGCTGTACATCGGGTGCCGGCTGGGGAGACAACTGTGAGATCTTCCCTTGCCCTGTCCAGGGAACTGGTAAGATCTACACACTGGCCTGTCCACACTGCCTGGTCACTTGGTGTTCGTGGGCTTGGGAATGAGCATCTTTTGGTTATGGCTTTGAAATCTGGACATAGCATTCACTGCCTTTGTGTGTCCTTCTGTGAACTCCATCTTATCCCATCTCTATATGAATTCTTAAATTCTGTCTGTCATAGGATGTGCTGTTACAGCCAGGCTCTGTAGATACGTGAAAGATAGTTCACGTTTATTCTGTTTAAAATAAGAGCCATTTTATTTGTGTGTGTGTGTGTGTGTGTGTGTGTGTGAGAGAGAGAGAGAGAGAGAGAGAGAGAGAGAGAGAGAGAGAGAGAGAGAGAGAGAGAGAGAAACAGAAAGAGACAGAGAGAGAGAGAATCACATGTGCAGCTGAATGTACCCATTTGGGAACTTGGAACCAGGTGTCCTCTCCATCATTTTGTGCCTATTCTTTTGAGGCAGGTCTCTCCCTGAAACGTGGACTCAAGTCTTCTCAGCTAAGCTAGAAGACAACACGTCCTTGGAGCTGGAGTTATAGACTTAGGTAGAACATCTAGCTTGCTAGGTCGGTGCTGGGATCCGAACTTCTGTCCCCTAGACTAAGGAGCACTTAGTGGTGAGCCATCTCTTAGCTCTCCAGATCCATCTTATTTTGTACTGAGGACAGCATTATCGATCAGTGCAACTTGTGTATGGAAGCCATGCTTTTGCTTCACGGTTTCTTACTACACCTTCAAAGCACTAACTACCACGGTCGTGCAAAAGAGTAGTCATGACGTCAAATAAAACATGGGTGAAGTGGGAGGTTTAAAAAAAATATACACTACTTTGCCAAGTAGGGCAGTGCACACCCTTAATTCCAGTACCCAGGAGGCAGAGGCAGAAAGAGCTCTGTGAGTTCAAGGCTAGCTTGAAGTGCCTAGAAAATCATAGGCTATCTACGACGACACGGTAAGAAAGACAAACTGTTTCAAAAAACAGAAAAACAAACAAACAATCAACTTCTGAAGTCATTGGGTGTTTTCTCACCTAACCCATGCTTTTGAGATCATGCTGGACTTATTTCTTGAGTGCTTTCAAGTTTCTGAGTCTGAGAAGATGAAACTGGATTAAAACCCTGTGTTGTGGAAATGTTGAATCCTTGTTTCCTCTTTCAACTCATTGTTTTCTTTGGTTTTTGTCTCTCCTAAAATCAGCTGAGTTCACGGAAATGTGCCCTAGAGGGAAAGGTTTGGTCCCGGCTGGAGAATCCTCTTACGACACCGGTGGCGAGAACTACAAAGGTTAGAGTCAAATGCTCACGAGTTTCCACCATGTGTCAGTCACTCCGATGGGAGCCTGGCTTGGGTTACACAGTGGTAGAGTTCTATTGGGCCACGGAAACCAGTGACTGAGCCCTTTATTTCACCCCTGGAGGAAGGTCTTTGTGGATGCTGGACAAACCTGTGTTTTGGGGGTCAGAAGAGCGGACCCCTTGAGGGGTCAGTTAACCTTCTGAGTTTCTATCTGTTCGTCTCTGAAACAGGAATGTTTTCAGAAGGGCAAAGAGCTTTCAATGAAATAATACGTGTCTAACTACTTACCACAAAATGTTTTAGCCAGGATGTATTCTTTCACCGTAGACATACACTCCAAATTATATAAACCATGAGCATGTATGTTTACCATGTCACCCTTTATGATTAGCTAGGAAGCTAAGCTTCTTGCTTTTTTAATAGCCTGTCCTACTTTTCCAACAATATTTTGCTAATGACTGCAGAATCATGATGAAGATTGGAAAATGAGAAAATATAAGTAGCTGTTTTATATCTTTAACACTGCATATTACCCGTATATTCTAAGTGAATATTTATATATATATAAACATTTTCTCATTGACTGACTTTTGACAGCCCCATGTTAGAGATATTATTATGACCTACTATATATAAGGTTTTTTCCATTGTAGTTTAATATTGAAAACTGGAAAGTGGCTGGAAAAGAGACTATGAAAATGGTTTTATTATCCATCCATTTTTGGAAAGCTACTATTTGAACGGTATAGACTAATTCAGTAGCTGGATAAGAAATTCCATTTGTGTTTTTAAAATACATCTATGGCTTAGTCCAACTGGATTAGGAGACTTGGTCTACAATATGTGTTGAATGGTTTTCAAGCTCATAAATACTATACATTTACAGGAATGAAGTTAAATGTCACTTCATGTTATGAACCTCAACTTTGCTATCTGGCTATCCTCTCTTATAGATAAACCCCAGCCCCGCCTCCTAACTGGGCTGTGGTTGACGGATGAAGACTGGATTCAGACATGCACCGCCAAATGTTCTGTGCTTGGCTTTGCCATTTTCCACTTGTGTAAAGTTGAGCAGGTCTTTCATGGAGTTGGCAGTCTTCAAAAGGAGAACTTGATTTTATGAGTTCTGAACTGCTTGAATAGGCAAGCCCAGAGTGTCCCAAACCCTTTACATAGATGCTCTTACTCATCCTTTGGATCTGAGTAAATTGGTGGGTCTAGTTATATCCAAATGATCCTAGAGACATCTGTGATAGCCAAGAGGTAATTTCTATGGGGGAAGCAAGTCTGCCAATCTCCTTCTTACCTGCAATTCCATGAGTTTACCTCCCCCCCCCCCCCAGAAAAGGCTTCTTCATGCTCCATCAAATTGTTCATGGCAATTTTGTACACCTCGGCTAGGAAATATGGCAGCATATGTCACAGAGAAAAAAAGCCCATTTCACGAACATGCTAGAGCAGGTTCTGAAAGCCACTATGGAATCCACAGACGAGCTCATCAAGCACGAGGCGACACTAGAACCACATGTGATCATGCTTCTGTGTCTGTCCATTGGCCCTAATTATATAATAATTTTATATTCTGTATCTGTAAGGTTCTTTTGAACACAGTAACATCCAGCCTGAAACCAGGTACCGGTTAGGTTCTTTATAACTGGAAATTCAAAACCTACCCCTACTTCAATATTTCTCGATTGTCTTCCCATAGATGCTGATGAGTGCTTGCTGTTCGGAGAGGAAATCTGCAAAAATGGTTACTGTTTGAACACTCAGCCTGGCTATGAGTGCTACTGCAAGCAAGGGACATACTATGATCCTGTCAAATTACAGTGCTTTGGTAAGCTTTAAAAGAGTATCGTAAGGTACGCTTGGGAAGCGCACAGCAAAAAGCAAAGTAAGGCTATGTAGTAAAAAGTGGTGTAATTTAAATCTAGTCCGTGTCTGGATCTAAAGGATGTCTTTAAGGATATATAGGCGTTTTGTGGCTCTCTTTCTTGAGAAAGAGTTGAGAAGTAAAAAACCTTTCATCCTTGTATTTGAATGGATGTCAGGCAAAGAGTTAATATTCATTGTGGTATAAAAATCCAGGTCACCAATATGACTGCAGTGTTTTTTTGGTCTACAAAACCTCCTGTTTCAACAGTAAGTTCATGCGAGCAGAGGGCATTTTTAAGTACTCATGCAGACTCTAACGCTTAAGCCGAAAACCATGTTCTCTAGAAGGAAAAACATAGCATAAGGAAATAATCTTTAAAATATCGAAAAATAGCATTTTTCCTTAAGTTGTTATAAGCTTGTCTCATGTCTATATTTTCTTTCCATATTTAATAACAGCAGCAGCATAGCTTTTCCGCAGTGACTCTTTCCATATTTAATAACAGCAGCAGCAGCAGCAGCAGCAGCAGCAACATGGCATTTCCTCAGTGACCCTGTCTTTCCAGTCACCAGGCGTCCTCTATGGATGATGATGTGTAGTTCATTCAAAAGTGGCAGCTCTTGATATCTGGACTGAATTGAGCAGCATGTTACCTCTGATGACAGTAGAAAGCACAGATGGCTGCTGATTTTTCTCTGGTGATTTTCTTTTCTCTTCAGATATGGATGAATGCCAAGACCCTAACAGTTGCATTGACGGCCAGTGTGTGAATACAGAGGGCTCCTACAACTGCTTTTGCACCCACCCAATGGTCCTGGATGCCTCTGAGAAGAGGTGTGTGCAGCCAACTGAATCAAATGGTATGTTTGGATACGAGATACAAATGTCTATCCTGACAAATGGTCAAGGTTGTCATTTTGGTTAATAATGGGAATTACTCAAAAATAGTTCCTTTGTTATCTTGAAGACATTAAGAACTACTAAGAGAAATAATGAGGTACATGTGGCCAATGAGTGGATTTAATACTTGGTAGGCGCTCATTAAGCGAACATTGGGATACAGAGGGGTCGAGCGTGTGGCAGGGCTGCTCCATCTGAGGGTTCAACATACTTAAACTTCAGAGGAAGATGTGTGGTCAGGAAGAAAGGGATTGTGTTTGCCCAGGGTGCAGGACATGGATAAGGCTGGACAGAACAGAGTGTGGAAAGGGAAGAACCCTGAAATGTTGGGTAGAGATCCTCACTCATCTCTGAGCATGTGGTGTGGCATTGATTATTGGTATAATAATCACATTTAGGAAATTCCATCAAAGATGGAAAATTTAGAGTTAATGATGCTGGAGCAAAGTGTGACTGGTCCAGGGTTTGACCATCCATGGGAAACCATGGATATAGAAAGAAGTGGTGGGGGGTTTTCAGGGTCAGAACAAGAAGTCCATGAAGGAATACCAAAGCAACAGGCCCCTTATAGAGTGAGAGGAGGTTCTGGAGACAAACATTCATCCAGGATACCACAAGCAAGCAGACTGTCTGCTGATGGAGCAACATTCAGCTGGAGATGACACCGACGCGATCTGTGGAAAGAGCAGGCTAGATCCAGACTTGGAAGCCGCTCCTAGCGGTAGGGATGGAAACTTTGAAGCTTGCTGGCTTCCACCACAGCATTGACGGAATCGGAACAACAGTGCAATTGTCACGAAACCATGTCTTCCCTTTCAGAACAAATAGAAGAGACCGACGTCTACCAAGATCTGTGCTGGGAGAATCTGAGTGAGGAGTACGTGTGTAGCCGTCCTCTCGTAGGCAAGCAGACGACATACACAGAGTGCTGCTGTTTGTACGGGGAGGCTTGGGGCATGCAATGTGCCCTCTGCCCCATGAAGGACTCAGGTGAGCTGCTGCCCAGTTTATCATTCAAGTGGCCTATGAGACATCTTCTTCATCTCCTTGGCAATTTTTTCTCATAGAGTCTTTCTTCTTGCATCTTATTTCATCACAGGTGTGTGTGTGTGTGTGTGTGTGTGTGTGTGTGTGTGTGTGTGTGTGTGTGTTGTTGTATTAGTAGTAGTAGTAGACACAGTTATATAAACATCTGCCTCCTGGTTTGACTTCAAGCCAGACCACATCATTAATTTTGAAACCATCATTCTACCTCCCCCCAGAATGATAAATGACCTGAAGAAATATAATCTAACCATCTGTAGCAGTGTGTGTGTGTGTGTGTGTGTGTGTGTGTGTGTGTGTGTGTGTGTGTTGTTGTATTAGTAGTAGTAGTAGACACAGTTATATAAACATCTGCCTCCTGGTTTGACTTCAAGCCAGACCACATCATTAATTTTGAAACCATCATTCTACCTCCCCCCAGAATGATAAATGACCTGAAGAAATATAATCTAACCATCTGTAGCATGGTGTGAGTGTGAGTGTGTGTGTGTGTGTGTGTGTGTGTGTTAGAATTCATGTTTTCCAGATACTTCATTATTTTGCTCTTACCAAGCATTCAGTTAATCCAGTTTTTAAAAATAGAGGGGAAATAGTATTGAGACTATAAAATATTAATATAGGTAGAAGTTCAGGCGTTAATGTTAGACTTCATACAAAAGATATGGGAGGAGCACGCTAATCCAAAAATTCGAAAAGTTTATTTTTTTTCAGCACTTCAGATTTGGGGATTAAATATACTCAATTGGCAACGTCTGTCCTAAGACTTTCTCCACATTTGACAAAGTACTTAGTCCCGGTTTCATTGCTGGGAAGAGACACCATGATCGAAGCAATTCTTACAAAAGAGAACATTTAATTGAGGTTTTGCTTATAGTCTCAGAGGGTTCATCTACGATCGTCATGACAGGAAGCAGACAGGCATGGTACTGGAGCAGTAGCTGAGAGCTTTATATCCTGATGTATAAGCAACAGACACACAGAGAGACACTGGGTCTGACATAGGCTTTTGAAACTTCAATCCCCACACCCAGTAACACACTTCTCCTAACAAGGTCATACTTCTGAATCCTTCCCAAACAGTTCCACTAACAGGGAAGCAAGCATTCAAACACATGAGTCTATGGGAGACCGTTTTTACTCTAGTCACTGCAACTGCAAATCCTGACATATTTCTGATCCCAGGCATTTCGAATAGGGGGATGTTCAACTTGTTTAAGAAAGTGGGATTGTGGGGCTGGTGAGATGGCTCAGTAGGTAAGAGCACCCGACTGCTCTTCCGAAGGTCTGGAGTTCAAATCCCAGCAACCACATGGTGGCTCACAACCATCCGTA
>NC_034607.1:41544681-41597973 GCF_900095145.1 Mus pahari
TGGCTCACAACCATCCGTAACAAAATCTGACGCCCTCTTCTGGAGTGTCTGAAGTCAGCTACAGTGTACTTAAATATAATAAATAAATAAATCTTAAAAAAAAAAAAAAAAAAAGAAAGTGGGATTGTCAGGTAAAAGCCCTTGCTGGCAAGCCTGACAACCTGAATTCAGTCTCCATATTCCACAGTGTGGAAGGAGAAAACACACTCCCATATGTGGTCCTCTGATGTCCACACATGTGATGTAGCATATGTGCCTATACACTTACTTACACACAAATAAATAAATGTCAAAGATTTAAGAAGAGATTAGAAAAATAAGAATAAAGGAAATGAATATATCTATTTTTTTCCTCTGTTTTGGGTGGGAGCACCACCTGTTCATTCTCCTGGTATTGGAAGATGTCTAGCCTCTAGCTTTGTTTTCTGGCTGGCTGTTTGGTGGTTGCAAGATTGTGTGATAAGGGTTTGTTTCTTTTCTGACCCTCTAAACTGCTTCTTATTTAAAGGAAGGTATTTGAAAGTGTTTAATATATATATAATTTTCTCAAACTGACTTGTTAAAGCTAAAAAGCCAGCATGCTAGAACAAGACAAAGGCATTTGGAACCAGCACATAATCTCAGATTAGCAAGGAGGGGAGGGATTGCTTCAAGAAGGGAAGCACATTCATTTTCAGTTAATTCAATTATTGGAATATATCTTTCAAGCTACTTTATAAAGGTAACATCCTGGGCTAGAAATAACTTCAAGTCAGTGTAGCATAGAAAAGAAAATAATTTAAAATGCCACAAAAAAGTAAACGCCTAAAGTAATAGATGGGTGCGATAGCCACTCGGACCCGGGAAGGCTGGGTCTGGAGCGATAGCCACTGGGAACTGGGAAGGTCAGATTCTGGGGCTGGATCTGGCACACTGCCTGTGGCACCAGCCTTCTGTGAGAACACACTCACGTCTCTAGCTCCTAGGATTATGGGGAGGGCAGGAAAATGTGTGGTTACAGATGGCAGTGGCTTAGGCCCACGAGGCCGATGCCACAGGAAGATAGAATGAAGTCAGTATAGAGGCAAATGCAGCCAGACCTAAATCTCCTCACTGCACTTCAACTCTTCCCTGTCTCCCTGTTCTTCTGCAGTGTTTTTCATTAAAAAAATAATAATAATTAATAATTCCAAAAACTAAGACAACCAATGAAGTTATTTCTCCCTCTATCTGCCCTGTCATATTTAAATCTCACTCCCTTGACTATTGGCCTTCGGGCCTCATAGGCTCTTTATTATACATCCATTTATTAGAGATGATGTTAGTCATTGATATATATTTAGTGTGATATTTAAAACTGAACTCAACTCCACCAGTCTGAGCAACACTTGGTTTCTTACTGTCTATGTCAGTAGCTCTGAAACCAGTTCATCTTCTAACCGATGGCATTTAAAAAGGTCACAGGCCACACGTTTTGTACGTTTTGACATCATCTATCTTAAATGCGTATTTTAAGATTGTGATTGGTGGTGTTTTAGAACTGATGGAAGAAGGGTTGTGCAGAACCTGTTCTACCTACGCAGCCTGGTTTATTTAGCCACGTGTCGTGCTTGCTATTTTAATTGTTCTTTCATAGCCTTTCTCAGCCCCAACCCTGACCTTTCCATTGAAATCAATGCTACAGTGAACCTCTATGTATGGACTTAGAGGACTGCCCAGGGACAAAACTCCCCACAAGTCATAACACTGGGCTGGGGACCACATCTGTCACTTTTATCCGACACCATTATTTCCATCAACGTGAAGTTGGAAGGTTTATACACAGGGTAATATTCACCATTCTACTACTGACTTTGAAATTGTTCTTTGTCTTTGGGGAATGCTTCCCGGTTGAGAATGGAACCTTGAGTAAATCACAAAGTCTACTCCTTTAAACACGCAGTCCCTCTAGAATTGTTACGACCATGTGGGTAAATATATATTTTATATACATTCCCCTTGTTTCTGGGAACCTGAAGATCTCTTCTTATGCTGACCAGTGACTTGTGTTTGTTTCGATGCTGCAGTTGGGATTGCATCCTCTTGCTTATTTGCAGATGTAGGATGTGTAATTTGTTTGCAGCCCTGGCCTTGTGGACTGTGCTGTGCTTGTAGTTGCGGATGCTCAGTCGAAAGGGTTTGCGAAGAGCCACATTTTACTCTCTCTCCAGCTTGATTCTGCGATGCTTTATTTACTGCCTGTGGCAGGTGAGCCAAATGCCTTGCGTAATCAGATGTAATTGACTGGGTTTTCAAAAGAGATGTTCACATCAGGGCTGGAGAGGCAGCTCAGCGACTGAGAGAGCTCTTGCTGATACTCCGGAGGACTTGAGCTTGGTTTTCAGTACCATGTCAGGTGGCTCACAACCATCTGTAACCCCAGGTCCAAGATCTGATGCCCTCTTTTGGCCTCAGCAGGCACCTTCAGACACATGACAAACACACATGGCGTGCATGCGCACACACACATACACACACACACACACACACACACACACACTCATGTACACCAGATTCAAGTCAAATGTGTTTTCTAATGTAATCCAACTCAAAGGCTCTTATGAAATACACCGGAACATGAATCCACCGATGTAGAAATTGGTCGTTGTTATACAACGATTCTCTTCGACACTGCTGCTCCAGAAACATAAAGATCAAGCCAGTGAGAGTCTCATCTGAACTCTAGCCCTGGTTCTGAGGCTGTAGGGATGAGAGTACAGGGTTGTGCGTTCTGACAAGTCCTGGAGAACATGCCTCCCCTGTATGGCCAACAGCTAGTGAGACACTGGGTAGCATCTGAGGAGGTTCAAACCTGCCCTCACCATGATAGTCACTGGAGTTTCAGAGGAACCGAAGAAGGTGCGCGTTTTAAAACTGCATGCTCAGAATTCTGACTCTGAGCCCTCTAAGCACACGATTTCTGCATTTCTAGACTATTGAGAAGGGACAGCATTGTCCTTTGTTAATTCAAACACTGGATTAACCCAGTGCTGAACCTTCCAGTTTCTGAAGGAGGGCTGCACTGTTTTGGGGAATGATCAGTTACTGATGGAAACAGGGCTGGGGGAGTTTGAAGAATAAATCGCAGCGCCTGCCGTCAGCTTTCAGCATTAAAGTGCCGTGTCAAGTACAGCTCTGGCTCAAAACAGGCCTTCACACTTCTGGTCCAACAGGTCATAGGCATTAACTCTTGTCGAAGCAACAGGTCTGAGAAGACTGGCACGTGGAGGCTGTGGGAGTGGCCCATTGGCTCTCAGAAGCTGGATGCTACTCTACTTTGCGTGTTGGCACTGCATGGGGCGAGAAGTGAGTGGAGGATGAAGGATTACGTTAGGAGACCCTCACATGAGAATAAACCACTGTATCCATCTTTCAGATGAGAGAAGGGAGAGGCAGGCTTTGTTCCCGGGAAGTTTTCATGCCAGGCTGGAAGGAACTCAGAGTTATCAGAATGTGGGATCTTCGATTAGACATTTCCTGCTTGGTTTTCATGGCTCTCAGTGCCAGGAATTGTTGAAAGGTACCCGGTTGGCCCTCCAGTCTGTCTTGGATGCACAACCACTGCCTCCTGCTGGAGGAGATGTGGCTGAGGCTGAGGAGGAGGAGCTTGCATTGTCAAGGCCTGCTCAATGGCCGAGTCAGGTCCAGCTATCTTGCCTCCAGACTCTGTTGGTTTAGTGTGGTGGAGTCCTCGCTCCCCAAGAACTCAAAGTACATCTGAAATGCACAGGGTTTTTGTTTGTTTGTTTGTTTTTTGTTTTTTTTAAACATGAAAGCAACAGAGTGGCAAATTGAAGCTGAAAACTTTCAGTGTTGTTGTGTGGTTCAACAATTCAGGCAACACGACGAGGTTTTAGAGTTAGTGAGGGTTGCAAATCAAATGAAATCAGTGTCAGCCTGTCCTATCACGCACACTGACGGACCAGATGGGTCATATATATCCAGTTGGCTAATGAGTTAAAGCCAATGATTCTTGCTCAAGTAACGCGTAAACTTAATGTTTTTGGAAAATGTAAACATATACATACACACACACACACACACACACACATATATATATATATATATATATATATATATATATATATATACATGTATATAATAATATACATATATATGCATACATGCAAATATGCATATATACATATATAGTGTTGTTATCAAATGGAGATAAACATTTTTCTGTGAGCAATGAAAGGCAGACACATTTGAACACTAGATTCTATAGTACTCAGGAGTCGCAGTGTTTATAATTAGACTATTTAAAGAATTTTACTCCTGATGAATAAATAATTTAGAAAGCCATGTTGTAAGGTAACTGAACAGAAAGTCTTGATAGAGACCTCCCTTCTAAAATGTATGCATGTCAGGTGCTTAGCTAATGGGATAACGACAGTGTTGGGAGAGTGCCCCCTGTTGGTAGTCTGTTGTACCACAACATACATCCGCCTTAGAAGCATTCTGAGAGCTCAGGTATTATTATTGGTCAGAGTGGCACTCACTTTCATGTTTTTGTTACAGTCTCAATGGAAATGGAAGTGGCACAAAAGGAATACGTTTCAATCATATTTTAATGATGATCAATATATTACAATTATTGTCCTTCTGTATCACAACTAAGCAGTCTGAAGATGCAAATGTATATCAATACTGGGATCACTAAGTCTTTTGGGGAGCTCATCCTATGGATGTGTTTGAGCGACAGAAAAGAAAACACCATAAGGAGAAATGGAACAGGCTGTGTCTGGGGCCGGTTGATGAGCTGTGATACATCTGCCAGTGGAAAATATTCTGCAGTCATTTTCTGACTGAAGCACAGCTACAGGGCCTGATAGAAGATGCTGCTAAGCCATTTTTTAAACTTTTATTACATTTACTTATCATGCATGCGTGTGTGTGTGTGTGTGTGTGTGTGTGTGTAGCGAGATCCTGTAGGTCTGGGTCAACAGGCTTGCTAGAAAACATCTTTACCCATTGAGCCATATTGCCAGCCATATGCCATATTCTATACAAAGGCATAAAGCAACTTAAGTAAACTATCTTTTGCGTAATACATTCAAAGAAAGACCATGCATAGCTATGCTGATGGCGTCTTATGAATCTATATCCTTTTCACTACTTAAATTTGTCTTTAATACACATATATATTGTATACAATCATCTCATTTAAAATAAACAGAAATGTTGACCTGAGACTTGAACTCAGAAAGCAGGGACTAGGTGTAATTATGTCATCTCTGTTTCCCATGTAGGTGTTAAATGAGTGACTAATAAATAGCATGAGAGCCATGAAGTGAATATACATGAGAATCTGTGACAGTATCACCTAGTGCTTACTGTGTAGGTGGACACTGCCTAAAAGAAAGGATTTTCTTTACAAATCTCTAAATTGCATAAGTCCTTCATGTGCCTGCCTCTTAACACGAAAGTTATGGCCAGTAAGTTATGTGTGTCTTGTGTGGACAAGAAGAGAGAGACATTTTCTGGGATGCAAATCTAAATTGTATATCATTTTCCTGTGTTCACTTTCAACTTAAATCTAAACTTTAAATTTAAATTTAAATGTATTTAAAACTATATATGTCTTCCTTCATTTTGTTATTTACTAAACATACTCTTTACAGTAGGCCAAAAAGTTTGTGACGAGTTCACAATTTATGTTTGGAACGTAAGACAGAATTGTGAACTAAGGTGTTTTATTCCTAAATTTGTCTCCTAAATATACACATGATACTTTCCCTATGTCAAAATATTGTAAATCTAACCTAGCACGACCTTTTTTTTAATATGGTTTTACCCAAGTAAAAGAATTTAGACTCTGCCTTAGAGATGACTGAGTCAGTGACTTCCACATCCACGCATGGCATGGCTCTCCCACGTTCTCAAAGACCCCAGTGTAAGCTGTTGTGTAACAGTCTTGAGGTGAGAAGGAAGACAGACATTTGACTTGCAGGCGACACTTGAAAAAATAATGTAACTGGGCAATAGTTGTAAAAACCCTTTCAGCATTGATGGTATAAGGGCTTTTCCAAGAAATGTGTTTCCAGAGAATGTTAATAATAACTTTGGAACATCCCACTTGGGAAGCATAGCAGAGGCCACTGCCTTTTCTTAGGCGACCCAGAATCCCACTCTGGTTTGATGATTGGTTTTCCTCACCGCACTAGACACATGCTTTCAAATCTCCTGTATCTAAAATTAAGAGCTTTCTGTGAACTAATAATAATTTAATCCTGTCTTAGTGTAAGCATATGCATCCTTTTGGTCACAAATTCTGTACACTGTGTTTCAAGAAAAGTAACTGTGAGCCAGGTAAAATGGAGGATGGCTAAGCTAGAAGCTCGTGCAAGCCTTCTAAACTGAAGTATTGGAAGTATTCCATGAAGGCCGGGTTCACTTCTGTGGGGTTGAATTTTGGTGTCCAGGGAAATTATAAGCTATGTGGAGTTGCTGGCCTGCAATTTTTACTGTTCCTCACTGAAAGATTATTGTATTTATTTAGAAAACTAAATATCACCCCTCCAATAAAGCAAAAAAAAATTTTTCTTTTTACAATGGGGGGGTTGTAAAACAACATTCAATAGAGAATTTTGTCTATACATCTGTTAGTCGCTATTTCTTCCAGCGTAGACTGGCAGTACCAACACTTGCCTCAAGGGGGCGCGCAGGTGTTAGCTGTGCTACTGCCTGAGTTGTAGGACAGTAAATATCCCTATGTTAAGTGATTATTATTAAATCCCCTTTTAGAAAATAAGTTGAGCTCATGCCGGTTCTACATGGTTACCTTGTTATACAGTGCTCGCTTCCCTTTGAAAGGAGGTGAGCATCCAAAACAGTATTCAAGGTGGGCATTCAAGGGAGTTTAGGAAGAGCCATTAAGGGTGCCCGAGCGTTTAGGAACTAGTGTGGCCCGGATAGCTCTGCACGCCAACAGGAAGCTTCCCTAGTGCTCTGCAGGCTTCCCTACCAGTGTACCGTGTGGGCTGTGAGGGAGGCTTTATGCCTGGAGAGGATGCACTGCTGTGACTCAAACACTAGGGGTGTAAAGGCAGGAGGAATGGGGGTGGGGAGTTCAAAGTAATCCTTGTTCTCCATATCAAGTGCAAGGCAGCCTGGTCTAGACGCCCTATCTCAAGAACATATAAGTAATTTGAATTTCTTTGTATATTTAAATACTGTTCACTCACTTATTCAAATTAGTTTAACTCTCTTTCAACCTAAGGTCCTAGTTCTCAAAGCAAATACCTTTCAAACTGAAGTCCCAAAGTTTCCCCCAGTCCATAGCCCTTTTAAACATAGTACGCATCCATAGTACCCAGGGGCAGGAAGAACTTCACTCTAAAGAAAGCATTAATACACTGGCCTTCTTACATCTGTAGTCTGTGGAATTATCATTTTAGGCCACCCGAGGTCACTGGGTGGAGAAATTCAAGATTGACTCAGGCAGTTATTGGAGAATCAAGAGCCAAGACACGAGGCAAGCCTGCTCTCTCCAGCCTCACGTGTTTTTACTGTCTCCGTGTAGCTAGGATCATGTGGCTGTCATGTGCATTGGTTTTTGTAATTAGCCTTCTACTGTGATGCGATAGCTCTTAAGTGTTAATAGGACAGAATCAATTCAACTCTATCCAACTGCTTGTTGTCACCCTCAGGAACCAGGTCTTATCTTGAGCCTCCCCACCATGCTGAAGGTTCCCTGTGGACAATGTTTTCGTGATTCCTGTCTCTGAAATGGGAAAGGGATAGTGGACCTGGGAAAGTGGCTAGATCAATGGTTCTCAACCTTCCCAATGGTGCAACCTTTCATATATTTCTTCATGTTGTGGTGACCCCACAACTATAAAATTATTTTCGTGGTTCCTACTGTCTTGATCATAATGTAAATATTTTTGGAAATAGAAGTTTGGTCAAGGGGTCGGGTCGCACAGGTTGAGAGCCACTGGGCTAGATGAACAAACACAAATGACAGCGGGGATCAGGTATAAAATAGGGGAGGTAGACACGAGTGAGATGCTGGAAACAGCCCAAAACTGTGCTCTGGGGCTGCTGAGACGGCTCCGTGGTTAAGAGCACTGAGTGTTCTTCCAGAGGTCCTGAGTTCAATGCCCAGGAACCACGTGGTGCACATGGCCATCTATAAAGGGATCTGATGCCCTCTTCTGGCATGCAGGTGTGCCTGCAGACAGAGTACTCAGGACATTAAGAGACAACTAATGGTTGCATTAGTGGTAAGAAGCACACTAGGAGACCCCATTCCGGTTACGGTCACATTGTAGCCATTTCTTTAAAATATGTTAAGTAGAGAAATAAACATGGTTTGCCTAAGAGTAGGGGCTGTCTATAAATAACAGACCTGGCTAGAGAATAACAGACCCTGATAGAGCAGGGCGAAGTGTGGACAATAACCTGTGTTCTGAGCCTGGCTCCCTGGAGTATACAGGATCAGTAGCTATACCAGAGGCCCTTCAAGGTCCTTAGACTTAGACTGCAGCCTAAATACCGTGATCGGGTTCAATGTCCCTAACCACAATCACTGATCACTGTGGAGGCGTTTGATTGAGAGAAGGTCATAGGTCACATGAGCACTTGTGGATGGCTTGGATGAGGGGGGATGGGCATTTAAGCCATGCTTCTTTTCCCAGGGACTACACTGCTTGTGTGCCAGCAATGGTTTGGCTTACACTCAGTAATGCTAAGCATTCAAGAGAGGGAACAGCACTAACATCATATCTAAGTTAGCAAGCCAAAGTAGAGAAAAGAAGGCAGAAAAATGAAATAAACCAGTTCCAAGCCCAATGATATTGTTGGGAGATACAAAAAGATCTGGTTGCTCTCAAAAGTAACCAGTTTAGCGGTCCCAGCTTTCCATTTTAAAATCTGAGGTGCTAGGTCCAGTTTTCTAGAAGTGTCCATTCAGTGCCAACTTGATCTGAAGGGGTTACTGAGTTGGGTTTCACGTATTTTACATGCAGGGTTGCTAGGTCCGTTGTTGTTGTTGTTGTTGTTGCTGCTGTTGTTCAAGGCTTTGTTTGCGTCTCCTTCTTTGTGGAGCCAGTTATGGTTTGCTCTCAAAAAATGACTGGAAGCGCAGCTCAGAGAAGTCCACAGCCCCAAGTGTGCTTGGGGTTTCCAACTGATAGGGTTGCATGTCCTCTTACCTTTTCTTTAAAAAACCCTTTTCTGAGTCTACTGTGGCTAGAGCAGAGCCGCCAGCTTCTGCCTTTTAAAAGTTAACCTCTGGCCAGCTCTGGCAAACGTTGGTAGATGACAGGTACAGGAGGGTTCGCTCATTCTCCCTTCCAGCGGCAGACAGATTGTACCCCTTATGACTGGGGCAAAGCCATTAATAAGAGCTTAAAGATCAGCCCGAGATGGGGGTGGGACCCAGAGGTAGAACTTGAGCCTAGCATGCGTGACACCCTGATTTGATTCCCAGAACCACAATTTTTAAAACAATAAATCTCATGTTTGGATGAACTTCCAGAGGTAGAGTCTAGGAAGTAATTTTTTGCTTGCCATTAACAGGCAATCTTTTTAAGAAAGAAACAACCTTTAGGAAGAAAGTGCAGGGGCTGGAGTGATGGCTCAGTGGTTAAGAGCGCTGACTGCCGTTTCAGATGTCCTGTGTTCGATTCCCAGCAACCACATGGTGGCTCACAACCATCTGTAATGGGATCTGATGCCCTCTTCTGGTGTGTCTGAAGACAGCTATAGCGTACTCACATACATCAAATAAATGAATAAATCAAAATAAAAGAAAGTGCAGCTTACTGAGGGAAGATTTTGGACTCATGGATGCCTTGTTAATGTTTGCTCCTGAGTTTTAGTTTCAAGGGCCAGCAGAGCTGTCTAAACAGTGGTGCTGGTTATATATTGCTTATCCCAACAAGATACCACTCACTTGGTAACATGTGTCCCTAGCAAGGATGGCCAAAGACGTCCCTGCCAGAATGAACCCCACTAGGATTGTAACTAATTATGAACTGCCCTGGGGTAAGAAAGAGGAGAGCCACTTCAAAATGAGGTAAAATAGCAGTCTACAAAAAAAAAAATTATAAAGTGGAACCAGAGACTATAAAATAATTCCAGATTTTGCTATAAGCTATGATGTCTTATTTCCTATAATTGAATGGAATACATGTTCGTGAATAACCACATAACCATTTACTGTTAAATAACAGTACACGAGTTACTCAGAAGTTGTTCTTCCAACAATGGCAGTGGGTTCTAAGGACTAGCTTCTTGTTTTGCTTGTTTGTTTAGGGTCTTGAGTTCTGCCACTTAAGAGAATTTTAAACAAATATCAAAGCAGTTTTCTCTATTTGTAAACTTTAAAAATAATAATCAGCTAAAATATCTTAAAATGCAATTGTATTGTTACAGGAAATTATGGATATTTATATAACATTAATGTCTAGTGCTTGTGACCTCGGATGGCAGCCACAGGTTTCAGGGACCTTTCAGGGTGACAGTACACATTCTATTGAGAATCAGCACAAACTCAATGGCAGTTTAAATAGTTTCTTTTCTTATAATGCTTTATCAGAGCTATTCAGTTGGTAATTTTTTAATCTTGTTTGTTTTTGTTCATTTGTTTGATGATTTTTTACCTTATACATGCTTTGCATGTGTTCTACTGTTTTCTAGTTTGGTGCTTTCACAGGGTTTCTGTGTGAGTGAACATGTGTGTCCCTGCGTCTGTCTGTGTTTCTTGTGCTTTTAATTTCGGGTCTATTTTTTTTCCTGTTTCTTTGCTTGCTTGTTTTATCCCCTTCCTGTTTGTTTGTTTGTTTACTATTATTTTTAGATGCCTGTTTGTTTCCTAATGAGACAGGGCAAGGGTGTGGATTTGATGGGAGGGGAGGTAAGGAGGATTTGGGAAGGGTTGGAGGAGGAGAACTATAATCAGTATATATTGTATGAAAAAAATCTATTTTCAATATTTAAAAAAAAGAATCACACATAGAATCTTGTAGGGACCCTCAAGATTTTTATTTCTGTACTTACTAGTTAAAAATAGAAAAAGTGAATGAACTACAGAACACACATCTACTACTACACACACATCTACTACTACACACACACATCTACTATTATACACACACACACACACACACACACACACACACATCTATTACTACTACTACTACTACTCCTTTTAGCCTTAAGTATGCATTCACTTTCTCTTTCTAAATAATTCTTACTTGCTTTATCAAAGAAAGAAAAGCAAGTGGTTGTTTCCTTATGGATGTTTCTCCTAAGTTGTTGGCCTTTTAGATTGTCACTTCCAAGAGCAGGAAGACATGACTTACTATGCTCACAGTGGGAGAAACAGATGATCCCTTTACAAGAGTAATACAATGAAATCCCTCCCTGGTTCCCTCTTTGCATTGTTAAGCCTTTCCTCTTGTCTGGTATGAAGAGTAACCCCACTCCTTGTGTCTTTTGAGATTGCCTGCAAGTAACCCTTAGTGGTATCTTCCAAAACCCTGACTACTAAGAAGTGGGGGAACCTTCCATTAAGTACTTAATAAGGAATTCATGCTACCTTCACTATTCTCAGGCTTCCTCCCCATAAGGCCGAACTCAGTGCTATTACAAGAACATAAATGTTTGGAGCCAGCTTCTAGAACACAAAGAGGACGTCCATTTTTAAATTATTTATTTAGTTGTGCTATTGGAGCCAACCTTCTCTTCTGTCAGCTCATCGGCTAGCTAGCAGTCATCTGCTGGGAAGCACTGGCAGTGACTACATGGGAAGGCTGACCTTCGGGAAGGGCCGGGGGTGGGCAGGCTTGATTGGTTAATGGCTGCCAGTTTCCTCAGTGCTATGGTTTACAGGAGTCCCACGAAGTATAAACCCTGCCAAGACTTTAGACTTCATTACTTCCCTGTCCTCGACAAGTACAATTTAATTGAACATTAAGCAATTTGATCTCTTTCACCTAATAAATCGAGCAAATTCAATAAACATAAATCCCGCTAATGATGGAGCTGACCCTGATGGAGCTGAGCTCATCGCCGTGCATGGTTATGACTCTCCCTGGAATTTGAACCACAGATGCTTATGACCGATGAGCAAAGTCCTTACCTGATGCTCAGGGCCTGGGGACTGTGTTGAACAATTTTCCTAGGGTGTCATAAGAGCAGCTGCAAACAGACCAGGTTTGGCAGACAGAGCACTTCCACCCAAAACTCTCTGCTGGTGTTAGACATGCGCTATAAGCTGGAGCTCTCTGATGAGAAATAGAACAGGGCTGGTCAGTTCTCTCTTGGGTGGTTCTGAGAGGAAACTATATGCAAGAGTGTGCTGTGTGTGTGTGTGGCTCACCATAGCTCCAGGGTGCATTCTTGCTGACTTAACCTTTTTCCACCTTTTCTCTGCAGTAGGCAAGGGTGTAAGTACTTCAGTGCTAACCTAATGCCTCCTTGTCTGTCTGGTTGTCTGTCTGGTTGTCTGGTTGGTTGTTTGGTTTGGTTTCAGGGTTGGTGTTGAGCCCAGGGTAGCCTGGAGCTCTGATCCTCTTGCCTTTGCCTCTAGAATGTTGGGATTACAGACATGTGTCCTCACATCCAAGTCATAAGCTGTTTTCTGTCAGTGGTACTCCGACCTTACCCCTCTGAGAGACCTTTTTCTCTTCATTTGCTGCTCACGTATGGAGTGAGATGCAAAGTTTCTCATTTCGCCTTCCCTTGCTTGCTCCTGAACACCACCCTGTTCATCCAATTTTGGCCAAGTTCATGCTATCCTCAGGCTATGATTGTATAAATTAAGGAAGCAACAATCGAAGCACTTTTGATACAGCTAAGCAAAGAGTGACACAAATCTTGGTCCAGAGACAGAGGAACTTAAATTCGAGGAAATAGGTGCAGACCAGGAGCTAAAAAGAGAAGAAATGGGGACAAGGACCCAAGTGTATTGAGCCTGTTGACTCTAGGCCTTTTATACAGTGTGTGTGTGTGTGTGTGTGTGTGTGTGTGTGTATGTCTATGTCTGTGTTTTGTGCCTGATTGTGTATATGTTGCATTTGTGTTGTATATGTGTCATTTGTGTATTGTGGTGTGTGTGTTGTGCCTATTTGTGGTATGTTGTGGATGTGTTATGTGTGTGGTTGTTATATGGTGTATTTTTGTGTGTGTATGAGTCTGATTATGTGGTGTGTCTGTGTGTCTGTGTATGTCATGTGTGTAGTTGTTTTTGTTGTGTGTGTGTGTGCATCTGTATGTGATGTATGTGAATCTACGTTCCTCTCATAGTTCCATACCTTCTAACTTCCTAGAAGGAGGCTGATTGTCTGCTCTCCTCTGGGCAAGAGATTATTCTCGGAAAAAAGACAGACATGCAGTGCAGTACAGGCCTTCTAAGTCTTACTGATGTACTACTTAAGTAGCCTTACTAAGGCCTTTCTGTCCCCTTCCTTCACTGCCGCAGCCTAAAGAAGGAAATAGTTTTTGCCCATTTCACTTAAGGACAAGTTTCCATTCAACTGCAGACTGAGCAGTCACCCTGGCAAATGCCTCCGGCAAGTCCCTCCTTTACCTCCCTATACCATCATCAACTAATGGTGCCTGTTTAACCTGTAGGGAAAAAACACCTGGTAGAGAAACCTGCATGAAATGTGACCCCTGTACATACTACAGCAGACCTGGGCCTTGCTCGTCCTACATAGATGTAGTTCACATTTCGTTGCTCCGTGGGTTCGGCTCTGGTGTGTGAAAACCCAAGCCCAGCCTCTGCTTCATGTCAAAAGGCTGACTTTAGTCTGCCTCAGACAACAAAGCCTTCACCTCCCGGTTTCTCATATGCCAGAGTGGCACAGTGACATGTGACTGTCCAGACCAGCCCCACAGATGTGTCTGTCATCAAAAACAGAGATTTCCTGCCAGGATGTAGTAATGTGCTTCCCATTGCTTCTGACAGCAGGGGTCCCAGACCCACTGGCTCCAGGGGGGGGGTACTTTTAAAAAAAATTTTTTTTCCATTTAAAGTAGGAATCAAAAGCAGGACCATCTGCCGTGTGAATCTGCCACGCCAGGAAAATTAGTGTGATCAATGGCCTGGATCTGTTTAGTGCACTTCGTGGTGGTGGCCCATGCCACTCCATGTGTCCCTGACATGCTTTGATCTAGAGCTATGCATTTGTGTTGGGGAGGTGGGGAATGCCGTGGGTAGGGGACAGTTGTGGAGGTGTGACTGTTTCCATTAGCGATTCATTTCACATTTGTGTTTGGATAGATCCCCAGATGGAAACATTCATGGGGGCGGTGGGGGGGGGGGGAGGCCGGTGTCTCAGAAAGGAGGGCTCTCGGGATCTGCTCAGCCGTCGTCGCTCTGCATCTAGCACCTGACAAGTAGATGATTAATTGTCATTGGTGTGCATGAGAAGAGGAAGCTTTGGAAAGCAAAGAGACTTGAAGGACCAAGTATGTTGTGCTTGTGTTCGCGGTGAGCTGGAGGAAGAGGCAGCCAAGGTTCCCTGGGCTCTCCTGGGAAGCTGTGGAAAGAGTTCAGGGATCTGCTCTTCTTGGCCTCTGTACTGCAGCCATCCCTGATTCACTGATGTCCCCCTAAGCTAGACTCCGACATTTAGCCAGACCTAAGGCTAACCACAACCAAGCACCTCCAAGCTAGAGTGGGTTTCTCTCAGGGCTTGGGATACTCAGAGACCAGGACATGCTAGAAATGTATCCTCCTCACATTCTGAGGAAGGCACCTTACCTATGCCTCGTTGTAATGTTCTGAGCTATCCCTTGGACACCATGGAAAGATGTCATGTTTGGTTGGATAATTATTCTTTCTCTAGAATGTGAGTTTGGTTAATCTGCTGCTGCTGGCGAACGTGCTATTTCTGTGGAATGTGGTGGTACACACCTTTGATTCCAGCGTCGGGAGGCAGAGGCAAGCGGATCTCTGTGGGTCTGAGGCCAGCCCGGTCTGCACTGTGAGTTGCAAGGCAGCCAGGGCTACATGGTGAAACCTGTGGATCAAAAATAAAGTACTATTGTTCACAATTTATCAGACATAAGCACATTTGCCAAGGCAATTGCCAGTTGTATGCCTTGTTGGAGAATGTTCATGAACTTCTTTTTTTCCCCTCTATCCAGTTTCTTCCATCTATATAAAAATCTCCAGATAATCTTCAAAAGGGAATCAGCAAATGCCTGAAATTTGTTCTTCCGTCTTCCTCGATTGACTGCATCCCTTTTTGCCCATGGATCACCTTCGGTTCAGACATTTAGATTTATATGTCACGTTCAATACTTCAAATATAGAGATCTTCCATGGAGCCTTCTGGATTTCTCTTAAGAGAAAGTAAAGAAGACTAGCTTCCATAATCTTGGAGCTTCCTACTTTATAAGCAAATCTATAACATTACTTCACTTTTCACAGGTCACTAACATATGAAGATGAGATAAGAATTACCCCTGTGGAGGAGCTGGAGAGATGGCTCAGAGGTTAAGAGCACTGACTAATCTTGCAGAGGACCCAGGTTTAATTCCCAGCATCCATATACTGGCTCATAGCTGCCTGTAACTCCTGTTCGAGGGGATCCGATTACCTCTTCTGGCCTCCATGGGGACTCGGCACACACATGGCAAGCAGACATCCATGCAGGCCAAACGTTCAGACAATAAAAATAAATAGAGATTTTTTTTTTTTTAAGAGTAACTCCTACGTGACAGATGTAGAAACTGAGACTTGCCCAACATTGCTAAACAGGAAAGTAAACAACACAACCAAGACTCTAGCATGGGCCTCCAAAGCCCACATTCTTCCCATTTCCCCACACTCACGTCTCCCTTGACCCTGGCCAAGGATCAGAGATGATGTGGAAGATGGGAAGATGGGAGGCACAGCAGACATGGACCAGTGCAGACCTGTTCTTGTTCCCCAGAAAGATGACCGTGCCCTTGTGTTGATCACAGGCACGCATCTTCAGCTACAAGACAGAGCATGGGACACAGAAATGCTATTTTGACATCTAACCAAAACTGCTTAGCGTGCAATGCGTGACAGACAGGGAGCTACAAGGACAGTAGAGCCTAGAATCCTGAGTGACCATGCCTGGAAGGAGAAGTGGAGGGAAAGATGAAGCAGATCTTAAAACTACCCATCCCCATCTCTCCCTGCTACCTTCTCTCCAGCTTGGATCAAGTCTGGAAACTTCTTTAGGAACCACTTAGCAGTGTTTGGCCATAATTTAGTTTCACTTGTCTGTACCTTGATTAGGTCTTTAAAATTAATCCAAAATACTTTTTCCCCCCATAACGTAATTCATTTACATCTGCATAGCTGTTGTTCAAGCGCAGCTCCTGCTGTTTTTGGACACCTGCTGCCCATCCTTTTCCCTCCCAGCTGAGGTCTCTCTTTTGACCTTGACAGAAGGTGAATGCTTCCAATAGTCACCTCACAGCTTTGTGGAGGAGAGCCCAGGCTTGAAGCCAAACAACACGGGCCAGGCCCTTCTGTGCCCCTTGGCATCCTTCAACCTCAAGTCTCAGTCGGGCTCCCCAACAGCTGACAGGTGTCCCAGAGGAGAATACTCAGCCATTTCTGGGTTATGTCTTCCAAACTGAGCATATGAATTGATTCATGTGTAATAGCCACACTTAATCATACTGTGGCTGCTTGGCTATAAAATATTGAAGGATGTCCTCCCTTTGAGATGTACAGCATATATATATATAAATAAATAAAAATCAGGAGAGATGACCTCACCTCTTACAGCTTGCAAACATTTGAACAATTCTGGTCTCAAAGGGAAGCCCTTCATGCTTTTCAAACGTTAATAATGCAGTACTGGACAATGGTTCATGCTCTATTTGAAGCTGGTTTTTCTTTTTTTTCTTTTTTTTTTTTTTTTGTCTGTTTGTTTTTTGTTTGTTCTTTGTTTTTGAGTCAAGAGTTTTTGTTTTCGGCTCTGTTATTTCCTTAATGAAATTAATATTTCATTTCACAGAATGGCTTCATGCAAAAGTGTTGGGAGCGTCTGGGGTCTGGATGTTGTTTCTCCGTGAGGAGAGGGGTTGGGGGCCATGGGATTGCTGCCCTATCTCGTGCCTCGGTGTGTTCTAAGGGCTCACTGTTTTCTCTGGCTCTAGTCTCAGAGTGTGTGGGCTTTGACTTCTTCACCCTCGGTTGAGGGTTGAAAGCCAGCCTTTACAGGTCACACTAGCCATTTCCTTAGAGTTATTTATTTAGAGAAAGGGTGAGTGGATGTGGGCTACAGAGCACGTTTAGGGGAGCCTGAGGACAACTTGCAGGAGTAAGTTCTCCCCTTCCACCGTGTGGATCCCAGTATTTCACTTAGGTCATCAGGCTTGGTGGATGGCGCTTTTAGTAGCTGAGCCATCTTGCCAGACAGTATTGCCCTTTAGTTGTATATAGGAGGAAACAATCGAAAGCCTTTGATCAAGTGTTGCCATGGGGGGGGGGGGGGGGATTGTCTACCTAGTAGGGGGAGCCTCGTGCCTGGTTGCCTCTAAGTCATCCTGGTAGAGCAGTTGATCTCTGGGAAGCTCAGACTTTTCACCAACTGCTAGTTACTATGCTTGGGGAATGCATTTTCTGTAATTCATACATTCAGCCCGTAAAGCATTTCTCTCTAGACTTTCTGAACAATGACTATTAAGTGTAGGAAAGAGCCTGAGATCGTGGCATGCATTTAAATTGCAGCTACAGCCAATTAATTACTGGAGGGAATAGAGGCAGGAGGGATGTGAGCTACCTGGTTGAGGGTGGAGAGGAGAGACCACGAGTGGACAGAGGAGAAGCTGCTCTGTAGCCTGCTTGCTCATGGGGCTTTAGAACTGGTGCTGCTGGGTACCAGCTGAGATGTGACCTTTCTGCTTTTGTGTCTGCACCCACCCACCGTGTGTCTGCATCATCGGTAAAATGGGGGTAATAGCAAAGTCTCTCAGAATGGCAAATGTTTTAGTGAATTGGGTGCTGCTGAAATGCTTACAACAGCACAGAGCAAGCAGCGCACGGTCATAAGTGTCTTGGGGCTATGCTACCGCTACCACTAAGCTCATCCTTGTTTGATGTCCATCATGGTCCTTCCTGTTCATGGGGCCTGGAGAATTCTGCAGTGTTTGACAGTTAGAGGAACAGCTGCTGGATTCAAGCTGGGAGTTCACAGATGCTGTTGTATCATGTTAGGAATGCCAGCGATCCATTTTTCCTGTTCCTACGGACATGTGCTTTGCACTTACAACACGGACTACTTATTTCTTATATTTTTTTATGATAATACACATTAGGGTTGGATAAAGCAACTCTTTTGATGTATTCTAAGATGGCTTGCCCCCCACCTCTGTGAGTGTTTGTGTGTGTGTGTGTGTGTGTGTGTGTGTGTGTGTGTGTGTGTGTGTTCTGGAATTTGCAAATGGTATCATCAGCTCCTTTAGGTCATTGTTTACTCTTTAAGCTCTATCCCAGTATTTAGTGTGTGCATGTGCCCACCTCCCATAGAGGAATGGTCAGGCACATTGGAGATGCTGCTGAACGGTATGTGTCATGCCTGGATCACTGCTCTGAGATGTGTGCATGTCTAATGTAACCCAGCAGTGTCCTTTCCCTCTCAGATGACTATGCCCAGCTGTGCAACATCCCTGTGACTGGGCGGCGGCGGCCGTACGGACGGGATGCATTGGTGGACTTCAGCGAACAGTATGGCCCAGAAACAGACCCTTACTTCATCCAGGATCGTAAGTACATACATGCAGTCATGTTAAGCTAAGCTAGGATCAAGAGGACTCAGTGTTTTCAAAATATGACCTGTGGGAAATTGTTCCGAATGCAGATCTTTGGGTCTTGGTCTAAACCTACCCAACAGAATGTCTGGGTGGACCCAGCAGGCTGGTTTTATAATCTCTTTGGTTTATGTAGCTTCCTGATCTGGGTAAGAATCACGGGATTCCAAGATTAGTATTGCATAGAGGACTATTATATTCCTACACTAGGAATATAATATATATTATATTATATATATATATTCCTACACTAGGAATATAATAGTCTATTTATTTTCCTATAAAGGACTATTTATTTTCCTATAAAGTGATGAAAATGATCTTATTGTTAAAAGTGCTACAGCTCAATCATATCTTTTCCTATTAAGTCATGGTCTAGTTCCATTTCCCTACAAGATGACAAAGGTTCAGCACACCGAGTTGATCTTTACAAGGATTTTAGAGTGGATGGTCAAAAAAAAAGAAAAGTACCTTCTTGGTCAGAAATGGATTTTTAGAATCCATTTGTGAGGGAATTTATTAAGTAAGAAATGATGGGTGCCAGCTTTTTCTGGATTTGTGAGCAGAGCTCTCATGGGGGAGGCAAGAGGGAAAAATAATGTCCCTTCCAGAAATGACATTCCCCCACAACCTTTAGACAGAGGGTCCGGTGTGAAGAAAGCACACATGGAAACTGTTTCCACAGGAGAGACATCCTGCTTTTAAATAGGGGAGAGCAAGGTTTGAAAACACAGCAGTTCAGGATGAAAGATGGCAGCTGGCTGGCTGGGGTCTAGGCTGCAGAGTAATAGCGAGAGGGAAGCTAATTCAGGGACCGTTCTCATCTCACAAGGGATGTGCCCCACTTGGGCAGCTGTACCACATCCCCACACACTGGAGCCTCATGGAATCATGGACTCTGAGGCTAAGATTTTAGAGCTGCATCATAGTTATCAAATACTATGGAGTCTTTTCTTCTTCTGGGCCCTGCCATCTATTTCCAGAGGCCACCATTTGGTAGTAGCCTTGGAGTAGCACCTAGAAATTTATAGGTGTTTGGTTTCAACACCATCTGATAGGTTATTTCTCTGCCACTGATGAAGTGAGCCAATTCAAGCCAGATTAGATTAGATTAAAGGCAGGTTTATTGGGAAGCTGCTCTTGGGATCATTCACTGGCCCCAAAGATTGAGGGCTGGACAGTTCAAGGTTGAGGGCAAGGTATGCCAGGTAGGGACTGAGGGATGCTGGGAGAACCTGGAGACCAGGTCTGTTTTAATATGTAAAATATGCACCTTGTCCCCCCAGTGTGTCTGGGGTCATTTCCACTGAGCCAAAGGGGCTTTTCCTTCTTCCCTTATGTATAGGGAGGGCGGATACTCCTCTTATCCTCTGCCCTTTGAGCTCTTTGGTGGAATCTAATTCTCCAATGATACAAGTGCTAATGAACGAGAGAGAGAAAGCACAAAGTTTGAGAGTTCACGGCCTAAGAATGAAGTTTAAAGAAATGGCCAGTAAATACTGCTTTGAGGCTTTTAGATACTGAACAATAAATCTGTGAATAAATGAGGACAAAGGAATCTCTAATATTATGGTAGGGTAAGTTCTGTTGACCCCCCTGAGAAACGTATGGGTGGGAAGCAGGAGAATGGCAAAAGGTTCCTGGAAGGTAAGGGTTCCTCCCAAGAACGTATTCACTCGACTTTGCTGCCGCCCCACTTACAAGCTTCCCCGTCTAAGGCTTTTTTTCCAGCTTGAGTGTGTGAAGGCCTTCGGTCCCTGGAAAATCTTGGTAGGACTAGGACAAGAGGTACCATGTTCAGACATAAACTGTTCCTCAAGTGGCTTTGACTTGACAGAGTCAGTACCCCAGTTGGAGCAATCTGAGACGACACACCCTTGATGACTCTTTCAAAAGTTGCCGTGTTCTGATCATCCAGCAGAATTAAGAATGCCCCACTTCTGCCATTCCAGAGAGCTTGGTCATCACATACATATATGATCCCTCTCCAAGGTCAATATAATACAGTTCTAGAAGGTTCCTGTTGTCCTCTCCCCCCCGCCCACCGTCTTTCCAAGAATAACTACTCTCACATTCCTAAGACCTGTGCTTAGTCTTGCTTTTTACCAACAAGAAATGACCCCGACTCACTTCACGAAATGGGCCTGAGTACATCCATAACCCCAAGACGATGATCACATCATATTACAGAGAAGGTTATAGATCAGTAAGCCTTCTCCTTAAAATGAAAAGGGGAGAAATAGCAAGATCCAACAAAAGCCCACAAATCCAGCAACAGTGGGTAAGTCTCTATGCAACCCTGACCCTGCCCAGCTCTCGCATAGCCTCTGCTGCATGGCAGTTCACATTCCACGACTTTCCATGCTGAACGCTCCTGAAGCTCTTTTCAATGCCAACGCAACTCTGAGGTGCCTTTCAATTCACAAACGTCATCACACACAGTGGTGTCACACTAGGCTTCTATTTAGCAACATAGAGAGTTGGCATGTGGGTTTTGATCTCCGGATTTGATTCCACAAAGGCCTTTAAACAGCCTACATGGCAGAAACTTCTCCCTGGCCCTGCCTACACTCTGACTGGTAGCAAGGGCTCTGGCCCTGCTGCAGAAGGGACCACGCTGAATGGCTAGTGACGGGTGAATGGCCAGTGATGGCAGAGAGTCTAAGTGAGAGCTCTCATTGCCTTCATGGTTTGTGGTCTCCGTTACCTTCAGTTTGAGCAGTATTACCAAACTGGAATTCATTAGTGCAGAGACCACTCTATGTTTTTCTGAAAGGCTAGATGTTGTAGAAATTATTTAATCCCAACCTGGGGTTTCTACCCCTCCTTTGACCCTTTAGTTCCTGGATAAAAGACACACACGTCCTTTATATTTACAATAAGCCTTAAACAGCACAAGAGCTGGGTAGATACCTACCCTTTAGCTATTAGAATTTACTTTCCTATTGATAACCTCAAATTATTAATTACTACTTACTGTGTTTCTTCTGGGCTGCTCTTAACTTCAGTTGGCAAACACTCAGGGCCACGTTTTTATCACTCTCCTAACCTATGATGGCTTCTTCTCCCTCTTGCACCTTCTTTTCCTTGTGGTCCTCCTGCAACCCCAAGCCCAGGAAACCCAAACCCCACCTAGGTCTCTTCTGTCCAGCTATTAGCTGTTGGCATCTTTATTTACCAATCAGAAATAAGGTCACTCTGTAGTCTCTGGGGCAACCAGTCTTGGAGGCCTAATATTAGCATTAGAATACAAGCAGCTTCAGGCCAGCCCACTACAGCTAGATATGGTAATGTTTTTGACTTTGCAGGTGACTTTGTGGTCTATGTTGCAGCCACTAAGCTCTGCCATGGCATCACAAAAACAGCCACAGGGGGTTCTGGCAGCTACTGGATGTTGTTGTGTTCATTTATACAAACAAGTACCAGGTCAGACTTGGAGCAGGGGCTTGAGAATCCAGAAGTGTCTCTGGCACTCCCTAGAGATTCCTGGGTTGGAGGAGGCTCCTAGGAATCCATTTTGGTGGCCTTAGCTGAGATACATAACAGTGGGGATACAGACAGGAGGAGGCCACCTCCTATGGCTAGGTAGGATTCCCAGTGAAGGCATGAGGATACCAAAAAACTTTCCACCCAAAATTTGTCCTGTCTAAAAGAAATGCAGGGATGGAGTGGAGACTTAGGGAAAGGCCAACTAATAACCGGCCCAATTTGAGACCCATCCTGTGGCCAAGCAACATCAATGATGTTCTGTTATGCTGGCAAATAGGAGTCTAGCATAACTGTCTTCTGAGAGACTCCACCCAGAAAAAGAAAGTCCAGAAGTATGTTAAAGAGGTCTTGAGTTCCAGTTGTTAATGGCACATGTTAATTCCTATAACAAAATGTAATCTTGCTAATTATAAAGTTGAAATTTTTTGGCTGTGATACACTGGATTTGAAAATGCTTTGATTTCCACTAGTCTGTATTTCTCAAATCAGCTTTCTGTGTCTGCTATTTCTCGATGGCCTGTTTCTTTCTCTCTATAAATTTTGGGAAGGGGACCTCATGGATGTGTTAATTTTTTAAAGCGGGTGTTTTAGTGGGCTCCTATGCAAATGAAGACTTCCTGGGCCTGCATAGCAACAATATTTTGCTGCCCCCTGCAGTTCTATTGGAGAATCACCTGAGAGGCCCAGTAATTCCCCTTTGTAGAGAGAAGATAAACTGTGACAGTGTACTTAGGGGATTATGTATTAATATTTACAACTTCCCTCTCTGGGAAGACAGCTCAGCACTTTCAGGGCTGGCCACGTTGTTTTTATGGTGTTAAAACTCTAGATGTCTCATATGGTTTCAGAGCTTGTATCTAAACTATAAAAAGAGCCAAACAAGAACTTCTTTGTTTTATTTCTTTATTCTAAACACAAGTCTGATGTACCTTCCCATTTATCAAGACATTTGGAATCCCTTCAATGGACTTTATCCTTTGGGCTCTTGTGGAAGGCCCTGTGGGAAGCCAGAGTAAATAGAACTCACAGGGCGTGACCAGCCTGGCTCTTCTTTGGTTCTACAATTCTCAAATGCACGTCTTCCAACCTGGAGCCCTCTTAGAAAATACCTACAGAATCCTGATCAGGAAGTTCACCGATCCAATCCCAGAAGGCTTTCTGACATCTGCCCTGCTGGAAATTCATGTAAAACATTCAAAAAGTTCCACATTTCCTAATTTGAAAGAAAAAACTCAAGCCCAGGCTTGCTTTCTCATGTTATGCGGTATTATTATAAAGCATTGGAATTCAAAGAGAGGACTGGTTCATATAAAAAAAAAAAAACTGCATCGTTTTATGCTTAACACTGGGTACAGGTATACTTGATAGCAAATTCTAAAGCTAACATTAAAGTATCTAAAACAGATAAATAAAATAAACCAGATCTATAATAATAATAATTATTATTATTAATAACAATAATAATAATTAATAATAATAATAATAATAATAGTAATTCAGTTTTCATCAGGGTAGGAAGGCGAACACATCTAACCCGGCTTCTGCCTTTGCCTCTGTAGGCTTTTTAAACAGTTTTGAGGAGCTACAGGCTGAGGAGTGTGGCATCCTCAATGGTTGTGAAAACGGCCGCTGTGTGAGGGTCCAGGAAGGATACACTTGTGATTGCTTTGATGGATATCACCTGGATATGGCCAAGATGACCTGTGTCGGTAAGAATGAGAGTGTCCGTTGAAAGACTCTTTTCCTTGGCGTCCCCTGTGACAGGCTCTGGTCAGCTGAGTATGTGTCAGATAGGTGGGTTGGGTTGTGGTTTGGGTAGATGAATAAAGTTCTGGAAATATGCGTTAAGTGTTATAATGCTTCGTGCCACATGACTCTACACAAAAATAGTCAGGGTAGTCAATGGTGTAGTCTATATCTCTTTAATATAGCTAGAACCCATAGTTATCACCTCATATAAGAAGCCTAAGTGTCATATTTTCCTCACAGTCAGAGAGTGAACCCCAGGGCTTTGTGCCTGCTACTCAAGAACTGTACTGTGAATGACGCTCTACCTCCAGCCCCACCCCTAAAAGGCCAGAATGTCTCAAGTAATTATTTTGACTTCTAAATTTAAATTTTGACAGTTCGGTAATGACTCCTCTGAGTATGTGAGACAAATATAAAAGACTGAAGGCAACTAGAAAATAAACAGCTTTCCTAGCAGTTAATTTGGATAAAAATCTTTTTTTTAAAAAAAAATCATCATTCACACTGAAGCTTGGGTATATTAAATATCAAGCCGACAAATGTTGACATTGTATTAAATAACAGGGCAATCCCAGATTCTCCCTGTTCATCTATTTTAATATGTATAAAGGCTTATCTTGCATGCTGAGAGAGGTAAAAATGAAACTGTCTGGTTTATGTAGCTAAGAACTGTGGATGGCACCCAGGCTGGCACCTGTGTGTCGCTGGTGAGTAACGTAACATTAAACACCATTGACCCGTGGTTTGGTTGATTGCAGATGTAAATGAATGCAGCGAGCTGAATAACCGGATGTCTCTCTGCAAGAACGCCAAGTGCATTAACACCGAAGGCTCCTACAAATGCTTGTGTCTGCCAGGCTACATACCATCCGACAAGCCCAACTACTGTACACCCCTGAACACCGCTTTGAATTTAGACAAAGACAGTGACCTGGAGTGAAAGAGAAGACGCTGCGTCACCTACGCCCATATACTCTGCACTGTGTAAAGGAAAAGGGAGAGATGTATACTTGAGACACTGCACCCAACCCAGAAGGTGGCAAAGACAGAGACAACTTGGAGTTGAGTGAACCCCCAAAGACAGTGAGCGTGTGGAGCAGGAACCTGATAGGTGCAACAGACCAAATGGACATTTCTTCAAAAACCCAGTATATATAGTCTGTTCATATGTAAAATTCAATGGAAAAGAGGCAGGACATGGCTGTCATTTTAAACAGAGGTTGTATTATTATCTTGTTTTGATTATTTTTTTTTTACTATTGCTTAAATTTGACTTTTAAATAGTGGTGGAAATGTTTTATATGATCCTTCTTTTTGCTGTGCAGATCCTCCACTACCGCTTTTTCTTCAGCGATAATCTCAAGTGAAAAATCATCTTTGATAAAATATTGTTAAACTGTATTGTAAGTAATATGACACAGGGTTGTGCTGTCCCTTGGTCCGGAGACTTTGAAAAACAAGTTGTCTGTCCTGTGGAGCAGGCAGTAATGGTTTAACTTTTATATACATTTGGAGGGGGTGGGGAAACACCTTTATTTTCGATGTATTACCAGATTGCCTGTCAATTGGATCCCTTACCTGGATGGAAATGGAAGAGCTTCTTAGCGTTTATTAATATTGTGATGTGTAAAGTCAACCCAGAAAAATTTAAAAACCTGAACATCCCCCCAAACATTTACCATTGTATGTTATAAGAAAATAAACTCACCATTTTTGTAGAAAAAAAAATAAAAAACTTGAGTGTGGAAGAAGTTGTCCCCTTCCCCATAACTGCTCCCCCAGCTCTGATCTCTTAACCACTGGTCCTCCATCACACTAGGCTTCTGTAAGTTAGGACTGGTTAGCCACTGTTACAGTTTGCTAATCTCCATCTTAAGTTCCATGCTGAAGTGCTGAATCCCTGTGCTTTAGGATGTGTGGGTTCTCTTTGGAGACAAGATCTCTAAGGACGAAATGAAAGTTACAGGAGACCAGTGGAGTGAACTGTAATCCAAGACTATGGGTGTCCTTAGGTGACAGGGAAGTACGGACATATGCAGAGAAAAGGCCACTTGAAGAGGGCTGGAAGGCGACCATCTTACAAAAGAGGGAGGCCTCAGAGGGAAGCCAGCTCTGCCACAGACTTTGACCCCTAGTCCAGAATTATGAGAAAATAAACTTCTGTTGTCAAGCCGCCTGTCTGTGATACTTTCTTATGGCCTTCCCAGACGACCAATACAGACTTGTATAACAGGGATAACGAACAAACAAGACCTTTCAAAGGCCCCGTCTCTGATCTCATATGGACCACCCCTCGCAACGATAGTGGCTTCACTACTGTGAAACTCACTGTGTCTCAGCAAACCCCAGGGAAAATCCCCCCAGTGAACACTTTCTTGAGAGGCCTTTGCCTCCTAATGCCTGTAGCAGGCAAAGTGATAACAACTTAAAGATGTCATAATGAAGGGCAGTACTGTCTCGGAGAACTCTGCCAGGTCACTTGGCCCCAAAGAGGAAGATGATCTTGGATTATCTGGGTATTATTACTATGTAATCACCAGGGGTGTCCTCGGAACCTTAAAAGTGGCCAGACAGAAAAAAAAAAAAGAAGTTATGGAAATGTGACATGCAAGAGGTCAGGTACAGCACTACAGTGTTTCTTGTCACCGCTGACTGGTAAAGGACACGAACCAAAGATGTAGACAGCTAGTGGAAGCCGGGCAAGACAAGGAGAGGGCTCTCCATAGACAATCTAGAAATGAGGATAGCACTGTCTATACCTGATACCTTGTTTCCAGTCTAGTGATCCTGTGTGAACCTTTCATCTATTGAACTGTGAGATAACTGGGTATTGTTTGATGTGGCTGAGTTTGTAGCAATAGAAAGTTGATGCGGTACTAAAGCTGCATAGAAACTTAAAGTCTGAACTAACGCAAAAGTTTCAGCTGATATTCACGTAGGAGAAATGGTTGGGTTCTGTCTCAAGAAAAGATGCTTGAGGGCTTGAGAGAGGGCTTGCGCAAGCGTAAGGACAGAAGTTTGATCCTCAGGCACAGTGATGTGTGCTTGTAATCCCACGGCTGGGTAGGAGGAGACAGGCAGATCCCTAGGGCTTGCTAGGCCACCTAGGCTAGCCACAGGGCAGGCTCCAGGCCAGTGAGAGAACCCGTCTTTAAACAAGGTGAACAAAACCAGGTGTGGTGGTGGCCCAAGCCTTTAATTCCAGCACTTGGGAGGCATAGGCAGGTGAATCTGTGTGAGTTCAAGGCCAGCCTGGTCTACAGAACAAGGTCGAGGATAGCCAGGACGGTTGCACAGAGAAACTGTGTCTCAAGAAAAAAGAAGAAGGAAGAGGAGGAGGAGGAGGAGGAGGAGGAGGAGGAGGAGAGCCAGGCGTGGTGGCGCATGCCTTTGATCCCAGCAATTGGGAGGCAGAGGCAGGTGAATTTCTGAGTTCGAGGCCAGCCTGGTCTACACAGTGAGTTCCAGGACAGCCAGGGCTACACAAGAAACCCTGTCTCAAAAAACCAAANAAAAGAAGAAGAAGAAGAAGAAGAAGAAGAAGAAGAAGAAGAAGAAGAAGAAGAAGAAGAAGAAGAAGAAGAAGAAGAAGAAGAAGAAGAAGAAAACAACAACAACAACAACACCCACTGAACTAAACATACCCAAGGTTGTTCTCTGGTTCTCATAGAGATGCACATATATTTATACCCACACACAAACATATCCATCTGTACACAAATATCACATACACTCGATTTTTAAAATTTATATTATAATCTCATAACAGTATTTTTCATACAAGCAGAGTAACCTCTGACTCTAAAATATGTTCTTCGTCCAAAAGTCTGATATGTTTGACTTAAAGTTTATAAATATAGTATTGAACCAATAGTATAAGAATTTAGTGTGGAAATCGGTGTTTGCAAACTACTTTGTGGAGACTCTGAGAACGGAATATTCTACTCTTAAACAGCATCATTGTTAGATTTAAGATGGCAGAATACAGATGCCCTGCACTCAACTCTTTAGCCAGAAGTAAAAAATATATATGAGAGTCTATTTGGAGAACACTGGAAATAAGGCTTCAGAACCTTCAAAGACCCAGAGACTCGAGAAAACAATAAAAAAGGGAAATAAAAATCCTCACATACTTATGGCTCACTTAGAAAAGAAACTTGAAATTTGTGCAATCATCTCACTTTGGGAAGGGAGTTTGCATTCTCTCCCAATGCACCCTACTGTGATAAAGCTAGGGCCTACCTTAAGAAGTGAGATCCGAAGCTGAGATTTCTCTGGGCTTCACAAACCTCTTCATATTTCCACCTCTGAGATTCCATGGCACTGGCATGGAGTTATGGCTCCTGTACAAACTCATCTTGGCCCAGCAGAATGACTATAGTCTAGTCCTCCTGGGTGCTCGGCAGGGTAGGAGACTAGTGTTTCCATATGGGGAAGGGTTAGGTCTAGGAGGTGGAGGAGCTTGCCCTCAGACCAAGGCCATGGTCAGCCATGGTTAGACTCATTTCCTGCTAGGACTGAAGGCCAGCACTCACAGTTCCCATCACCTGTCCCCCATTGGACTGTGCTCAGAGGCTTATGACTGACAAGGCAAGAAGGTAACATGGCGACCCAGAGCTTCTGCTCTAACTGAAGCAGAAGGCTGAAGGAGAGGTCTCCAAGTCTCGCTCCATATTACAGTGCACCAGCCAGGGAGAGCCATGAGCAGTGTTCCTCTGACCCACATACCTTCTTTTCCTGTTCATCTTCAGACAAGCGCAGCCCTCAGTGAAGTCACAGCTTGAAAAAACTTCCATGCCATCTGCCTCAGGGCATATGCTGCCAAAGGGAGCCACAAAAGGGATTTGCCCAGGCTTGACCATAATACCACACTTAGCAAAGCGCTTCATTGACGTTTCAGAGTTGCGGCTGCCATTTCTCCTTACTTGTTCATGTCAGCCAGCCCCATATATCGCCCGATAAGACTTTGACGGCAGCGTATGGTCAAGAAAATCTAGATAGGCTTGGATGAAATGGGATGAGATATTCTAAGCCCCAAAACCACAAAGACCGTGGTTGCCCTCTCCATAACACTAGCCTTCAGAAATGAAGTAGAAATAAAGTCATTTCAAGACAGGACAGGAGCGAGGGGACCTCATAAACAGCCGGCCAGCCTTTAATAAGATACTTAAGACAGTTCTAATCTAAATTTACTAGCATATAAATATCAAGTCCAAAGAAAATAAATCACACAAGAGAGAAACAGAAGAGCTAAATATTACCAGAGCATGAATCATCTTACTATAAAGATAAGGGAGAGAGGAAAACAGAAACGGGGGTGTTCAAAACAGGGGTTTTCAGGAGAAAAGCAAGAGAACACAGGAGTGAGCCCCCACCTATTAATACAACTTTTAAAATGAGGTAAAATTGCCAATTAAAAGACTAAACACACACACACACACACACACACACACACACACAAAGAAGCTCACCTCATTATTACTATGCACAGAGAGGAGATGGCGGGGTGAAGAGAGAGATTCTAAAAGCACAATGTAACAATGGGTCCTGAAGATTTAAAAAAGCAAGGATAGACCAAACTCAAAATTAGTAGAAGTGATAGATGTCAAATATCAGGACAAAAATAAACTAGACTGAAGAAATAAGTGAATCTATGTCCATCCAGCATGACAAGCTGATGTTTCCTTACATAGGGGTCACTGACATGAGCATTGCCCATATTATAGACACCTATACCACTTAGGAGGGGTCTCCTTTTCCCATACATTGTTCACCACTTCTATATCCTCAGGGAGAGAAAAGACATCGTACATCTCATGAATCTCACCAGTCTCCTCCACCTTTATAAAGGAATGTTAGTGGTCCCAATCTTCCTGTGGAATGACCCTTAAGTCCAACCAAAAAGCCATTGGGTATATTAATAACAATACCATTGCTGGTCCAGTGCAGTTATCTCACCTGGCATGCTGGTAGAATAGTATGAAGAGGGGGGGAACTTAATAAGGCGTTTGGTAACAAGCAGACTGCATGTAATCATATCTGGTTTCACAACAGCTAGGTCGTGGGCAGAGGGCAGAGTTCCACAACACCCCACCCCTTTCCTTGACTCTTACATTCTATCTGCTCTTCTGGGATACCCTCTGAACCTCACAGAAGATGATGTAGATATACGATTATTTTCTCTCATTTGGGCTGACCATTGGACCACCACGCCACAGTAATCATTATTCTCCACGGTTTGACTGGCTATGAGTTTCCACAGAAACCATTCTCCACTGCAAAAGGAAATTTTCCTCCCAACCCAATATGGACAATGGTAATACTTTGTGGACATACACACAACTGTTTAGAAAGAAACTTAATAGCCACATTGCATCCATGTAACAAAACAGTAGGAATTTGTCCCCATTGATGCCTTGGACCTTGGCAGTTACAGAGTTTTGTCCTGGATTGCAGTGCTAAACATGGCTTTCCCTCCTATGGAATGTGCTTCAAATCAAACCAAAAAACCATTGGATATATCGATAACAGTTGTGCCACTGCTGGTCCAGTGCAGTTATCTCGCCTGGCATGCTGGTAGAGTAGTATGAAAAGTGGGGGACTCAATAGGACATTTGGTAGCAAGCAGACTTCATAATGCCTTGTGGCATTCTGAAACCCAGCAGGTTATGTTGGTGGGAGAGAGAGCATCCAGCTCAGTCCCAGCTTAATTTCTTTACGTCCTGCAACCAAAGTGTGTGGCCTCTTCAGGAACAGAATTGTACTATCTATTATTAGTATTTCTAGCATGCAATAAACAGCACTGGCAATGGCCTGTATGGTTTTGGGGCCCTCAAGGACATTATGGGCCAACAACCTTTTTTTGCTTATTTATTCTGTTTGTATGAGTACACTGTAGCTGTCTTCAGATACATCAGAAGAGGGCATCAGATCCCATTCCAGATGGTTGTGAGCCATTATGTGGCTGCTGGAGTTTGAACTCAGGACCTCTGGAAGAACAATCAGTGCTCTTAAACGCTGAGGTATCTCTCTAGCCACAGCCGACAACTTTTAATGACATAATCTATCCATGGCACGAAATTCCAGCCAGAACCTTATAGCTTCTGGGAGTGACTTTTTCTAACCATGGAAGGTACCTTCCAGGTTTAAAATTCCTCATGGTTTTTAGAATCAGTTCCCCTTTTCTTCTTACGTGTTAACGTCTTTCTCAGACTGAGGAGCCTCCCTTCTTGGTTATGAGTCTGGCCTTTAGCGACTGAGGCTTCTCTCTAGCCCTTAAGGAGCACTCTTTAATCTTTAACTCTTTAATCTTTTAACATTCTTGTAGAACTGATCTGGTCAAGAAATATTCCCTCAGTCAGCTTTAATTTATTTAATGATGTCATACTTATTGCTGTCATTTAGTTTTCTTTCTCTTTCTTTCTTTCTTTCTTTCTTTCTTTCTTTCTTTCTTTCTTTCTTTCTTTCTTTCTTTCTTTCTTGTTGGTTGGTTGGTTTGGTTTTCAAGCCAGGGTTTCTCTGTATAGCCTTAGCTCTCCTGGAACTCACTCTGTAGCCCAGGCTGGCCTCAAACTCACAGAGATCTGCCTGCCTTCACCTCCCAAATGGTGGAATTAAAGGTATGTGCCAACACCAACTGGCTCACTATCATTTATAAAGGGCAGCTTTTCAGGTAGAATATTCTTGCCTAAGAGTCTTATCATTCATAGCTGTGAAGATCCATGTTCCTTTCTCCTACACTGTAAGGTTTCCACTCAGATGTATGCTGTCAGATGAATTGGAACAGCTTTATATATTGTATACTGTCTTTTATAGCCTGGAGAACCTTTTATTTATCATTGCCCTTTGAGATTCAATTGTAAAATGTGTAAGGTCACATTTTGTTGAGTTAAAATTTGCCGGTGACCTGAACCTGGCTGAATATGCACATCCTTACCTATGTTTGAGAAAAATTTCAGCGAAGTCCTGAAGACTGAACCCAGGGAATCCTGCATGCCAGACAAGTGTCCCATCGCTGAATTACATCCCTAAGCACTATCGTTTATTTGAATAAATCTAGCACCCCTCTGTAATTCTTAAGTTTTCTTGAGCCCCATAACTCAAGTACTTGCTCATTTAATACTCTTTCAACTTTCTCTTTCTTTCTTCCTCCTCCAACTGTATAGTTTAAAGATCTCATCTTCAAGGTCATTAATTTTTTTTCTTCTCTTTAATCTGTCCCACTATAACTAACTTTCATTATGTTTTAATTGGGTGTAGTTTTCTTTTGAAGAATTTGAATCTTTTTTTTTTGCTTCCATCTATTGAAATACTTCTATGTATTTTAAACTTAATGAGTTCCCTTAAAGTTGCTGTTTTAAAGTCTCTGAGAACTTGTACGTACTGATCACCCTCTAGTCAGTTTCTGGCCCCTTCTAAGGTGAGGTCATGGTTTCCTGAAAGTTCTTGATGCTTGTTGCTGGGCAACATCATCTGGTCCAGATAGCTTAATCTGCCTTTGTTCCCTCCTTTACCAAAGCCCTAAGCCAAATGTTGCTCTTCTCCAAGCCCATAGTCATGCTATTTCAACACTGTGTAGTGTCCAGGTCCAGATTTTCTGAGAGTCTACTGCAGGTATATTGTCAGTATTTCAGTACTAGGGGAAAAATCAAACCCAAGTTTGTTCCCACTTCACTGTTAGTGTCCTGTTCAGAAAACAAACCAACCAACCACCACAGCCAACCCCCAGATAATGTCTATGTGAAGTGGTCTGCCTCCTTATGGCCGCTCCTTAGGGTTACATGAGACCTAAAGCCTTATCCACGGTTCCTGGCTGTCGGGGCTCTGACTAGCTTTGACCATTTATTTATCATGGATTAACCATCTCCAAGTTCTTATGCCATAATTGTGTTACCAAAGCCACCAAATTGTTCCGTATCCTGAGCCCACATCCTACCTAAGATCAGAATAGCACTTAGCAAGGACCAAGACATACACTGATACGGCTTTCTTTTTATTTATTTATTTATTTATTTATTTATTTATTTATTTATTTATTTATTTATTTATTATATTTAAGTACACTGTAGTTGTCTTCAGACACTCCAGAAGAGGGCATCAGATCTTGTTACGGATGGTTGGGAGCCACCATGTGGTTGCTGGGATTTGAACTCCGGACCTTCGGAAGAGCAGTCGGGTGCTCTTACCTACTGAGCCATCTCACCAACCCCCTGATACGGCTTTCTGTTGCTTGGGTAACCTCATGCCTAGGACCACTGAAACACTCCAGTTGGAATAGAAGTCGGAGAGACTGTAGTTTCTTGTGTTCTGGAGGGTCCATCCACAGGCAGGATTCAGGATCAGGCTGTGAGGATTCAGTGTGATGCTTCGTTAGCCCAGCGCAGAGTCCCATGGCAAAGTCTGTTCCAACTGGGGTGGTCATCTGTGGCCACTGCACTCATGAACTCACTGTAGCTATGGTCACCTGTACAAAACCTGCAGAAGACTGGGCTCAACATTTTGTCATGGGATTGGGGAGGGCTCACAAGATACCATCCTGCCATCACTGAGAGACTATTAACAGTTCATGGTGACTGGGAGAAGGGGTGTTACTGTCCTCAATGGGATAGCCCCGGTTCTAATAACCTCCCACTATGTTCATGCAAGCAACACTAATTAAACACACATGAAAAGACATGAAGTGGGGGAAGGGCATGTACTTTGGGGAGAAGAATGGTTTCAGCAGGAGTAGGGATGACCAAGTGTAATGAAGCATGCACATGACTAACATCCTTCCTATACATCTATGTCAAAGAATAAGAAAGTAAGAAAACGGTAAAACAGAGACGCAAGAGATTTAGACTCACTAAACCAACCCTGTGTAAAAAGAACAAAGCCGAAGGCATCACAATCTTTGATGTGAAGACTGACTACAGAGACGCAGTCACCAACACCACATGGTGTCACAACAGACTCGCAGACCATGAAGCAGAGTAGAAATCACGGAAATAAATCCACACACACGGAGCCAACTGATTCACCTCAGAGGCACAGGCAGCACACACTTGTGAAAGCCTCTTCAGTAAATGTGCTATGTATGAAAAGATATCCATGTGTCAAAGTGATGACCTCTATAACCTACCCTGTGAGAAAACGGATTCAAAATGTATCAAAGTCCCCAATTTAAGACCTGGAACTAGTAGAAGAAAATGTGTTGGAAACACTTCAAGAAATTGGCCAATGCAATGCTTATTCTGGATATCAGAAACAGAATTAAAAATACAGAAACATGAACCCCGCAAAGAAACAGCTGATAGAGTGGAGCCAACCTGACACGGGAGGAGATATTTGCCAACTGTTCCCCTGACAGAACAAACGAACAACTTAAAAGCCTTACCAAGAAAATAAATACTCTGGTTTAAGATGGGCAGACAACCTGAATAGACTCATTAGTGATCCAGACTCTGCCTAGAGTGAATTATACTCTTAATTGAAATGTTTGCCTCCTGTAGATGACATTTGGGACTACAAGGGGAATAAATGAAGCCATTCCTTTTGGGGTCAGGAAAATGTAACCAAAGTACTCACGCAAGTTAGCAACCCATGTGCATCCCTTGAATGGAAGGCATCTGGGCTTTGCTGGGGAGGACCAGCAATGGGACTCTGTACCACGTTTACATGACTGCATCACCACTGGATGGCAGTATGAATCCTCAGGTTTCCTTCTATTCTCTTTTCAAGCTAACTTGACCTTTTGTCTAGCTAAAAAAATGTCATGTGACAGAAGTTAACTTTTACCAGAATGTCCTTATGTAAAATGTACTTAACATATAAGATTCAAGCTCAAAAAGTTTTAAATTATGGGGAAGGGGAAAAAAAACAAGATGAATAAATTGTGCTTCAAACAAGATTAAGATATTTAGGTAACAGTTAACATTAGGACGTTTTCCCATTAGTGAAAATGAGTGACCACTATGCCCTTTAAACATCCAGTGAGGTGAAAACCATTAAGGTATAGATTACACAAATTCTCCTAGAGACATAAACCTTTAAACTTGGGCAGAAGAAGGTCCTAAAAATAAGGGCATAGGTGTTGTCTCTTATTGATTACTTCCAGCATCGAATAGATTCAATTCCCAAAACAGACCAAACCACAACTCAAAATTCTCCTTATCTAAAAATGAACCCATTGCCTTAATCTCCAAGCTTACTTATTCAAATGTTTGACAGAAATTAACTGAAACATGCAGACTAGGGCTGGGCATTAGGACTATAACGGGACTCAGGACACCGAAGGCCATCACAGCCATGGAGCTCAGATCCACTACCTTCCCTAGATCTGAGAATCACTTCCTGCCACTCTGTCTCCCACAGCCAGTCAATAGCTAGCAGTGTTTATTCTGTATTGAGATAGCTCTGGATTCCCTCCAGGCCTCATCTTTTCCACTTTGAACCAATCTTAACTGGTCTTCCTGGCTCTGGGTGTGCCTGGTGTGTTAGCCACTTCCTCATTCCAAAGGCCTCAGAGGCCCTGATCCTCATACCCGCCTTAAACAGGATGTGGTGTTTGTTCATTTGTTCCACAGGGGGCAAGGGAATGCCACCCAGTAACACAGTGCATCCCCAGGATGCCAACCATGGTCTTTCCTGTTCCATCATGCAGCCACAGTCCCCGTTCCAGTGGGCTGTGTCATCATGGCCAGCTGCCTGTGATGTGACAGCCTTCCGGTCCCCAATCACATCACCTCTCTGGGATGGCTCACCACTGCTACAAGTTGGGGTTCATGGAAAGTGGACTCTGCCATGGAGATAAGTACATGGGAATTGGATTGAATTGGGGAATGCTCTTGGGAATAACTTTCCTGGAAGGTGACAAAAAGTAATCAAGTAGTACAAGAAGACAGATGAAGAAACAGTATCAGCATCCTCATTGAGATCTCAAGGTTTATGCTAAAACAAATAACAGTTATGTCATCTAGGTAAGCTGGTTTGTCATCCATATCGTTATGTTGGTATCAGCTTAGATGTGTTGACTCTTTCAAGAAGGAAACACAGGTTGAATACCATTGACAAAGAGTCCTGCCAAGGCTCGCTGATCTTCTTCCATTTATTCATCTGTAGGAATGTGTTTTATTCTTCTAAATTCAGTGACTACATTTCAACAGTTTTCTTACAAGTGCTAGTTTTATTTAATCCTTTTTTTCTTTTGTTTTTATTCTTTAATATTTTTTTACAGTCCAGTTTTTATTTCCCTCCCAGTCCACCCTCCGACTGTTTCACATCCCATAGCTCCTCCCCAACCTACCCCATCTCCAAGGAGATGTTCCCAACCCCCTAACTTTTCACCCCCACCCCAACAGACCTCCCTACTCCCTGGGACCTCAGGTCTCTTAAGAGTTTGCATCTTCTCTCACTGAGTCAAGACAATCTTCTGTTGTATGTGTGTTGGGGGCCTCATATCAGCTGGTTATGCTGCCTGGTTGATGCTCAGTGCCTGAGCAATCTCAGGGGTCCAAGTTAGTTGAGACTGCTGGTCTTCCTATAGGGTCGCTGTCTTCCTCAGCTTCGTCCAGTTTTTTCCTAATTCAATTACAGGGGTCAGCAGCTTCTGTCCATTGGTTGGGTGTAAATATCTGCATCTGACTCTTTCATTTGCTTGTTGGGTCTTTTGGAGGGCAGTCATGCTAGGCTCCTATTCGTAGGCACACCATAGTACCAGTAATAGATAGTGTCAGGTCTTGGGGCCCTCCCTTGAGCTGGATCCTAATTTGGGCTTGTCACTGGCTCTCCTTTCCCTGTTTTTTGACCCTGCAGTTCTTTCAGACAGGAACAATTCTGGGTCACAGTTTTGGACTGTGGGATGGCAGCCCCATCCCTCCATACGATGTCCTGCCTTTCTACTGGAGGTGGACTCTACAAGTTCACTCTCCCCCACTAAGGTACCTCCCTTTGAGTCCTGAGAGTCTTTCCCCTCCCAAGTCTATGGTACATTCTAGAGGGGTTCCCCCTCCCCCCACACACACCTCTTACCTCTTGAGGTTGCCTGTTTCCATTCTTTCTGCTGGTTCTCAGGACTTCAGTCCTGTTACCCCCACCCAATACCTGATCATGTGTCCCTCTTCTCCTCCCTGTCCTCTTTCCCACCCAGGTCTCTCCCATCCTCTCCCTGGTCCCTGTGATTGCTTTCTTCTTCCTCCCAAGTGGGATTGAGGCATCCTCACTTAGGCCCTGAGGTTTGTTAACCTTCTTGAGTTCTGTGGATTGTATCCTGGATATTCTGTACATTTTTTGGCTAATATCCACTTATTAGTGAGTACATAACATGCATGTCCTTTGGGGTCTGAGTTTCCTCACTTGGGATGATATTTCCTAGTTCCATTCATAAACCTGCAAAACTCAGGATGTCCTTGTTTTTAATAGCTAAGTAGTATTACATTGTGTCGATGAACCATATTTTCTGTATCCAGTTTTCTGTTGTGGGACATCTGGCATGTTTCCAGCTTCTAGCTATCACAAATAAGACCACTATGAACATAATGGAACACATGCCCCTGTGGCATGGTGGAGCATCTTTTGGCTATATGCCCAAGAGTGGTATAGCTGGACCTTCAGGTAGATCTATTTCCAATTTTCTGAGGAACCTCCAGAGTGATTTTCAGAGTGGTTGTACCAGCTTGCAATTCAACCAGGAATGGATGAGTGCTCCTCTCGCTACACATCATTACCAACATGTGCTGTCACCTGAGTTTTTGATCTTAGACATTCTGATTGGTGTAAAGTAGAATCTCAGGGTCATTTTGATTTGCATTTCCATGATCACTGAGGACTATGAGCAATTCTTTAAGTGCTTCTCAGCCATTTGAGATCCATCTGTTGTGAATTCTCTGTTTAGTTCTCTACCCCATTTTTTGGTTGAGTTGTTTGGTTTCTTGGTGGTTAGCTTCTTGAGTTCTTTATGTATTTTGGATATTAGCCCTCTATTGGATGTGGGGTTAGTGAAGATTTTTCCCAATCTGTAGGTTGCCAATTTGTCCTATTGACTATGTCCTTTGCCTTACAGAAGCTTCCCAATTTCATGAGATCCTATTTATCAATTCTTGATCTTAGAACCTGAGCCATTGGAGTTCTGTTTAGGAAAATTCCCCCTATGCCAATGTGTTCGAGGCTCTTTCCCACTTTCTCTTCTATTAGATTCAGTGTATCTGGTTCTATGTTGAGGTCCTTGATCCACTTGGACTTGAGCTTTGTGTAAGGTGACAAATATGGATCTATTTTCATTTTTCTACATACAGACTACCTTTTAGGCCAACACCATTTATTGAAGATACTTTCTTTTTTCTATTGTATATTTTTGGCTTCTTTGTCAAAGATCAAAAGTGCATAAGTGTGTGGTTATATTTCTGGGTCTTCAATTCTATTCCACTGGTCAGCCTGTCTGTTTCTGTAATAATGCCATGCAGTTTTTATCGCTATTGCTCTGTAGTACAGTTTGAGGTCAAGGACAGTGATTCGCCCAGAAGTTCTTTTATTGTTAAGACTTGCTTTTGCTATTCTGGGCTTTTTGATTCTCCCGATGAATTTGAGAATTGCTCTTCCATGTCTTTAGAGAATTATGTTGGGATTTTGATGGGGTTGCATTGAATCTGTAGATTGCTCTTGTAGGATGGCTATTTTCACTATGTTAATTCTGACAATCCATGAGCTTGAAAGATCTCTCCATTTTCTGAGACCTTCTTTGATTTCTTTCTTGAGAGACTTGAAGTTATCATTATACAGATGTTTGGTTAGAGTTACCCCAAGATATTTTACATTTTTGTGGCTATTGCGAAGGGTGTCATTTCCTTAATTTCTTTCTCAGCCTATTTATGAAAAGGGAGGCTACTGGTTTATTTGAGTTAATTTTATATCCAGCCACTTTGCTGAATTTGTTTATCAGCTGTAGAAGTTCTCTGGTAGAATTTTTGGGGTCACTTATGTATACTACCATATCATCTCCAAATAGTGATACCTTGACTTCTTCTTTGCCAATTTGTATCCCCTTTATCTCCTTTTGTTGTCTTATTTCCTTAGCTACAGCTTCGAGTTACTATTTTGAATAGATATTGAGAGAGCGGGCATCCTTATCTTTTTCCTGATTTTAGTGGGATTGTTTCAAGTATATCCCATTTAATTCGATATTGGCTGTTGGTTTGCTGTAAATTGCTTTTATTATGTTTAGGCATGGGCCTTGAATTCCTGATCTCTCCAGTACTTTTACATGAAGGTACATTGTATTTTGTTAAATGCTTTTTCAACATCTAAGAAGATAATGATGTGAGTTTGTTTATATAATGGATTACATTCATGGATTTTTGTATATTGAACCAGCCTTGCATCCTTAGGATTAAGCCTGCTTGCCCATGATGAACGATGGTTTTGATAAGTTCTTGGATTCAGTTTGCAGGAATTTATTGAGTATTTTCACATAGATATTCATAAGCAAAATTGATCTGTTTTTGTTTTTTTTTTGTTTTGTTTTGTTTTTTTGTTTTTGCATCCTTGTGTAGTTTAGGTATCAGAGTAACTGTAGCTTCATAGAATGAATAAGGTAGTCTTCCTTCTGTTTCTATTTTATGGAATAGTTTGAGGAATATTGATATTAGCTCTTCTCTGAAGGTCTGGTAGAATTATGCACTAAAGCCACCTGGCCCTGGGCTTTTTTTGGTTGGGAGGTTTTTAATGACTTTTTCTATTACCTTAGGGAATATGGGCCTGTTTATTTTACCTGCTCTGATTTAACTTTGATATGTGGTATTTGTCTAGAAAATCATCCATTTCATCTAGGGTACATTGTGTCATCATTTTCATTGAAATCCAGGAAGTCTTTAATTTCTTTCTTTATTTCTTCCCTAACCAAGTTATCTTTTGGTAGAGACTTGTTCAGTTTCCATGGGTAGGTGGGTTTTCTCTTGTTTTTGTTGTTATTGAAGACCAGCCTTAGTCATGGTGATCTGATGGGGTGAATGGGATTATTTCAATCTTCTTGTATCTGTTGAGACTTGTTTTGTGACTGATTATGGTCAGTTTTGGAGAATGTACCATGAGGTGCTGAGAAGAAGATATATATTCTTTTGTTTTAGGGTGAAATGTTCTGTAGATATCTGTTAAATCTGTTATTTGGTTCATAACCCCTATTAGTTTGACTCTATTATCTTCATGAGATAGGATTTTAGGTCAGCTTCCTGATTTTCAGGTGTGTTAGTGCATTCAGGGCTTGCTGTGGTAGGAGAACTGGGTTTTGATGATGCCCTCATATACTGGTTTCTGTTGTTTGTGGTCTTGTGCTTGCCTTTCACCATCCGGTTATCCCTGGTATTTGCTGGTCTGGGTGTCTCTGTCTGGCCCCTGCCTCTTGTGTCCCTGGGTAGGCCTGTGATCCTGGCTGTAGCAGACCTCCTGTGGGGCCTTCAGACTGTGGGGTCTTCAGAATGGCAGGTAGGCTGGTGACTTGTTCATCTAGCTATAGTGGTTCTTCTGGGAGGCCTTCAGACTGCCAGGTCTTCAGAGGGTCAGAAAAGCTGCTGATCTGTTGCCCTGGCTGCAGATTTCCTGGGAGGCTTTCAAAGTATTGGGTCTTCAGAGGGCAGTCAATCTGTTGCCCTGTGTGTAGCTATTCTCCCAGGAAGGTCTTTGGACTGTGGGGTCTGTTGCCCTGTTTGCAGTAGAACTCCAGGGAGGGTTTCAGTTGTCCTGTATGCAGCAGAGCCACTGGGAGGTCTTCAGGCTGTGGTGTCTTCAGAGTAGCAGACAAGCTGTTGATCTGCCCCAGCAGAAGGTCATGACTGGAAAGGGAGTGGAATTCCAGAGCGGGAGTTTTGGGAGTGATGGGTCCTGATTCCACTGAACTCCCAGCTGCTGTGGGCCTTTGGGAGGGTCCCTTCCCAGTTGCCCTGCATGCAGCCACACTCCTGGGATGACTTCAAGGCTCTGGTGTCTTCAGGGGAGCAGACAAGCTGGCGATCTACCTCAGTAAAAGGTGCCAGCCAGAAGGCTTATTTAATCCTTTTAAATAGATTTTTGTTAGTTTATTTTAGATTTGTTTGAACCTAGTGCCACAGGTATACTAGGCAAGTGTAATTCAACTAAGCATTTGTCTGTTTATTTGTTTATTAGCAGTCATAGAAACAAAGAACAATTCTTCGAGAATGTAAGTACTGAAATAAAATCTAGCAAATACCAGAAGCCATGACACGCTAAACACATTTGCTCTTTGACCTAAATGCATGGCCAATATGAACCTGTATTGATATTTGCTTCTTCAGCTCTTCAGCGTTTTCTACATGTCTTCTCCCCCCCCCAAAAAAAATCACTGAGGAGGGAATGCATTTTAGTTCATTGATCTTTTGCTTTATAATCACAGCAATGATTTTTCCTTTAAATTTGTGGCAGAAAAAAATAAGTGCACAGTGGCTGATGTCATTTGTTGCTTAATTGTAAGGTCTAAAGTCTCAAAGGGAGCGCTGAGTAATTATCAGATTTTCTACAAGATGTTAAAAGCCCTTAAAAGACTTTCAAAAAAAAAAATCTCTGGAAAAATTCCTGGAGCTTGTTATCCCATTCTGGGTATTTGACTTTTATGTATCTTCCTAATTAAGATGACTCTAGACGCAGTATAGCAGCCACCTAGAAAGAAGTTGAACATTAAGTTTGTATTTCAAAGGCTTAGCATGTAGGCAGGGGCTCTCCCTGAACTTTAAACTGGCATAGAATCCAACCCCTAATCCTGCCTCAGCTGCCTGCATGCTGATATTTCATGTGTGCATAATCACACCAGCTCTCTTTATGATCAGTTCAGATTGACAGATACACAGAAGCACATGCACTCATGTGGGCACACATGTGCACACACACACACACACACACACACACATTTTTCTCTTTTCATTCACTTTTGTAACCTTACTTGGGCTGTTAAAAAGAGTTTACATTTTCCATAAGGAATATTTCGGGTTGCATTTTATTTAGGTTTATTTGGTTTTGTTGTTGTTTTATTCATTTTATTTTTTAAAACATGGTTTCTCTGTGTTGCACTAGCTGTCCTGGAGCTCACTAGGTAGACCATGCTATCCCCAGACTCAGAAACTCTCCTGCCTCTGCCTCCCAAGTGCTCGTCTTAAAGGTGTACCCACCTTCTTTCTTTTTTAACGTTGGTGCCTGTGGTGGTTTGAAGATGCTTGACCCAGGGAGTGGCACTATTAGGAGGTGTGACCTTGTTGGAGGAAGTGTATCATAGGAGGGGTGAGTAATGAGACCCGCTTGCTAACCACGTGGGAGCAAGTCTGATTCTGACTTCCTTTGGGTGAAGATGAAGAACTCTCAGCTCTTCCTGTGCCAAGCCTGCCCAAATGCTGCCATGCTCCCACCTTGGTGATACTGCCCTGAACCTTTGAACCTGTAAGCCAGCCCCAATGAAATGTTATCCTTTGTAAGAGTTGCCTTGGCCGTGGTGTCTCTTCAGAGCAGTCAAACCCTCAGACAGTACTTAAAATGGAACCCAGGGCCTCATATATGTAGACAAACACTCTATCACTCAGCTATATCTTATATTTGTCTTCCTTTCACCTGTGTCTTTGTCATATTTCTTTTTGAGAGAGGGTCTCACATAGTCCAGGCTGGCTTTGAACTCACTTTGTTGTCAAAGATGACCCTAAACATCATATCCTCCTGCCTCCAACTCCCTAACGTTGCCACTACGGGCATGTCTCACCATGCCTGTTGATGTTGTGCTGGGATTCTACCCTGGGTTCTGTCGGGGTTAGGCAAGCCCTCCAACAAGCTACGTCTGCAAGCTGTTCATTTGTATTTTAAATGAAAACAAATAGAGGGAGAACTATTTGAAAGTCATTTCTCATTATGAAAGTGAACTCAGTAAAACTAGAGAACGCTATGTAACAGTCTCCTGTCTGGGCAGCTGATGAATGGCTTGAGGCTTGTGGGAACAGCCAATGAAGCCAGCACTGACAGCCCTGCCAGGAAGCTCTCTTTCTCTGCCCAGCTTGGAGTAGTAATTAGAGCTGTTACTATAGGGAGATTGGTGAGACGGCAATACAGAATTTGAAATGTTTCACATCCCTTCCGCCCCCTACCATCCAGGCCTTGTTTTGGCCTGTCAAGAAGATATTTTAACATCACTCACCATCACTCCCTGACCCTGACACACATAGCTGTCTCATGTGTTGCCCAGGCTTGTTTGAACCAGACGATGTAGTCCAGGCTGGCCTTGAACTCACAGTCCTCGTAATTCAGCTTACTGGTTACTGTAATTACAGGCATGTTTCCTACATCCAGCCTGTCAAAACTGAGAGAGATCTCATTCTGTCATCTAAGATGATGTGCTTCTTTTTAATGTTCTCCCAAGTTTAGATACCCTCGGCAACTTGACTCACGCTGTGGATGCATTGAGATGCGCGTCTCTTTAAAGTAGAAGACATCAGTAATACAAATAAACTGCTTCCTCCGCTGATGTTGCTGTCTCCCCTGAAGGTAACCATGGCAGCATGGTTTAATCTGTAGCATCCTCAGTGCCTATTCATGGACATCTTTTGGATTTAAGATTAGGCAACATGAACTAAGCAATTCTCCAAGAATCTGTCCGTTCACTTCCCTTGCAGCTAGCTCTAGAGAACTTCAGAGTTCTCTCCTCTGGCTTCTTGGCAGCTCCAGCCCACTTTTTGGCATCCTCAAGGAGCCCCTCTTAAGAGAGACATTTAAACAAAAACCTTCCCGCATTCACCTTTGGCCTATTTTCTCTGCTTTGCCTCCCTCTTCTCCTGGCTGCCAGGCTCTCTGGTTCCCAGGCAGGAGGCAAGGGAAGAGGGTAGGAAACAGGACGTGGGGCCACCCTCTTTGATGTCAATGCACTTCCTCAGGTAAGAGACTCTGGCAAGCCGGTGAGAAGGGCGAGTCACATCTCATGCTTCTGTGAGGTGCCTATGCATCTGTGAGGGGGGCTGCTGAGGTAGCTCTTACTACTGTGGCCTGAACAGCCACCGGTTTCTAACACCGCCCTCTCTTTACTAAGCCTTCAGTCCTTTCAGCCAATACAAGGACAAGTGCTATTTCTACCCCCCCCCCAGCCCCAACAAGGTCTTGCTATGTAGCCCAGGCTAGCTTCAAAATCCTGATTGTCCTGCTTTTGCCTCCCAAATGTTAGAGTTCCAAGTATGTGCCACCATGTCTGTTAGAAGCTTTGCCTTCACAGGATTCTGAAAGCGTGCATACGCTTCATGTTTATTGTGGGTTATCTTACTGTAGCTTTCCCCCTAATCATTGACACCCATATCTTCAGTATCTGGTTGGGAACAGGACGCATTTTCTGGATCTCTATTATTCTGTCTGTTTAGAGCGCTCGCGTTTTCACCCCCAGCAAGATGAGCCTCTTTGGCCTTGGTGATTGTCATGACACTTTGGATGTCTCAGCTCTACCACCCAATTCCAGGTCACAGTGATTGTTACAAGAGGCAAGTGAGTTACCCACGGCAGAGTCCTGTCAGGGACTTTATTTTCCTGTTGAAGGTAGAAAGGGAAGCTGTTAGTATTTAAGTGGTAGAGGTCCCTTGGGAGATTAGGGCCAAGGGATGACGCAAAGCCACACCATGCAATGGATTCACATGAGAGGTTTCTTGGGGTACAGGGGTGAATGTAGAGCTCGCCTCTGAGTGAGGATGGAAGGGAAAGGGAGCAGGAAGAGGAAAGTGGCTTTTTAATAAGGGCATATAACATATACGCATAGGGAGAATACGACAGTGACAGCGGAAATGTGTCACGTCTTGGGGGCCAATAAAGATGTGGCTTGCTGTCGCTAGACTACTGAAGGTGGGCTTATGGGTGAGGTATTCCAATAGGAGCCCTTTTCCTTTCTGGTCACTGTGAAGACTACAGATGTGAGTCTAGAAAAGGCAGGCCTCCTCTCATGGAGGATTCTGTCAGACTTTGAAGAACAGATGAAAACCCGGGAAACGATGGTGTTCTAATGTGTCCTCCAGACATTCTAATGTCCCCGTATCTTTGTTTTTCCTGAAATGTAATTAGTTTATAAAATTCTACTTATGTCAGTCAGTCAACTTCAGATGTTTTGCCCCTTGTTGCCCTCAAATGTGACTCGGTTCATTTTATTAAAGAATGATAATTCACAGTTGACACCTAACTCTTAGTTCTAAAGCAGTCTAGTCTCTGATCGTGTCAGCCATCTTTAACTGCCTTAGGAACTCGGGTGTGATTTGTTAGGGGTTGAGAGGGGCTCTGAAAGTTTGGATTTCTAGGAGAAAAGATTTCTTATCTTTTGCAGTAAACCCTTCTCTTCTGGGAATCAATGATGAAGTTTAGGGTACAAGAGATAATAACATCTCCTGTAAGCAAGGTCACGCAGCATCTTCAATCTCTGAAAGCAGAAGTTGTAAGAAACTGGATTGCTGGTAATTAGAGCTATCTGAAGAATTCAGTCTTCTTCATTGGAAGGTATTTTTTTCCCCCATTTTTGGCTCAAAAAGTGAACTCAGTTAAGTTAACCATAAGCATTCTTTATATCACTAGTGCTGGCTTGGCCATAGATATGTGGAATTCAGTCAAAGCCTGTGACCTGTTGGAACTTCTGAGCGTGTATATTCCTTTCAACGTGAGGATTAAACGTAAGAGGAGGCAAGTCTGTTTAGCCTGGTGTGGATGATCCCTTGATCCTGAATAGAGACTGCCCAGGATGGAACCAGCTCACAGGAAGTAGATCCAGAAGATAGTGAGAAAAAGGTTGGCTCTCGCGTCAGCTCCAGTGTCTCATGCCATATGTAAGATTGGTGGTTTTCTTTTTATGTTTAAGAACATATAAAATGATTGTGTAAAAAATGTAATAAGGCACAATATTTAAAACCAAGTGCAGAGTGTGAATATATCACCTATAGGACTTATCACATGTATCACTATGGTTTTAAAACTCTGATCACTTAAAAACAAAGCAGAGGCTTGCCTCTGTTCTCTTCCCCATCTCTCACCCTTCTCACCTCTCTCCCCCAGGCTACACATACATCATAGACTAGACAGCCATAACAGATGGGAATCACAGAGACCACCTTGCAGGCTGTTTTGGTAAGAACAAAGAGACAAACTGCCTAGGCATTATTAGTATCTACAACCACTGTGGCCGCTTCCTAATAGCTCTTGGGTTAGAAATTGTATGTAACTACCTTTGACTCCAAAGCACAAATATCATTAATTGGGAATATAAATAAGAAAAATTGAGGTTTCCATGGCTATGAGCATGTATCACTTACTCAAAACATTGTGATAGAAAGATTTTCTTTTTATTGTTGCTGTCTTGTTTTGTAATCCCTGATGTCTTTTCTTCAGACTAATTTGGTCATAGTATTTGTCCCACAAAGATTGGGACAAGACCTTCTGGTTGTAGGGAACTTGCCGGCTGGGTACCCGCCACCCTCAGCCAGAGCTCTGAGACCTTCCTCTGCTCATGCTTCCACCTTCCTTCTTTTTCTATTTAACAATTGGGTTTTTAAAATCGAAGCCTCGTTTTGATGTTTGGTCTCACTTTGTCATTTTTATCTCCCACATGATGGTGTCATCTATTAGTTCAAACACTGACCCCTCCATGGTTGAAAGAAAAAAAATAGCATGGCAGCTTTCAGGACCTGTGGGAGAAAGAACAGAATTACTCGAAGGCTATGAGGTTGCAGACATGCAGCATGAAAGCACTCTGTTTCTCAAGAACATGAAAATGCTAACATTATTAATTAATATACATCTAGGTCAAGAGAATGAATAAGTTACATAGTAAATGCTCTTTACTATTGTTTTAAAAACTGCAAAAATAGTTTTTGATGTCTAGGAAGAAAAAAAAAGATTTCTCCTTGTTTAAAGAGACTCAAACTGAATTTGTCACCATTAGATACAAATTAGAACTGATTGTAGAGGAAATTTATATGGCCACATGTTCCTGAATAACACCTTGATGTTGGCATTGGCTAGCAGCAGAATTCTCAGTACTCATAGAACCGAGTCCCTTGGGCCACTCTCTCAGTTAAGAATGTATGTTTTTGTCCCCTGGATCACCTCAGTGTGACCAGGTCATTGGTTCTCAGACTCCATTGTGCAGAGACAGCCCAAGCTTTATGACGAATGCACATTCCAAGGCTTACCCTCCATCTACTAAGTTATACATCCACTGGGGCTGAGTCCCAGAAATGTGAATGATCTATAAGTTGTCTAAATTATTCTGATACTGGCTCATTGGACCATGGATTTTGAAATTTGTTTTTTTTGTTTTGTTTTGTTTTTAGGAATGCATCTTTTTTTGTTTGTTTGTTTTTTTGTTTTTTGTTTTTCGAGACAGGGTTTCTCTGTATAACCCTGGCTGTCCTGGAACTCACTCTGTAGACCAGGCTGGCCTTGAACTCAGAAATCCGCCTGCCTCTGCCTCCCGAGTGCTGGGATTAAAGGCGTGTGCCACCACGCCCGGCTGGGGAATGCATCTTTAATAGAAAAAAGACTAAATGTTCAGCAGGTGTTTTGTTTTGTTTCATTTCCCTCACACAGTTCACGTCTATGTAGGTTAAAAAAAAAAATGTTGTTTTGCTGGATTTACCCAAATAAGATGGACTTTGTAACATGAGCTTCTTCATAATTAGATGTGCATTGGCTCTTGAGCAAACCGTATATTAAGGAGCTGGGAGATGATGCCAAAACTCCAAAACCATTCGTGTTTAGTCTGGAATTCTGGCCCCTGATCTCATGTAGCCCTGTGCAGTGGTTGGTCTTGCTCACCAATTTGCTGGGAGTTAGAATCACCTGGAAGCCGCGGTTCCGGTTGTGTCTCAGAGAGATTTACTCAGTCTAAGCGGGTCAAACAACTTCGTGGGTTGGAGTCCCGGGCAATGGAAAGGGCGAAAGAAAAAAAAAAAGTGGGTCTGGAATCATATTTATTTTCCTCTGTTTCCTGACACAATACGCGTCTGCAGCATGACTCGCTAGCTCCCATTCCTACCACTGTGGTGACTGTACTCCCTCAAACCATGAGCCAAAGGAACCCTTCTTCCTTTCAGTTTCTTTGCTCATATATTTTGTCAAATTGATGAGGAAAACAATCTACTACTGTGTTGGTTATAATGGTGGCCCGCATCCGGCCCCGGCTGCTGCTGGGTGAGGTGGGATGTGGGAAGTTTGATTGTGGGCACCCCCACTCAGCCACTGGGTGGGTGTCAGGACTCTGCTCTGGGGGTGGGGAAGTGCAGTCTGAGGACCCTGCAGACTGGAGTTGGCACCACAGACACAGCTGGGTGCTGCAGAAGAGCCTCAAGCTGTGTTTTTAATTAAGTATTAAAGAATATTTTTAAGGTATCCCAGGGTCTAATCCATCCATTCAAGAATGACAGTGGATATGTTTCACATTTAATACATTTGAGAATTTTAATTTTTTGCCTGAAGGAAAAAAATTATTTATCTACCTGGCAAGCAACTTGCAGTTGCTGCATCTAGATCAGATTCACTTAAACTTTTAACAATAAATTTAGAATTTTTAAATGAAAAAAATTTAATAAATTTATATTTATGATATCACCAAGATGTACAATAACAGCTCATCAACATTTCCTTAGATACTAATGGAACAATACATTCTTCATGTACTATAGGATATTTGCCCTTCAGATGATTGACTAAAGAGATTAGTGAAAAAGGCATTGTACACTCTGAGAGTAAGTTTACACTGCCCTTGATGTATGAATACTGCTTAAATTTATTTCCCACAATAACATAGATTTTAGCTCAAAATTTGCATGTGTAAAATGAACTTCATAACAATTTTATCTCTGTGTATTTAAAAATGGCTTCATGCTTGAAGAATATAAATGTTTCAAGGGAAAAATAAAAAGTTGTATCAGATAGTTAATACTTGCATAGATTTGTCATTTAACTTTTTAATGACCTGGGCTATGGTATATTATCTTTTTCTTCTGTATTACTTTATTAAGATATGAGTGATACAAATTTAAAACTAATTCAAAACATGGCCAGAACTCTTGGCATTCCAAAATGTCTTAAGAGGTTTGCAAGGACAGGTCCAAAATCACAGAGATGGGGCATGAGGACCAGTGCATTACTGAGTTGTTCTAGAATTCATGAAAGTAGAGAACTGACTTGACTCTCCATCAGGGTGATACGACCCCCACTGATTGGAAGGAGGAAACATTAGGGTATTTGTCTACATTGTCTTTGTGTAACACTCCTCAACTGTCCTTTGCCCACATGGAAACGAGACTTTTGGTTCTTCAAGATTGGTTACTTAGGCTCTAAGGTGGACCCTGAGATCTCCCTCCTTTGGAGCAGGGAAAGGGCCTACATCTTGCTTCTAGTCCATAAACGTCAACAATGTGAATGAGGAATATATGATCCTATGTATGTGATTGTCTCCTGCAAGACTGGAAGCCGTCTTTATGCAAGATTTTTTTCTCCCACGTCTGCTGGGAATATAAATGAATGATCTGGTATGGCCTGTTTCACAGCCTTAAATATCTGTGACCAGGGGATGGATAAGGTTCTGCTTTAACGCATTTGTTGCTCTTGTAGAGAACTTGGGTTTGGATCCCTGCACTGTATGACTGCTCACAAGTCTACAACTCTAATGCCGGGGGACAATGTCCTCCTCTGACTTCTACAGACTCCTGCACCATGTGACTATGTGATGTATACACACACACACACACACACACACACACACACACACAAAACCTCTATATTATTTTTTTCTGAGACATGGTCTCACTATGTAGCTCTGACTGTCCTGGAACTAACTCTGTAGATCAGCCTGAACTTGAACTCACAGAGATCCACCTGCTTCTGCCTCTTAAGTGTTGGGATGGAAGGTATGAGTCACTATGCCTGATGTATATATATATATATATATATATATATATATATATATATATATACATACATACAAACAAATATATATATACATACATATATACATATATACACATATATATGCATATATATTTATACATATATACATATATATATAAATTATACATATACATATACATTCTCATTCTGAGTTTGATTGGGATTAAATCTCTTTGCTTATTGGTAAATCAAGTCCTTGCAGTCAGATTAAACCGTCCAGTGTCTTGCTGACGGCTGGAGGGAAGCGCTATGTCGCTGTATGTGTGATTAAACCATCCAGTGTCTTGCTGATGGCTGGAGGGAAGTGCCATGTCGCTCTATGTGTGATTAAACCGTCCCGTGTCTTGCTGGGGGCTGGAGGGCAGCGCCATGTCGCTCTATGTAAGGTGGCTTGTTTCTCCCAGCATAAGGGAGATGAGAGAGGCTCTTGATCACACTGTACACAGCCAGAGAACCACAGGGCTTTTCGTTTCTACTTTAGCTTTAACTCGTTCATCTCATTAAGTGGAGTTTGTACCCCCACAAGTTACGCTAGAAGGCAATCTGTACTTACTTGCTGCTGTGAATATAAATTCAGTTTAAGCCTTCTATATTGATTGTATAATTTGGGCATTAAGGGACTTATGACCAGGACACTATTGTGAATGAAAATAAATCTAATCCTCAAACAAGGAAACTGTATAAACAGTTAAATCAGTAATCAACCGCGTGGCTTTCTATCATACTAAAGAGACTCCAGAACAATGAATTTTAATTATTAAGAGGATTTCTCCCATGTTTCTCTTGCCTCTCAAATACTGCACAAGGCAAGGTAATACAGAACGCCAATTCTTTTGGAGCCCACAGTAGCTTCCATTTGCCTTCAGTTGTGTGTCACACGCTGTCCCTATGAGGGTCTGTCCTGCTTCGCTTCTTCATTCCAGCCATTGGCTCCACACACAACTTCATGGTTGAGTCAGGAGGCTTTCCTCAATGGAACATGCAACTAGCAGAAACATTTGCATCGGTGTCTATGTGTCAGAATTTACAGAGTTTTGTTTTGTTTTTTTAAATTGCAACAGCACTTAGCATTTACCTTATCCACAGCATCAGATCTTAGTATTGCAAAAGCTGGGCCTGCGCTAGCCACTCACCATCAGAGAGCCTCATTTCCTTTTGGTGCTCTGATTGTTACACAGAAATCTGTTAGATTTTAGCTCTGGGACAAAGTCAGAGGACAACAATAGAGGCCAAAGTCCAAAACAATGAAAACCGCCTGGCTTGGATTTTCCCACTGAACGTTACCAAGGCTGGGCCTCTCCTTGGACGTAGTATGAATTCTAGTATCAGGCCAGGCTGTTTGTAATCTTGCAAGGCAGCTTTAATGTCATATGTACTGAGAACTGGGCCAGTTGAAAATGAACTGCTAAACAACATAAATTCATTTTAATTACATTAACAGGGAAGGTTTTGTTTTGTTTTGTTTTTCCTATCTCACTAAGTTTTTGGTTGTGGTAAATAGTGAATAACTTTTTTTTTTTTTTATGTTAGACCTCTAGCCATCTTCTTGCTACTCCTGTTAAGGAGCTACGTAAAGCCCGTATCCTTCTTCATCACAGAAGTCCCTGTGCATCTTATTAACATGATACAACATTTGAGTTGGAGGGCATACTTCAACAGTGACTGGGGGCTTCTGTTCCATGGAGACAATGAGGAGCTGTTACAAAAGAACCACATAATTAGGCTCAGATGCACGCCGCTCCTCTGAGAAACAGCATCCCTGCTCCTGGGAGAAGTAGCATCCAGACATTTTGGGTTGTTTCTTTTGAGGACATGGGTTTGAGTTTCTTCTACATTACAGGCACTCAAGTTACGTTTAGGCAACTGCTATGGGATGTATGCTGTGTCATTCACTTAACAGAACCAAGACAACCAACGAAGCTTGGGGAAGCTTAGTTCCCCAGTCAGGCCTCCAGTGCTCCAGGTAACTTTTCTGAAGTGACTCTGAGTGTCTTAGCATGAGACGCAAAAGCTTATCTTCTGAAGAAGAGTGGCATCAACAGAACCAACATTTAAATTTTACTTTTACACTTAAAATCTAAAATTCCCTTTAGAAGAGAAGATATACATAAACAAGCCATATAATAATTTCATAGAGGATCACTTGACATTCATCGTGTGTGCCCAGAACTTATGATGTGTGTGTCACTGTGGCGACTGGTCCTTCACTGGTCTTTGAGTGGCTCCTCCAACAGGTGAGGCATCACTGTACTGTCTCCATGTCACTTCTGTGTTGAGAGCAGCTTGTTAGTCAGAGATAGATGGATAGAGATGGATAGAGATGACAGTCGGGCAATAGACAGGCATTTCATAGAATCTTGTGAATCTCTTTGAGTAGTACAGTTTTTCAACTCCTCTTTTAATTGATTGAATAAAGTTTTACTTTTTACTTTTAGTGTTTTTACAGTACTGGGATTGACAAACCTAGGACCTTGAGCGTGCTAAACAAGTACTATACCATTAAGCTATGTTCTCAGTGCTGAATAAAAATTTGAAGCATGACATATGCAGCTATAATCAATTAAGAGCTATAGTGTGTGTGTGTGTGTGTGTGTGTGTGTGTGTGTGTGTGTGTGTGCTAGGAACTAAATTGTTTTCCCATCCCTAACTTACTCCCCAATCTGCAGAATAAACTAGATCTCACTACCTTGTTGGAATGTGTGGACTGAACTTGAGGGTGAGAATTCCCCACAGAAGAATGCAGACCAGAGTTGGAGAGCTGGCCCAGTGGTTAAGAGCTCATCCAGCTCTTGCAGGGGACCTGGATTTAGTCAGACATCTCACTCTAGTTCCATTGGGTCTGACATCTTTAATATCCAATGGCATTAGAACTCATGGGTGTGTCACACACACACACACACACACACACACACACACACACACACACTTAATTAAAAGTAAAACAAATCTTTAAAAAATAATACAGACCAGTTTATACTTCTACGTACTATTACATAAATGGTTGTTTCTCTACATATCAGTATCAGAAGTTAGCAGAAATTTTAGCTGCCCATCTGTTATGTGAAAAAAAAAAGCTATTATTATTGGGTTTGCTTGTATTGTCAATAATATGAGGAAAGTTGGATTGCAAGAATGCAGAAAAGCTATTATCAGTTAAAATGAACAAAAGATGTGGTTACAAACCAAACTTTGTGGAAATATCTGCTTTTCCCATTCACTTTAGATTCAGATGGTATATTCCTGTTTTTGGTAGTTTGACTTAAGAAATTTTCTACTTTTTATCTTAAAGACTTTTATAACTCCTCTGCATGTGTGTGTGAACACACACACACACACACACACACACACACACACACACAC